>NC_134473.1:64938219-65250807 GCF_964194025.1 Convolutriloba macropyga | reverse complement strand
CACACAATCGGCTGTTCATACCATTGAATTACCTATTGTTTAAGCCTCTCAATCGGCTTTTCAACCAGCCACACAATCAGCTGTTCAAATTCTATTTATCTACTTATTGTTTAAGCCACACAATCGGCTTTTCAGTCAGCCACTCAATCGGCTGTTCAAACTATCGAATTACCTATTGTTTAGGCCACAACGTCGGCTTTTCAGCCAGCCACGCGATCGGCTGTTCAAATGCTATTTCTTTTTTAATGCTATTATTTAATGCTATTTCTTTATGTTTAAGCCAGTTTATTTATTGTTTAGGTTCAAGCTATTCTTCCACCAGATACACAGAATACTCAAATGAGCAAAAATTCAAAAGTGTAATATAACAGCTCAGTCAAAACTATGTTCACGGAGAGAGTTTTTAATTACTTTGAATCAGACAAAAATGGCATAACAAAAGCAAGTGTCAAAAAACTCAAACTACAGCTCAAAACTTCAAAATTACGTAATTCACAAAACTGTGCAACAACAAAAGCACACGCGACAAAGTTACAAATTTCAGGCGAGTAAACCATTAATTCACATTCTCAGCGAGTAGCTTGATCTTCTTTATAAGATATTGGCTCAGAAACTCATAAGAACTGAGGTGAACCCCATCAGAGAAATCGCGACCAATGGCTTCCGCTAATTCTATATGTTTTCTCTTGTATTTGTTCAGCAGCCTACTATTCATTTTGCGGATTCCGTCAGGATTGTTCAACCGCGGAATAATATCTGCCGTCAACACTACAGTATTGTTCTGCTGGCAGTAACTGAACAAATCGCGGATTTCCGCTGTTAACTCTTTCAGGAACATATCAGCGGGTGTAAAGATATCCCTGGGGCAAATATCATTTCCCCCAATCATGATGACTAATACATCGTAACCTCTCAGCTCATTTGTGTAATTCCTCCAATTGCGGGCTCTCTCTCCGCCTTTGCCCAGGGCAACAACATTTTCGGGTAATTGGAGCCTTTGAACATGGCTGTCCCCAAAAATTCCAATCTTTTTCTCTTTAAAAGTGCTCATTTTTAGCTGAAACAGAATTGAACTTTTTTCTAAATTTGTTTATGCCCAGCTTTTCTATATACATAATATCAACACCTAAGACAAGACAAGATTGAATATCATGGAGCTTTCGATACAAACAACCTTTCAAACAACATTAGTTGAAAATTAAAAAGTTTGGGTGACCTGTAAAAATGGTCAATAAATTAGCCCCCTTAAAAAACGTAGCCCACTCGTACCCACTTCTTATTTATACATACACACATAATATCAACACCTAAGACAAGACAAGATTGAATATCATGGAGCTTTCGATACAAACAACCTTTCAAACAACATTAGTTGAAAATTAAAAAGTTTGGGTTACCTGTAAAAATGGTCAATAAATTAGCCCCCTTAAAAAACGTAGCCCACTCGTACCCACTTTTTATTTATACATACACACATAATATCAACACCTAAGACAAGACAAGATTGAATGTCAAGGAGCTTTCGATACAAACAACCTTTCAAACAACATGAGTTGAAAATTGAAAAGTTTGGGTGACCTGTAAAAATGGTCAATAAATTAGCCCTCTTAAAAAACGTAGCCCACTCGTACCCACTTTTTATTTATACATACACACATAATATCAAGACCTAAGACAAGACAAGATTGAATGTCATGGAGCTTTCGATACAAACAAAACAACCTTTCAAACAACAGTTGAAAATTAAAAAGTTTGGGTGACATGTAAAAATGGTCAATAAATAAGCCCTCTTAAAAAACGTAGCCCACTCGTACCCACTTTTTATTTATACATACACACATAATATCAACGCACGCCTAAGACGACAAGATTGAATATCATGGAGCTTTCGATACAAACAACCTTTCAAACAACATGAGTTGAAAATTAAAAAGTTTGGGTGACCTGTGAAGATGGTCAATAAATTAACCCTCTTGAAAAACGTAGCCCACTCGTACCCAGATTTTATATGTACAAACACATATAGTATACATGCAAACAGACATACATAACTTCGAGCCCGATAAATGACCTGATAAAAAAAACCTATTTTTAAAAATAGTTGTTCGCAAACTTGAATATGAAAACCCAACTTTTTGCCTAGCCCAGCTATACCACAAATCCTCAAGCAAAAAAGTCCTTGACTAGAATGAACAATTCAATTGAACAAGTCTTTGACTGCAATGAAATTCACTTTTTATGAAAACGCACAAAAATAATTTTTGAGCTCGAAATCTGACAACGTATTAAGTACTTTTTACTCAGACCAGCAAGATCAACAATTAATCCTCTATCAGAAACTACTAAGACTTTGACACTCCTACGTAGACCCTCAGTTCCATTGAATAAGTCTTTGACTGCAATGAAATTCACTTTTCATGAAAACGCACAAAAAAAATTTTTGAGCTCGAAATCTCACAACGTATTAAGTACTTTTTACTCAGACCAGCTAGATCAACAATTGGCCCTGTATCAGAACCTACTAGGACTATGACACTCCTACGTAGGCCCTCAGTTCAATTGAACAAGTCCTTGACTGCACTGAAATTCACTTTTCATGAAAACGCACAAAAATAATTTTTGAGTTCGAAATCTGACAATGTATTAAGTACTTTTTACTCAGACCAGCTAGATCAACAATTAGTCCTCTATCACAACCTACGAGGACTTTGACACTCCTACGTAGACCCTCAGTTCCATTGAACAAGTCTTTGACTGCAATGAAATTCACTTTTCATGAAAACGCACAAAAATAATTTTTGAGCTCGAAATCTGACAACGTATTAAGTACTTTTTACTCAGAACAGCTAGATCAACAATTAGCCCTGTATCAGAACCTACTAGGACTATGACACTCCTACGTAGACCCTCAGTTCAATTGAACAAGTCTTTGACTGCAATGAAATTCACTTTTCATGAAAACGCACAAAAATAATTTTTGAGCTCGAAATCTGACAACGTATTAAGTACTTTTTACTCAGAACAGCTAGATCAACAATTAGCCCTGTATCAGAACCTACTAGGACTATGACACTCCTACGTAGACCCTCAGTTCAATTGAACAAGTCCTTGACTGCACTGAAATTCACTTTTCATGAAAACGCACAAAAATAATTTTTGAGCTCAAAATCTGACAACGTATTAAGTACTTTTTACTCAGACCAGCTAGATCAACAATTAGCCCACTATCAGAACCTACTAGGACCATGACATTCCTACGTAGACCCTGAATTCAATTGAACAAGTCCTTGACTGCACTGAAATTCAGTTTTCATGAAAACGCACAAAAATAATTTTTGAGCTCGAAATCTGACAACGTATCAATCACTTTTTTCTCAGACCAGCTAGACCAGCAATTAGCTCTTTTTCAGAAACTACTAGGACTATAACACTCTTAGGTAGAATGTCAAATTTTTAGAATAAGTCCTTAGCTGTAAAAACTGAAACTGTGGGCTGCACAGAAAACCAGACCAAAAAAAAGCGGAAGCAAACAAAAAAAAGCGCAAAATTTAAAAACCAAGAAGAGCGCAAAGCTTCGGCGAACCTTCTTGCTTTGCAAGAACACATTCCCGCGATGTGGGAACACGGACCAAAAAACCGGTCCGAAAACCGCAGCTCTGCGGTGCAGAGCAAACCAGACCGAAAGAAAGCGACAGCTAGCCAAGCTAGCAAGCAAAGAAGCGGGAAGAACTCACCTGGCAGCAGAGACGACAGCAGAGAGAAGAGAAGACAAGACAAGCAAACAAACTCTGAAAAAATACTTTGTTAATATACATAAAAGAACATCAAAGACAACACACGAGACGCACGGCTACCCCACGCACCGACCACCCCCCCCCCCGGCGCCAAACCGCCACCCCCCCCCCAAAGGACCCCCCAAAACACAAACCGACCAACGCCAAATTTTGGCATGAGTTCTGGATCAATGCCATGGAACTCGGACAACTCTAAAAGTGAGATCTACATGTCAGTAAAATGGTCATCAATGTAGTGTTTCCCCTCCTCAGGGGTCAATTTGGGGTCAACTTTCCCGGTCAATTTCTCAAAAACGGCTGAACAAAAACAAACGCCCTTAAAACTGTTTGTAGCACGGCTTGAGATACGCATCATATTAAAAAATGAGCCCAATTGGTGCACTCTAGAAGAAGTTATAGCAAAAAGAAGGTACCGTACCAAACGACCTTGGAGGAGAGGTACACCACCTCCAGAGCTAAAATTGAACATCTAAGCATCATAAAACGCTATATAAAGTATACATATTCAGAATCTACGTTAGACGGGCTATTCAAAACAGTATTTTTTTTTCAATACAGTTCAAAGCTTCAAGGTGTCAACGGTGTCAACGGTGTCAACCGCTGGTGTCAAACGCTTCTAGAGGTAAAATCGAGGGCAAGTTCACTGGCCAATTTCTCTAAAACGGCCGAACAAAAATAAACGCCCTTAGTACAGTTTGTAGCACTGCTTGAGATACGCATCATATTAAAAAATGAGCCCGATCGGTACATTCTTCGAGGAGTTATAGCAATTATAAGGTACCGTACCAAATGACCGAAAAGCGTGGTGACCTGAGTGCAGAGCTAAAATTTGACATGAAAATGTGTCAAACAAATTACAAATAATAGCTAGAAAGCTTTGTCATAATATAAGGAAGCTAACGAACCAATAAACAAGCTTTAAATTGATTTGTGACAGAGCTTCAAGGTGGTGTCGGATGGTGTCAACCGCTTCTGGGGCTAAAATCGAGGTCAAGTTTACTGGCCAATTTCTCTAAAACGGCCGAACAAAAACAAACCCCCTTAGTACAGTTTGTAGCACTGCTTGAGATACGCATCATATTAAAAAATGAGCCCAATCGGTGCACTCTAGTAGAAGTTATAGCAAAAATTAGGTACCCTGACAAATGACCAAAAAAGCGAGGTGACCTGCTTTCAGAGCCAAATTTGACTATCACAATTCAGTAAAACGCTATAGAAAATATATATGGGGATACTCCCCACTAACTGAGGATTCTAAAACACTAACATTTGTTGGGTAAATCGCGCGTTTTGTTGTACCGAAATTTGGGTCACCCAGAATAGCCCGAAAATTCGGCCTATTTCAAATTTGAACATTAATAACTTTTTGATTAAGCCAATTTGGGAAACCAACTAAACACTGCAAGCAAGAGGGGTTCAGTGTCAAACAAATGCGACCACTCCCGTTGAATTTGGTTCAGTACTTTAGCAGATATTAACAAAATACTGTTCTGTACCCCAGTTTTTGGGCTAAAATCGAAGCCCAAGATCTCCGGAACCGACGTAAAACAACGTGAAACAGCGTTCCCGGCGTATTTGTGGGTGTAATTCTGGTCAACTTCCACGTTCTAGGTCACGGCAAACCTTCATGGTGAGGTGGGAAAAAATTTCCCACCTCACCATGAAGGTTATGATGTTTTGTGTGTTTTGACATAAAACAACATCAACAAAAATTTGATGAAATCGTGAAAAAAGAAAAATTGTTGAATTAATGCCATTGTTTGATACAATTAGCTTCAGCAACCTAAACAGTGTCTAGAAAACACAAAACGCACGCCCAAAAACTTGTTCAATTGCAAACAACACCACTTCACTCATTCATTTGGTCAAATGACCTATTTTGACTACCAAATATCAAGTTTCGCTAAAATAAACCTTCAAAACTAGTAAAAAAAGATACAATCTGTTTATAGTGATACTCCCCATTAACTGAGCAATCTAAAACACTATAATTTGTAATCTTGAATCAAAAAAATTCAACATTATGTCACCGCCGAATTGGCCGAAATTGGCCGAAAGTCGAGGTTCGGCGCCTACAGAGCAAAAAATGACCCACTCAACTCCATAAAACCAGATGAAACTGTGTATGAGGTTACTCCCCACTACAATACAAATCCAAAAAACCAATACATGTAGGAATACTATGGTATTTTGAGGTACGCATATTTGGTGAACACCAATATCACCTGAAATGGTGACTTTTTTTTCAAATTTAGCAATCAATAACTTTTTTACCAGGCCGAATTAGGGTAGTACAATATATGACCAATCAGACGATTACAATGCCAATACAATTAGACTATGTTGGTAGAATTCTGCTAAGCACTTGACTACTTGTCATTAAAACAACAAATTGTACCTCTATAAATCTAAATCTGCAAGACTTCAAAATATGGAAGCTACTTGAGGACCGTATGTCGTTACCGCTTCTATATTACTGTAATCCAGTTTTCCAGTGATCTATTTTTTTGGTAGAGTACTTTGGGTGTTATTAGCAAATTGCTGAATTACACCCAACTTTTTTAGCTATTTTAAAAGCCCAAAATTGTCGAAAAACACGCTTGACGGCGTTTAATGGCACAACTGTCGTGTTTCTGGGGCTAATTCCAGTCTATCTTTGCGTTCCTGGTTGAGTCAAACCTTCATGATGAGATGGGAAAAAAATTCGCACCTCGCCATGAAGGCTATGATGTTTTGTGTGTTTGACACAAAACAACAGTCTCCGAAATTTGCCGAAATCATGAAAAAAGTAAATTGTTGAATTAACAGCAATCACTGGTATAGTTTGTTTCATGGACTAGAATATTGTATGAAAAACGCAAATAGCACGCAGAAGATCCTTTTCATTTACCAAAACACAACACAATTTGAACAAATTTGAACAAATTTGAAGATAGACATGTTATTCAGGAATCAACCTTAAATAACCGTTCGACAACAAATTTTCAGGACAAACACATTACACTACATGCATCAACAGCTTGCATGCTCTGTGAGGAGCGGTTTAGTTGTTTCTGATCTATCTAGAAAAGAAAACAATCTTCTCCTTGTATATAAAGACGTTTCGGAAAGAGAAATTGTGTTTCAAATAAAAAAAAATCGCTCATGGACGGGTACGTTTTTCTACGATGCCCATTGGAAAAGATAGAGACGTTTCCAAAAATTATTGTGGAGATACTCATCACTGAATGGGGAAAAAATTATTACTTTATCTGAAGCATAGACTTGACAACTCTACTATATCACCTCCATCACGGACAAAATCGTGTAAGTCTGGAATTCGGGAATTGAATTATCATTCCTTAAAAATATTCTCCTCATCACAAATTGAGGAAATGTAAAGATTGGAAGCCTGCCAATCAGAAATGACAGGCAGCTAGGTTGTTAGTTCAAACGGGGCTCCGTAGGTTACAACTCGGGCTTCGTATGTTGGTCAGACATGAACTCAATCATAATTATTTTTTTCAGCCTTAAAGCCCTTTTTTCGTTATCGTCAAACAAAAACTTTTTTCTCTGAGTTAAACGGGTACTGATAGGGCACCGTTATGACAAAAATAAGACAAATCGAAATCCTGAGAAATCACGCAAAATCTCGTCAAGATCCTGTCAAGATCTTGGAAATGCTGCTGTGAGCTCGAAAAAAAAAATGTTTTTTTTTCTAAGTTTTGACTGTTATGCAGGGCAATCGAACCAAACTTTTGTCTTTCTGAAAATTTCTCGGATGTAAAAGAAGCATTTGTAAACAAAAGTAAAACTTGGAAAACCACGAAAGTTCCTGCCAATTTCCTGGAACCCCTCGTGTGGTTATTGAAGAATCCAAGATCTTGCGTGGACTTGGAAATGGTATCGTGGAAATCCAAGATCTTGCGTGGACTTGGCGTGGATGTCGTGGGTTCGAGCACTGGGTTACCTCAGAAAGTCAAAGGGTCTAAGGTTAGGGTTCAAGTAGCATTTCTGTGCGAAACCATATACGGTGCATAGTGTTGAATTTTTAAGAAAACTGTAGGAGTGTTTACGAGATAATGTTTCTTGTCTATTGGTTTTTGTTACTAATTGAATCGACAATCTCATGCTTGGCCAGAAAACGTCAACGTCAACGGGTTAAAACTAATTCATATTGTGTTGGTGGTAGACATTATAGTGGTACTAATAATATAAGAGGAGCTATTACTTCAAAAGGTACTAAAATGTTAAAGGGTAATTGTGTTGAGTGTATGAGGAATAAGTCAATGACAGTATCTGATGCGACAAAAGAAGCCGAGGGATTGAAAGATTTCTTTAAAAGTGTTGGTAAAGCTACGGTCAACTTCGGAAAGAAAGTTGCTAATAATCCGGTAAGAGCATTAGAAAGAGCAATTAAAATAGGAGGTGCGGCTGCAAGTAGAAACCCTAGAGCTGCTTTATCAGCCACACCTGATTTATTTAAATTTGCAACTACTGGTGAAGATATAAAAATAGTACAAAAAGGAAGAGGGCTATACTTAGGTACAAAGATAAGATAGTTTTATTATGTTAGAGTTTAAAAATAATTACATTAGAGTTTAATTATTAGAGTTTAAATATAACTATGGGTATAACTATGACTATGATAATGACTAGATATATATCTAGTGGTAAATATTAATACTAATATTATTATTACTAAAGACATTATTTTAACTAAACACCAATAACTTCAGTTTAAAAAGGCAGGCAGGGCAATCGAACCAAAATTTTGTCTTTCTGAAAATTTCTGGGATGTAAAAGAAGCATTTGTAAACAAAAGTAAAACTTGGAAAACCACGAAAGTTCCTGCCAATTTCCTGGAACCCCTCGTGTGGTTATTGAAGAATCCAAGATCTTGCGTGGACTTGGAAATGGTATCGTGGAAATCCAAGATCTTGCGTGGACTTGGCGTGGATGTCGTGGGTTCGAGCACTGGGTTACCTCAGAAAGTCAAAGGGTCTAAGGTTAGGGTTCAAGTAGCATTTCTGTGCGAAACCATATACGGTGCATAGTGTTGAATTTTTAAGAAAACTGTAGGAGTGTTTACGAGATAATGCTTCTTGTCTATTGGTTTTTGTTACTAATTGAATCGACAATCTCATGCTTGGCCAGAAAACGTCAACGTTAACGGGTTTCCAGCTCAACTAATTAAAAAACTTACTATTCTCTTTCTTCCGGCTGAGATCATTGGAAAAGTTGACACTCCCCAGTTTCCTACCAAGATTACCGGGAAAAAAAAGTTCCCGGGTTTCCCACAAAGAAAACCGGTCAAAAATTAAATCCCGGGTTTCCCACCAAGATTACCGAGAAGTTATGGTATTCCCGGGTTTCCCGCCAAGATTACCGAGAAATTATAAGATTCCCGGGTTTCCCACCAAGATTGCCGAGAAATTATAAGATTCCCGGCTTTCCCCGCAGGGTTTCCGGGAATGGGATCACTGGGGAAATATAAATTGCCTTGCTAAATGCACAAAATTCGCTGCTGAAAGTCATAAAATTTTAAGGTGAAATTATTTTTCTAGCAGTTTTGACGGTATTTCTCGCATTGTTTTGCATTGCACACTTAATCAGGGAACAATTCATCATGCCATACCGCTGTTTTGCCAATTTCTTGTCCCACTTTTCCCAGTTTTTCAGCTATTTGTGCTAGATACCCGTATTTAATAGATACTAGAATGCTCTATTAGTTTCATAAAGAAAAAATGGCGCCACAAATTAACTCCAACGCCAAAAAAACGCTGCAATAGAGATGAAAATGAGGCGATTAGTTAATTTCAGTTAAAAAGAAAAGTTGCAGCCTATAATTATGAAAAATCAAGGCTGAAAAAACGTGAATTTTTGTTTCCCCTCAGCAGTGAGCGATTGTCTTACATAATTTCAACGCTTTTACCGCTATGTTTATTTGTTGACGCGTTTTTTTAGCATTGTCGCTTTTCGTAGAATATCATATTTATACTCCTGAGTGCGCGCGAAGGTTGTCTTTTCAGAGGCAACTTAGGTCTGTAACTCAGCTAGAGCTCAAATTAGGATCGAATTATGATTTTCGAAAAAAAAACTATAGATAACTAAAATTCATTATGTTTCTGGTGCTTTCCAAATATAGCCCCCATGAAATTATAGACCACCATCTTGGTATATTTATCATGATTGGGGGGATATAGGTGGTCTGACCACTGAGCTACGGGGGGGGGGGCTATAATGAGAAAGACCCGTATTTCTTACGTGATATAGCGTATATCCAGTATTTATGATTGAAAGGGGTAGTCACATTCTGTCTCTGAACTCCTCTCCCTACTTTCCAACTTTTGTCTTCATGTCCAATACTCAACACGTACAACTTAATGTGGACTAATCCGTTGTTAGTTGGAATGAAAATCAATTAACTTCTCTGGAAGTGAAAAAAAAATTGCCTTGCTAAATGCACAAAATTCGCGGCTGAAAGTCATACAATTTCAAGGTGAAATTATTTTTCCAGCAGGTTTGACGGTATTTCTCGCATTGTTTTGCACTGCACACTTAATCAGGGAACAATTCATCATGCCATACCGCTGTTTTGCCAATTTCTTGTCCCACTTTTCCCAGTTTTTCAGCTATTTGTGCTAGATGCCCGTATTTAATAGATACTAAAATGCTCTATTAGTTTCATAAAGAAAAAATGAAGCCACAAATTAACTCCAACGCCAAAAAAACGCTGCAATAGGGATGAAAATGAGGCGATTAGTTAATTTCAGATAAAAGGTAAAATTGCAGCCTATAATTATGAAAAATCAAGGCTGAAAAAACGTGAATTTTTGTTTTCCCTCAGCAGTTAGCGATTGTCTTACATAATTTCAACGCTTTTACCGCTATGTTTACTTGTTGACGCGTTTTTTTAGCATGGACGCCTTTGGTAGGATATCATATTTATACACCGGAGTGCGCACTAAGGTTGTCTTTTCAGAGGCAACTTAGGTCTGTAACTCAGCTAGAGCTCAAATTATGATCGAATTATGATTTTCGAAAAAAAACTATAGATAATTAAAAGTCATTATGTTTCTGGGTCTTTCCAAATATAGCCCCCTTGAAATTATAGCCCACCTTTATGGTATATTTATCATGATTGGGGGGATATAGGTTGTCTGACCACTAAGCTACGGGGGGTGCTATAATGAGAAAGACCCGTGTTTCTTACGTGATATAGCGTATATGCAGAATTTATGATTGAAAGGCGTAGTCACATTCTGTCTCTGAACTCCTCTCCCTACTTTCCAACTTTTGTCTTCATGTCCAATACTCAACACGTACAACTTAATGTTGACTAATCCGTTGTTAGTTGGAATGAAAATCAATTAATTTCTACGGAAGTGAAAAAAAATCGCCTTGCTAAATGCACAAATTTCGCGGCTGAAAGTCATAAAATTTCAAGGTGAAATTATTTTTCCAGCAGGTTTGACGGTATTTCTCGCATTGTTTTGCATTGCACACTTAATCAGGGAACAATTCATCATGCCATACCGCTGTTTTGCCAATTTCTTGTCCCACTTTTCCCAGTTTTTCAGCTATTTGTGCTAGATACCCGTATTTATCAGATACTAGAATGCTCTGTTAGTTTCATAAAGAAAAAATGGCGCCACAAATTAACTCCAACGCCAAAAAAACGCTGCAATAGAGATGACAATGAGGCGATTATTTAATTTCAGATAAAAGGTAAAGTTGCAGCCTATAATTATGAAAAATGAAGGCTGAAAAAACGTGAATTTTTGTTTCCCCTCAGCAGTTAGCGATTGTCTTACATAATTTCAACGCTTTTACCGCTATGTTTATTTGTTGACGCGTTTTTTAAGCATTGTCGCCTTTGGTAGAATATCATATTTATACTCCTGAGTGCGCGCGAAGGTTATCTTTTCAGAGGCAACTTAGGTCTGTAACTCAGCTAGAGCTCAAATTAGGATCGAATTATGATTTTCGAAAAAAAAACTATAGATAACTAAAATTCATTATGTTTCTGGGTCTTTCCAAATATAGCCCCATGAAATTATAGACCACCATTATGGTATATTTATCATGATTGGGGGATATAGGTTGTCTGACCACTAAGCTACGGGGGGGGGGGGGGTTGGGGGTATAATGGGAAAGACCCGTGTTTCTTACGTGATATAGCGTATATGCAGTATTTATGATTGAAAGGGGTAGTCACATTCTGTCTCTGAACTCCTCTCCCTACTTCCCAACTTTTGTCTTCATGTCCAATACTCAACACGTACAACTTAATGTTGACTAATCCGTTGTTAGTTGGAATGAAAATCAATTAATTTCTACAGAAGTGAAAAAAAATTGCCTTGCTAAATGCACAAAATTCGCTGCTGAAAGTCATAAAATTTTAAGGTGAAATTATTTTTCCAGCAGTTTTGACGGTATTTCTCGCATTGTTTTGCAATGCACATTTAATCAGGGAACAATTCATTATGCCATACCGCTGTTTTGCCAATTTCTTGTCCCACTTTTCCCAGTTTTTCAGCTATTTGTGCTAGACACCCGTATTTATCAGATACTAGAATGCTCTGTTAGTTTCATAAAGAAGAAATGGCGCCACAAATTAACTCCAACGCCAAAAAAACGCTGCAATCGAGATGAAAATGAGGCGATTAGTTAATTTCAGATAAAAGGTAAAATTGCAGCCTATAATTATGAAAAATCAAGGCTGAAAAATCAAGGCTTATGGTATATTTATCATGATTGGGGGGATATAGGTTGTCTGACCACTAAGCTACGGGGGGGGGGGGGGGGTATAATGGGAAAGACCCGTGTTTCTTACGTGATATAGCGTATATGCAGTATTTATGATTGAAAGGGGTAGTCACATTCTGTCTCTGGACTCCTCTCCCTACTTTCCCGCTTTTGTCTTCATGTCCAATACTCAACACGTACAACTCCCTCACCCCCCATCTCCCGTTGGTCCCATACTCATACTCGTCACATTCTTTCAGGGCCACATCCTAGTTGAAGAATGAATATAGAAACAAGAGCGTTATAGTCACCCGGGTTGTGGTGGTCGAAATATGATTCGACAGTTTTTTTGTCTGAGGGGGTACCCCCTCCGAGACGATAAATACACGGTCTGGACCAAACTTTTTGATCGCACTATTTCAACTCATGGTCTGGCATCAAAAAAAAATAAAAATTATGAAAAAGTTTTCAATTTTGCATTAAAAATGTTCAAAACCATTTTTTGTCTCAAAATTACTGTCAAGTAACGCATCTCCGAGACTTAAAAAGTTTCATTGGCCAGTAATGGTCGTTAAACTCAGAAAATGACAAAAAATATTGAAAAATTTTGGAAACATTAGCAAACTTTGAAACAATCTTGCTGAAAGTATGCAGATGAACATACTCTTGCGAGATTAACATCCGGTCTTGGCCAGGGCAATAATGGCTGAAATTTGTCTTGATGACATGCTGGTTAATATCTTAAGTGTCAATATATTACTCGGATTGATTCTAGCATAAACGACACTAACGTCGGGACAATTGCTCTCAAATGACCGAGTGGCTGCTTTTGGTAGAGTAGACAGCTGGGGCTTAGGGATGCTAGTATTAGGGGGGTTCAACAGGGGTGGGGAGAGGGGTCAAGCCTTATGGGAGTTGTGCACGGATTGGGGGGGGGGGGGGGGGGGGTCAGGTGCTGGGGTGGGTTTGGAAGGCTGGACAAGAGGAGGAGGGGAGGGCGCACGGGGGAGTATTGGGGGTTGAGTGGGGGAGATGGGTGTGACTCGGGGGTTGACTAATTATAATAACCGCCCTTCACACCATGAAACTGTCTGCTCAGAACAGTTTAGATGAATCGAATACTTAGAGACTAGTAAGACTTAAGGCCCTAAGAGACCTTCTCAGTCTCTTAATATTCTCCTGGAATTTCCTTTGATCACGTTTTTGAGGACGAAAAGTCAAAAGGGTCACTCGAAAAATCGCTTAATCAAAAAATTTTATATATAAGAACAGAGGACTAATAATTACTAAGAACTTTGTTTGTGAGGAATTAATAAACTTAAATCGACTAACGTCAGATGAGTTGCTCTCGAACAACAGGCTGGTGGGAAAACTTTAGTTTAGGCGCTTATCTTATTAAATTTTGTATTGTTGCAAAAACCCGGACGTCTTTACGACTAAGCTACAACCGCTTTCAGCCTGAACCGCTTTATTCCCAGAATTCTTTTCATATTAGCAACAAATTTCATTTTGGAATGTGAGAAATTGAAATCTCTCAAATTGAAGAATGTTCTCGAAGAAAAGCGCAAAAACGGTCAACCAAAAAGTTTTATAAAAAATACCAACACGTTTACAATAATTGCTTCAAACTTCGTTCGAGAGCAATTAGCGAGATCATTGATACCTCCTTTTTTATCCAGTTTTTACCTGAAGATTTTTGGAATATGGGTGGAGAAAGAGGAATGCGAGATTGTTTTCAGCTCTCCACTGACCCTTTCCCTCTTCAGAAAATCTGATTGTGAGATTGCGAATAGCAACTACATTGTCACTGTTAGTACCATAGACTCGACCAGATCCGCGTATCTTGTCACGGATTCCCTCTAAAGACATGAAAAAAACAAGTGGATTGATAAACATACCCGGCAGATTGCCTGAAAATAGCCGCCGTTGATTCGCGTAACCAAGATTGGGATTAAAAGAGAAAAAACTAATGAAGAGAAAAAACGAATGTAAAAAGATTTTTCTACACAAACAATTTTAAAGTGCGAATCATTCTGATGTCATTTTGGATCTGAACATACTCTTGTTCGGTAATGAGACGACAAAGGGGCTAGAATCAATACCAATAAGTATTGGAGATGATAACCAAGAAAAAAGTTTCAGCAACGGGCATCTAAAATTGGGCTTTATGTTTTTTATCCCGTTTCTATTTCTGATTTTTTTTTGATAATGACACTGTTCATTTTGGATTGCTTTGTTGAGCAACTGCTGAGCAACTGCAAACACTTTTAGCAAATTGAGAGAGGAGTAAAACTAGCCTAGAGAATTCCAAAAAAAATTTTACACAAAATGTTGAACGAGCTGTGCATAGAAGTAAAGCGAAAAAAATTTCATTCGACGACGTAAAAAAAACAGTTTTCTTTGACTAAAAAAAGTAGACCTAGAACGGACTATGAGTGAATTGGAAAACTATTTCAAAAAAATCTAATAAAGAAATAGGATAAAAAAAAACAAAAAATCAACTTCAAAACGCCTCATCTGAACAAAAAATTACGAGCAAGAAAAACAAATTTGATTCAAACAAAAATAGGCTGAGATTAAGATTAAACTATGAATAGGTTGGAAGAACCATATAGAAAAAAATCCAATCCAAAATATCAAAAAAACAGTAAAAATCAAATTGAATTTGCCGCATATGAAGAGAAATCCAAAGAAAGCGAATTTTTGTTCAAACACCGTTTTCTCACACTATTTTAAAATTAGAGTGAAAATTTTTCACGCTGCAAAACCACTCGTTGTTTCGCTCTACTTCCTGTTTTGGCGTGACCAAAATCACTACTCCAATTTGACTTCAAAAATCATGAACATGTGTGAACAGATCTTTAAAAAAAGAGAGCGCCCCAATACAATTCAAATTCTTCGAATTGTAAAAAATAGGAGCGCTACATCAGCCGGCTGAGTAACTAGGGCCGCTATTAAAAAAATGCTGTTTCCAAGACCACTAATTTGGACGCCTGACATCTTAAACACGCACCACCAAATACAATGATTTCAGAACGAGAGCAACATTCATCGCTCACAAATGAAGAACTGAATTGTGAAAAAGTCACTTCAGAAGTCACAGAATGTTATAGAACAAAAGCGCAAAAGTGGTCCATCAAAAACTTTGCATTAAAAAAGACCAACATGTATATAGTAACTGCTTTAAACTCCGTTTGAAAGCAATTAAAAACAATCAGCGCGGTTAGATTAAGAGTTTCAATTCAGGTGACACTTCTTTCCAGTGTTCGATGCTATGATCATGTCAAATGACCATTTTCTAAACAAGTTTTTTTGCGAACACTGATTTTGAATTCAAACTTGCCAACAAAACTATTTTCTGATTTAACACGGTATAATTGGCACATTGGAATACTGACATTCTTGTGTAGCAGTAGAAATACTAGATGTACACCTCCAGCCAATCACAGACTGAGAGAACTCCACTAACTGTAGTTAGTCTATTACAGTAGTAACACAATTTGCATACCTCTTACTCCGGTGTTAGTCTGAGAGATATAGGTAAGCCTACTTCGCGCGCAGAAATAAGTAGCCCTAGCTCTTTAGTCTTTAAGGCTGTAAAAGGAGTCCATCATGGTCTGCTTTAACTGGTTCGACCAGTGAGTTAACAAACTCTAACCGTAAAAATAAATCACACAAAACACAAAATTTTCTTTTGAGAAAGAAACTTAGAAATGGTTTATATAATCTTTTAATTTTTCCTACACAACAGATCAAACTTCTTCAATTGACATTTCACCCTTTGAAGCTGAACACTATCGACACCAAGATCAAATAAATTTACTTCTAAACATAGCAAAACAATTCAAATATCACTATTTTGCAGCACAGCAACAGCCTCTCCTTTCTTTGCCAAACAAACTACCACAGGTTTCATGAACTGCGTTTCTCTCATATCTAATTGAAAATTATGGAGCTCAACTCACAAAGGGCTCGATTCTTTTTCTTTGTTATCCTCACACAAACAAATACATTTCTCTCATATATGACACTTTTTTAACCCACTATCGGATACACTATTTGAATTCCTTAACCGAGTATGGTCAGAAAAACAACCCTCGGATGGAGCGGGTGTATTTAGAAAATCTTCTTTTGAATTTCTTAAACGTCTCGCTTCTATACTTAATACTGCCGCTCTGCAGTCACGAAAAAAGAGCATACACAAAATTGCTCGACAAGAAGTAGAAGGTTTCACTCATCCTCTTGAAACATATTTAAGATCTGTAAAATACGCAGACTTACATGAAGAAGAGATTCTCGATTCTTTTACACCTCTATCTTGGTACATACACAGAATTTCGAGAAGCCTCGTAAGACACATTTTTCCAGCCAAAATATTATTAGCTGAGACATAGTCACAGTTAATATCTAAACTACCAGAAACACAACATTTCATTTATGATTCCAACTGGTTTCCAAAAAATTTTGTAAATATCACAGAATTTGCATCGGAAATTGTACAAAAACTAACAATTAACCAAAACAATATTGAAATAAAAAACTATAACGCAGAGAATCAACCATTTACATGTACAAACATCCCCAAACAAATACCTCTCTGGAAGCATCACCGATATAAAATATGGATACAATAGTCCACTCACTACCTACAGACACTTGTATTAACGAAACTACAGAAACAGACTTTAATTCCAGATTGTTAGATGATTGAACACTCTTTTCATTACATACAGTGAACACACTAATTGAACTTGAAGATAATGGCCGAAATATTAACCAAACTAATGATAGCAATCAAGTCACTAAGGATACCACTAACAACACATATTTTTACGAGAATAACCAGCGGAGACAGCATTGTGAATTTGTGAATTTGACTGAATTGACAGAAACTTCAGATCCATTAAATACAACTCTACCTAAATTACCAAACGTAAACACACCTTTACCACGCTTACAAAGACAAAACTCTGTACACTTTAATACTGAACACGTCGTTTTGAATAACTCAACCGCACCGACAATAACAAATAATCAAAATATTCAAATCACTCAACAACAATTAGTAAATCTAGTTCGACAACTTAATTCACAGAATATTTGACAAACATTAAGTGTCCCAACTCCCTATTATTTACCGGCACCGTCTACACAAACACCGTCACCTGTAGTTAGCCGAAATACACAAATGACGTATTTTTATTTAGGAGGCTCAATGCCATGCAACGGTCTCTAAGACCGTTTGGTGGTACTGACCCTACTTACACAACAGAGGATTTCTTAAATGATATTACATTAATCATTAAATATTCATGAAGCATGGATCCTGAAACGAACTGCCATGATACAAACGGCCCTAATTGGCTCGGCACAACAGCGGTACTCACATTTACCACTAGAAAAAAAGGACTGGCAACGGTTTTGCCGTGAATTTCAAAAGACATTCGATAATCAACAATCGCAAACTCAAGCGAAACTATTATTAGAAAACATAACACGTGCTTCTGGTGAACAGACAGAAATACTGGCACTTAGAAATGAACAAATTACTCGAAAAGCATATGTTAATAACGCTCCAGATATGGGTAAAGCACAAATGAAAGACGCACTTCTCAAAGCACTTGATCCACAATTAGCCAGAATAGCTCTAAAAAAGATTGCAAACCAGAAATCAACTGTATTGAAACCACAGTTTCCATTTGCACAATTAGTAAAAAAAAAGACATCAAGAAGATATCACAAGAACACACACATAGATAGACATAAACTTAGCACAAATTCCACTTTTTCCTCATCATTTAATAACCTTTCTCTAGATATTTATCATCTCACAGTAGATGATATACATATGATGGAACAAGATATTGCACCGGCGATTAACGTAGTACGTCACAAGTACTCAAATGATCCAAATTTTAAAGAAAACCACTCTTCCTAAAATTCTGTAAAAAATGCTCAAGATCGGGACACAGCATTTCTACATTATCTGACAAAAGATAAACAAAATCACTCGAAAAACCTAATTATCAAAAAGAAACTTGCAATCAAGCAATGAACCAACACCTTCCAAACAAACAAGACAGATCAAACAATATGACCGTTAAATCACTACCTTTTTCTTATCGCTCTAGAAGCAACAGTAGAGATCACCGTGATAATTCGAGACATCGAAGCCCAAATAAATTTCCACATTCAAACTCAAAACTCTATTATGGTAAGGTATTTTTAAACCACCGTGTAGAAATGGTTTGCCATACCCTAGACCCTCCAACTCTCAAAACAAACCTACTTATAACACAAATAGCATATATTCAAATAATTCTAGACATTAATCACCTCACTATAATAGAGATGGAAATCGTTCAAGACGCCCATTCTCACACAATCGACTTCGCAATGTACGAAACTACAATAACTCACTCTTAGACCAAGAACAAACAGAAAACACGATGTCTAACACAGAAAATACAGAAACACAAAACGTTTCAGAAGAACAACTTCTAGAACAACAATTCAAGGATTTACTCTTAGAATTATAACAAGATACCCAAGACGAATTTTTTAACTGCAAAGAAGAATGCAATTCTCTATAAACCATGTAAAAATAAATTCTTTCTACAACACTAACAAAATATACAACGAACACCTGATCATACTAAAACAGTTTCTCTACAACATCTTGAAATCGATTTTCTAATAGATTCAGGCGCTACACTTAACATCCTAAAAATGATACTTGGAACAAAATTGAAGAACACCACAAATTACCACTAAAAGCATCAACATTTGTTCTCTTAGCAGCAAATAATTCTAAATTATAATCAAATGGCACAGTAAACTTAACATCTATCCAAATTAAACAGAAAATAGATCTCTCAGAAGTACTTCTTTCACACTTACCTTTGAGGTCTCCAACACAAAAATCAATATCCTAGGAACACCCTTCCTAATAAAATATATTGATTGGATAAAATGTTCATCTCATACACTAGAGATCAAACATAATCATGAGTTGAAATCAATGAAATTTTATGATTCTTCAATCTGATCAACTCCACACTATTCACCGTTATTTCCTGTTATTGGTGATCAATCACTCTATTTTCAACCCTTTGAACACAGAAATTTTACTTATTCTCTAACCGCCTATGAATGTAAAATTAAATATGCGAACGGCACTATTCTTCATGCATCTGATTTCTCATTTATACCACTCCGCAAAAATATGTTCTTCTCTATAAAAGATATTAAAAACCTTGAATACCCTAACCAATCATTTATCCAAATGTGAATACAAAACGCCTTAACTCATCCACTAACACTTGTAAAAGGGCTAATTGTATATGCACAACAGGATGTTTCACTAAATGATTTACAAGCAATGAATTATCGCTTAAATGACATCACAGATATCATGGATGCTTATACTTCAAACTACATTACAAACGGCACATCAGAAACACTTAAAAAACTTTCTTGTCTAAACCTCACTAAACAACAGGAACGTGAATATGAATCACATCAATAAAAGTTTCATATACCAGTTGACGTCTCAAACTTCACAGAATTCGATCGAGATTTTCTCGCAATGTTCAATTTCGAACACACAAATTTAACACAACCACAGTTTGAATATTTAGCACAATTCTCACACAATTTAGACTACGCTACGTCTAAATTCGATGTAGGTAAAACTAAAGTAGAACTAAACCTACCCTTAAAAGCGACAATGGTATTTAAGAAAAAGAGAGCAAACCGCATCCCTCTTCAATTACAAGACTGAGTAAAACACTTACTCGATATATTAACACAATTCGATATCATAGCACACGTAAACACAGATTCGCTCACTACGGGAAACACTTTCATTATTCCAGTAATTATTCTTTAAAAAGGAGAATCAGTGAAAAATGTTTTGGATGCTCGTCAACAGAACACAATGGTTGGAGAACCAAATTGAAGCTGTCCCATGGAACCAATCCAAATAATACTAACACGTAATAAGGGACCGATTTTCTCTATAGCTGACATGAACAGCGCATACAACCAGATGCCGCTAGACAAACCGTCACCAAGACTTGATCAAACAAATATCTTGATGATGTGGTCATATAAGACACTACAACAGACACAATGTTACAAACACTTGACAAATATATAAAAAATCTCAAAGTCGCTCCTGATAAATGTTTCTTTTTCTTAGACTCAGTTAAATTCTTGGGAACTTAAACTCAAAACAGTCAGATACACCCGCTAAAATCAAAAAGTGATGGATTTTTAAAATTACAACCACCGGAAAATGAAAAAACAAAATTACGTTGGATGTCTCACATTTATCTCAAAATAAATCTATAACTTACAAGTTATATTAAGACCTTTCTATCTCCAACTCCGGGATACAAAAAAATTTAATTGGACACCCGAACTACAGCAAATATTTGACAGAGTAAAAAAGGAACTTACAGATGGAACACTTCGTCTCGCAATTCCTAACTCAGAAAAACCCTGTAATATTTTATGCGATGCCTCGAACTGGGGCATTGGAGCAGTTCGAGGCATCGAACTTAAATCAATTTGGACAAATTGAATTAGTTTCAGCAAACTCTCGTTAAATTTCCACCGCAAAATTTAGACTCTCAACCAGTTTTCGCAAATGTTCAACAGTAATCGATGCATTTTCGGATTATGAATTTCTCATTCAGGGAACACCACATCCTGTTTTTTTACACACTGACCACAAAACAATTCTTTTTTTGTTCACACCAAAGAACAAACCAAACCACAGAGTATATAAATTTCAATTAATTCTAATGAAATTCCCAAACCTACACATAGTTTGGACGGAAGCAAAAAAGTTTTCACTTCCAGATTTATTGAGTCATTCACCAACAACAACAACACAAGACGAAGACCGTCTTAGAACGGTTGCGATCCCCAATTATATTAAATTTTTTTTATGACGCATAACCATCATACTCAACCTATACAGTGTCACTATGCTGTATCAAATGAATATTTTAACGCAATAACTCCGGACACTACAAAAGAATCACCACATTTTGCAATATACTTACAGATCACAGATAATTGTTTTAAAGTACAACTCCAAAATGACCTCTATCTTCCTGTCTCGTATCACGAATTTAAAACCAAGGCACAACCTTTCGAACAATTACAACAAAACAAAACACAACAATTTAAACAAAACCACTCATTGTTAGTAACCTATCCTATTGTACAACACACGGATGTCAATTTGAACACAAATAAAACAGAATCATTTACAAAGTCTACTCAAAATGCAAATTATTCAGAGTTAATAAACACCATTAAATCCTCACGCCCAGCACTGGAAAATTTTATACCTAAATCTAAAGAAATTTATAATTATTTCTACAACAAACAAACAGCAATAAACGATACACTACAATATGAAGCACAACAACAGGACCCAGTTATTCGACAACTTCTCGTTTGAAAAAATTTTAAAAATCACACCCCGTCCCTTCACTAACTATTCGAGCAAACAAAGACTTGTTACATTACTATCGACGTTTCCAAGACCTAAAAGTAAATGAAACAAATCATCTCTTATACTATATAAAAAAAACCACCTCACCCAAAATCTTTTTACCATTCTCTCTCCTTCTAACAGTATTTTATATTGCACATTTTCACAATTTTCAGGCCATCCCGGTCGTGAAAAAACATATGCTACAGTAACAGGAAATTGTTACTTCCCGAATATTAAAACATGGATCGCAATGCTTACACAAAATTGCTTGAATTGCCAAACGAGCAAATCCATGTTACATCTCCTCATGGCTCAACAGCCATTTTTAGAAGTTTCACCATACTTTAATCACCTTATCTCAATGAACACAAAAAGCCCAATCTCTCCATCTTCGGATGGAAATTCATAGTTCTATGTTATCGTAGACGCTTTCACAATCTATGTCATCCTTCACTCTTCTCCCAAAACTGATGCAGCAAATGCACGCACTGTGTTATTTGATCACTGGATTGTCAAATTCGGGATACCCGATATTTTAGTAACAGATAATGGAAAAGAATATATTAACGGAGAAGTTACACACTTTTGCCGCACATCTAATGTCCAACTTAAACCACAATAGCCATACGCACCATGGTCTAACGGACTTGTTGAGAATAAAAATCGTCAGCGAAACACATTTCTTCGCACGGTTTTAGACTCACAATACGACACATGGTCACCGAAAGTAAATTATTTCCTTTAGCATAAAAATTCACAATTTAGGACCAATATGAATTTATCACCATATGAACTTGCATTTGGTCAGAAACTAAGGAAACCAATAATGTTTAATCTATCTTCCATTACAAATAGCATTTGAAATTGTAAAACTTTGCCTTCCCAAACACGCACTGACCTTCTCGGTCACCGTCCACAAATTATCGAAATTGTCTGAAAAACATTATAGACAGGAACATCGCACATTGGTTTCTTCTTCGTGAAAAGATAAGTTTACAACGAAGTTCACAACTATTTAAACCAGAAAAAAAAACATTTACGCACATTCATAAATCGCCGTTTCGGAACGGCACAACCACTTAAAATTAACACTTATGTTTTCATTGTAAATAAAGCCACACAAATAGGAATATCAAAAAAAGATCCAACCACAAAAAAATGAACCTTACAAATTAATCTATGCCTCCATATTGGTCACTTATAAATTAGAAGATTTCTCTTGTAAACAAATTATTAAGCATAGAAGTAAAATTGTACCATATTACCCGAAAGAAATATTCATTCAAGAACAAATGGAAATTTTTTTTCGGACAATACTTTGTTACGACTTCATCCTGGAAAACCTACTATCACTAAGCCGATGTCTGTCTCTATTGGTCTAGACAACCAAAACATACCATCCACAACTTAACCTTTTCCCGCACCACCTTTTAGTTTGTCTCAAATATCCGAAAGTCACTCGGAAATCTACAGTACCAAAGAAACTCGTCTTAGACGAAAACCGAACAAAGACTATAGAGTCTTCATACCGCAATCAAAAATTTCGGCTTCGAGAACGATGCACAATTAAAATATTTATACACCACTCTTACACTTCACAAATCACTGTTCTCGCATTAGTTGGCCGCTAACACAAATTAGCATAACACACTAAATACCTAGTAAATACAAATCCTATGAAATTACAATTCGCTCGGCGACTTATACGAGAAGGAGAATTCGGTTAGTTCATTCACCCCCTCTCCACCTAATACAAATACTTTACTGGGAAATTTAATCAAGTTCTTTAATAAATTAAACAAGTCACACTGACTATCTATTCACCTGCTACCCTAGCAGAACAACAAAAACACTTCCATCAGGAAAAGAAAGGAAGGGGATTACAGGCCATTCCCCACGAAAATAATAAAAAGGAAATTAACTAAAACTTAAGTTAGCAACCGATCCACTGCTCAGTCCGGAAAAATTCCCTAATCTCATTTATTTACCAAGGTATGATTGGGTAACTTTTTCTTCCCCGAACAAAAAGTCGTGATTAGGCTATATTGTATCGTCTAATATCAGTTTTCAGTCCACCTCTCTCTCTCAACCTAGTTGCTTCTTTTTTCTCTTCTCTCTTGAACTAAACTCAATCTACACTCTCTTAACTGCACTCTCTTGACAAACCTTCTCTTTTCACTCTTCTATTCTCACTCTCAGTTGGAAAAAAAATTCCTTTCTATAAGTTTCAAACTTGATTTCACTCTCTCTTCTTCTTAACAAAAAGAACTGTTTCACAGCACAGTTCTTAGCTTTCTTTCTAAACCAGCTATCACAGCAAAAAAATCAATTGAGCTGCTAACGAAAACCAACACAACTTCATACTTTCAGTCTCAAATTACTGAAAGTTCAACTCAATCTCTTTGAAAACCAGGTTTGCAAATTACTTAATAACACAGACTTGAAAAAATTTTTAAGAGAACACCATACGCTGATACCTTTAGATATATTCAAATTTTTAAACCTAAACAAATTCTTACAATATTGCCATCTCAGGCCACATCTAAACTATCTGAACTCCGTTATACCCACATTGTCTACACAATTAATCTTGACGCTATCCCAGCCTAATACGATATAAAATATATTAAAGAACTTCGTAGGCTGGATGGACAATACCAGCAACTCGCAAAACTGCAGCTCACAAAGTAAACTTGTATATCCACACGTTCGCTCGAAAAGATTATACAATTGCAGAATTGTTAACAGTTTTCTCTTTGCTGATTTTTTAGATCTCATTCATCTACACAGTGTCATCCCACCAGAATTGTCCTTTGCAGCAATCCGAGTTACCATACCTACTTAAAATCTCTTTATAATTGTTGTTCCAAATTCCACAAAATATAAAATCTATCATTCTGGTAATTTCCCCACTCTGGGTTCAATTACCAACTGCTCCCCCCGTCTCCAAGTCACCCAGTTGCTCATACAGTGAAGCAAGTTCACTATCCACCCCCGAAAAGTCATCATTTGAACTCACAAGCAATAGAAACCGAAGAACACCCCTACTCAGTCATGTTTACTGCCAAATCTGCAGATAGACCTCTTCCTACTGGACAATTCCCCCCATTTTACCCCACAACCAGTAATCCCATATCCATTTATCAAAGTCAAGCGCAAATACACCAAACGGAAGCACAACAATAAACACACCAAATAAAAACAGACTTTATTGCCATACTCAGGATTCCTCGCCAACAAACCACTTCAACCACCAATTATTATACCTGCTCAACCACGAGCACCACAACCGGAATTAATTAACTATTCAAACACACCACAATTCTCCACTCAACCTATAAATTTTGAAAACACAGATAAAACCAGTAGTTCTGAATTGCCACAGCCAATTCACAATGTTTTATATATAAACGGTACACAACAAGATATTTATTTTATCTCAGACACTTCTATTTCCCGCCAATTTAGCTCTCAATTTTTTTCACCTACTCCATCAAAAATTGCGCTTAATCCCGATAACCCACCACAAGGACCAGTAACTAATATTGAACGCTTACTCTCACAAGCACACTGGAATCACTCTTTTAATATAGTTAATTCATCACCATCATTTCAAAGCTCATTACCACTCAGTTTTCAAGATACTCCACCTATAATTAAACTAAGTTCGAACTCGCCTACGCTAGATCTCGACCAACGCTCTTACCGATATATCGGAAAACAACCTGATAGATAATACGAGAGCTTATCCCACCCTACCATTAAAACTTGACTAAAAATTGTTGTTTCTCTCCCGCCTTTTTTGGAGATCATAATAACGTTGAACCACTACATAATTGGGCTAAACAGAAAATTTCTAAATTATACAAATCACACCATAACAGAAACAACGAGCAAACAAATTACTTAAAAAATCTAGAAATACATTTTTGCTCGAAATTGCAGTCCAACAAGATAAACTGATTTTTCACCCACCCACAAGAAGCTGCACCTCCTCTTTTTCGAGTGCAAAGAAACCCATCACCCTTTCTTTGTCAAGAGATTATCTACAAATTTGACAGATACACGAAAAACACAGCAGGATACTTTGTCTTCTACAATCCTAACTCTGGACTCTCCTACACATGTCCATTGCAAATCTAATTTTGTTATTGCCTAATTTATTCATTTCACACCCACTTCCGATAAAACAACCTATTAAAGATGATACACACAATATATCCACACCTAAATCAAGAGTGCAGGATCTAATAGTCACACACTATGATTGCTCCCCAAATCATATCAAAAGTATGCAGTTTTATAAGCTCAATAAGATTGGCGAATGTAAGATCAAACCAGCAGACTTTCAAATCCTCCCCGATCAAGTACAAATATTTTCTCAAATTCGAACACTTCAAATAAGCGCCAAAAATCAGAAAGCTTCACCCGTTTATCGTAAATCTGAAAAATATGACATTTTCAGAAAACAAAACTGGTTCGGTGCCGTACATCCAAATGTACAGCTTGATGCAAAAATTGATTATATGGTTAGCAGAGTCTTACTAGAAATGGACCACACGTGTCTATCTATTTACAAAAAACTTTGCGATTTGGACCGTGATCTCAAACAAACTGCATTAATTCCTTTAACACAACAACTCCCACTTATAGGATATGTTATAACCGTAAAGCGACACACATTCGCTACACTTAAAAGCTCAAATGTTATTTCACTTTTTCAATGTAAAGTTCTCTCATCACCTCTTTATGTATTAGAAAACCAATGTTTTGAACGCATTCCTATATTTTAATAGAACAAACTACAGTTTGAAGACCAAGTCACACGAATAACCTTTCCCTGGTCTATTAAAGCACCATGTAAATCAGATAATTTTGATCAACAAATCTCCCTAGATGCAGATGGCGATGAGTCATACCGTTTAAAACCTTATCCAATTAAAGCGCGAAGCCCAGTCAGAACATTCACGGCTGACGAAGTTGAAATCACTTTCACCCACGCGGACTTTACAGCACAACAACTCAGCATATATAGTCAACACAATTGGACTAAGTCCATCGATAAGATGAAATTTAACCAATTAAAAGATGACGCCGCCGAAAAATTTGAAGTAGCACAAGCTGTAAACTCAACAAATCTTGCAAAAAAGCACAATCAAAAGCAGAATTCTTACAATTACAAAGCGAATACAAGAATTATTTCAACAAACTCTTTATTAGCGGGAAAAAAATTACATTTCGCCGTCTCGATTGGCGTGATCTAATTAACGGCAACTTTTTAAAAGAATCCCTCATAGGAATCTTTGGATACCCCTGGTACATATTGAAAGAAATAGCCATTATTTTGACTGTATTTAATTTCTTACAATGCCTATTTGGACTATTTCGACGCGCATTTAATGCCTATAACCTCAAAGCACTCTTAGGCCCTAATATAACACTAGCAAAAATCATCACCTCTGGATTTTTTGGCGTGCTCTTACAAACAGTATCTCATGTACTCCACTCTGATTCCTCACAGTATAAAACACCCTCCCCTAGAAAACGACGAAAACACTCCGTTGATAGTAACATCCCTCACTCTCAAACTGAATTTAATCTATTACACAGAAAGTTTGAAATCTTCTTTAAGAAATATTCTTCTCCTGTACAAAATAGTTCGAACAAACACAAAACATCCACTCTCTTTTTACGAATGCTACGACTTATCAGTAGCGTCACACAGTAAACCGGATTTGCACTCTTTACACGTACATACCTTTCGACCTAACAAACGCAAACGCTCAGAAGGCATTTCACTTTCAAAAGATTTTTTTGAAAATGAACTTGATTATTAGGAAATCCCGGAAGAACTTCATTTTAACCTGCCTCGTACTCGTATTTCAAACCTTCTTGTTTTAGTGACTCCACAACAGTCACTCCTATAGCACAGGAAGGAGGTTCACCAATTCCTCCAATTGTCGACCCCACAGCATACGACCTCATTATGCTGGACATCGAGGACATCTTGCCCTGACCCCTCACACCGTTGGTGCTGCCCCACCCAGAACCAGAATCCGAATGCGAAATGCAGACACCAGCCTTCTTCACGATGGCTCATTCCTCACCACAGCCACAGTCTGTGGACACAACAAATTATGCGCAGATGAACCCACTGCCTTCACCCGCCACCTCATCCTCCTCTTCAGGTGAAATCCACATGTATATCGAAAGTGACACAAGTTCACCCTCGCTCGGTTCCTGTTGGCCCAGCAAGCTCGTCAAAACAGCTCCTCCTTCAAGGAGATCAACCGGTGCCACAGCCACCTCCAATATTTGGAACAACCCCTCACACAGCGACTTCCATATCACAAACACCACCCCCCGCCTTCGAGTATTTCCTCTTGGGCTGATGAAGTCGCTATAGCGGAACAATCAGGCTGTTCCATACCTTAGACGGTTATCCCAAACTGGGCATACTCTGGAAGGATCCGTGGATCTCGACCACTCTTTCGATCACTGGTGTAAACAACACCAGTAATGCCCACTCCCTCTCAACAACGACCACGTGTAGCTTCACCACGGTATGGCCCAACCATTCTAACTCTCCGACCATAGACATCCTTTCCACAACCACCCCCCTACGATCGACCGACATCGACGGACAATTACTCGTCTACTGACCACTCACCCAGAAGACGCCCAAGAGCCATAGCACAAGAAATCTATCCTGTGCGCTAATTGCCGATCCAGGCTTCACAATCGCCTGCTCGATACACTGCAAGCCCCCCCCCCCGAGGCCTACAGCCCTCATTCTCTCGCGGGGGAGGAAACCCCTTTGCACCCACGCAAGGGATCACTTGTAGAGTGCCAGGACCCAATTTTTGTTTTCAACAATTAACGAATCCTCTCGGCATCGACACAGTTCATGGTGTCCATGTTCCCGAGCGGATACACTACACATCTACACCGCCACAACACACACTCAAACCAAGAGCCAGTTCCTGCTCTCTTGGACAATTGGAGAAAGAACATGTCCAAGAAGATCAGGATAGAGACCTCCCACTAGAGTGTCTCCATTTTACAATCAACCACCGTTTCACGGAACGTTTCTGGCACCAATCCAAATACTTCTTCGCACTTGCGGACCGCCGCAATGACTGTTTGAACACCTTTTTCACTCGCGATGTCGCCCCCTACCGTATTTACCTGAAATACGACCCCTTCTATCTTCAATTTTGTTTTTACATCCCACACATATGGATGTAATTAACCAGACACACAGTTAACAGAGTAAAAATGTTACACACTATTCACAACTTTTTATTTGTCCAACACCGCTTTCACAGGACAAACCCACTCATCCACATGAACTCTCGAGTCCAATATGCTAACACAAAGCTCACTTCACCCTACTACATGAATTAAAGCTATATAATTCAACCAAATTATTGTGAAGGCACTCTTCGCAATTTCAATCTGATAAAGAACTATTTCCTGTTCTAGGCACTCTATGCAAATCACAACCGTCCAATTCTGGCTCCGATGGAATATCTCCAGTGTGTTGAGGAGGAAGGTACAACGAAGTGCATGTATGGCAACACCTTCAACCTCCTCTACAGGGACTGGATAACGGACAAGTTGGAGAATCGAGAACTGTCGGCAGACGAGACACAGAACCTCAACCATCTTCTCGCGTTGCAGCCACACTGCAACGTCGACCTCTTCCCTCATGCCCTTGCAGCTTGCCTGGCATGTGATCAGGAATTTTTGGAATTTTTTAGGGATCCTGATAATCGGACAATTTCAAGTTCGAATATTGGACGTAGGCCACAGTCCTACAACACCGGGCTCACAGTCCCTCAGAAACTAAAGGCTCACTGATCTTTCAAACTGACTTAAAACTTTTATTTTTTATTTTCTTTCTCTTTCTCTTACCCTATATACGCTATTTCCTTCTTATATTCCTTTCTTCTTTGACACAATTGAAGATTAGGATCAGTTCTTTTCATATTCCTCCCGGTCGGGGCTTAGTAAGTACTCATTAAAATTAAACAATAATTTTAATAGGGAAATGAGCTCACTTAGTATCTAAAAGATGGGTTTCCACCAGAAGGTAAGCTGGTAAATCCGACTGGTTCAAACCTTGTATCAAATGGAGATAAACAGAAATCTGCTTGTACAAACCAGACAGAGACTACAGACTACAAGCGATCATTCAACTGGGAACAAATCCTCACTACATGACAGTGAGAGCAGTTGGGTACTCTAACAGAACTGACGTTACTGGCCAGCACACCCTGTAACTTGCACCCTCACTGGTTCTACAATCAGAACAACCCTTGACTGAGGACACTAGTCACTACTTTAATGACAAGGACTTCAGACGATAGCACAAGTCACAACCACACTTCAAAGAGGACACAACTCTTCACTCCACCATCCAACGAGGATGACACATCCAGCGTATTTCTGCTGCCGTTCACAAGTTCGGATTTAAAACTCTAAACCTCGGATGGACATAGCATTAGAAATACTGAATGTACACCTCCAGCTAATCACAGACTGAGAATACACTATTCTTTTTTATATAGAGAGAACTCAACTAACTATAGTCAGTCTAATAGATTAGTTACACGATGTGTATACCTCTGACTCCGGTGTTAACTCTTTTATTCACGGTTATAATTGAAGTATACCTTCAGTGTTTTACCGAGTCGGTTAGTCTGAGAGATATAGGTAAGCCAAAAATAAGTAGCCCTACCTCTTTATAATTTAAGGCTGTAAAAGGAGCCCACCTTGGGTCTGCCTTAGTTGCTATATTTGTTTATGTACCTCTTCTGAGGTCCTAAGCGGACTCGACCTGTAATTTATTTAATAGCTATTGCTAGTCTCTGTCTTTTAACTAAATATACTGTACTTGAATTAAATTGTATGAGCTCTGGTTTACACTTTTTTGTTCTGTGCTGGAATAAAGTTAGTCTTAAGTCTGGAGATATTGCTAATGAGCGGTTTCGCTCAAGTATCCCCCAGGTTGAGGTCGCGCTCGAAATCGCCTCTGATCAGACCGTCCCAGACAAGTGGGACCTCTGATCAGACCGTCCCAGACCGAAGTGACCAGTGATCAGACGAGTATGTGCTCGAAGATCGTTGTGCGCTCGAAGTGCGCTCGAAGCCGCCTCTGATCAGACGAGTTCCAGACCGAAGTGACCCCTGATCAGACAAGTTCCAGACCATTGTCCAGACGCGTTCCAGACCATTGTCCAGAAAAAAGTGCGCTCGAAATATTGTCCCAGACCATATGCATGGATGACCATATGCTGATCTTCAATAACGAAAGTATTGCACAAACATGACAATACATAAAACAATAAGATAAATCAATGAAAAAAAATAAATTTTCTTAGCAATAAACGAGTCCGTATATCACCCAGGTTAAAGTACGGAAGAGAGTATGTCCATACTGAAGATGAACGAACTGCATGGAATGCTAAATTTTGATTTAGTGGATTCTTAGAATAGACAAGAATGCTCGGTAATATACGCTCCTCATAATGTTCCGACCCCGCTCATCCACGTTTTTATTTAATTATATACCAAATGAGGAAGAGATGGAAAACTTTCAAAATTTCACAAAACAATGTGAACAATAATGCTGGATTAAGTGAACAAATAATGCTGGACTTCATGGCCGATGAGACTTTCCATTAATGAGAGTAAAAGACATCAACAACAATAAAACCGTATAATAGAAAACATTAATTGCGACACTAAAGTCGGTGTCTATTATAACACTAATTAACAAAATGAAAAACGAATCAGCTAAAACGTGATTTCATCAAATTAACCTGTTTCTCATTAGATAAGATACGAGACCTTACAGTATTGAGATGCGGTAACGGGTCGACGAAGAAGAGAAAAAAAGGCAAAGATCAAACATACGTTTTTGTTTTGAAAACAACAATCCTCCAATTGATTTCAACCTATACATATCAACTCGCCACATTAAAAAAATATCTCACCTGGACTGTAACTCCCATAATTGATATCAGAGGTATCCCACTCTGTCCTGATGAAATAGTATCTCATGTGAACATCGTCGGCATTGACCTCCTTGTTGTTGTTGTTTTTGTATCCTAAGCCCACCTGGAGCAGACAGGTGAGAGCAGTGACCACCATTGGTATCCCATCTGGTCCCTTCATGAGAGCTCCTCCGCATGTATAGATTGTTGCATTGGAACTCATTATGGCACGAAAACTGTAAAATCATTAATTATCATCTCAACCGAAGTGCAAAGCAGGTACGAAATTATAGACGGGTTTATTTGGGCGGATCTGTTATTTCATCCCCCCCCAGCTTAGAGGACATAAAACTTCTCAAGCGCATGTGCTATATTTCACATAGTAACGTGCTATACAACATTTTCTAAGTAGGGTTTACAAAAAACACTGGGGGAGTGGGGAAATAATGCCACCGCCAAATTATTAACACCCACCAGGCGCGAAGTTTATTATATAAACTCAAAAAATGATGAGTGAAATTATATGCACAATACACGTGACACAGCATATAACGTACGGGGACATTAGCGGATAGGATTATATTAGCCTTAGTGACAATTTCCGTATACGGATTATCACATTAATGCATATCAGAATTTATTTACAAAAATGGCTTTTATTTACCTCTACAATTGCCATAATCCCAAATCGCTCATAATTTCAGTCAATTCCCGGGTCGAGGTTTGGTCGAAAAATAATGTAAGAATTGCGGTGAATAGCGGTGAAAAGAAAACATTTTTCACCGCAAAGCGCCCGCATCTTTTTGCGATGAATGCGGTGAAAGCGGTGAATTTTTGTAAGATTTGCGGTTTTTAGCGGCGAATTTTTGTAAGATTTGCGATTTTTGGCGGTGAAATTTTCACCGGATTTCTTACAATAAAGACGCTGCCGTACATGGGTTCGAACCTCTCATCCCCTGAATGTCAACAACACCTTATTCCACTGCGCCATCTGTCACTAAATGTTTTGACATTTCTTGTGAATTTAAATCAGATTCAATAGACGTTATGAAAACAAATGCGTTGAAATTTTGTTAGATTTAGGGTTTTTAGCGGTGAATTTTTTATTTTTACCGCTTAAGCTGTGAAAAATAAAGATTCACAGCTACCACCGGGAAGCGGTGAAAATAAAATTTTCACCACAAAGAACCGCAAATTTTACAAAAATTCAGCGCAAAAAATATACAGTAATTTTAGCGGTGACTTACTTTTTCACCGCATTCATCGCATTCAACGCTAAAAGCGCAATTCTTACATTTTTTCACCGCATTCACGCAAATCTTAACTTTTTTAAGCGATTTTAGCGTTGACACCTTGACCCGGGTAATACATTCTAGCAACATTCGCATTTACCTTCGACCGTAAAAATGTCTCAAAGCGGCAAAACTAACAAACTAACAATAAAGGCGTATAGTTTTTCTAACACACTTGCATTTGTATTAGGATTACTAAAAAATTTAGGTTTCTAATTTTTGAGTTTTATGGGTTCGAATTTTTTCATCACGGACAGAAAAGAGCCGCATCATTGTATCTTCGTAACGGTTGTCGTTGAGAAACATAGGTAAACGTATTAGAGTGAGTTATCGGTAATTGCTTTTTTCTAGAGATTATGCTGAAAAGTGAACGCAAACTTAAAATTGTTGAAAAACCGGGCTGAGCACCAAAAGTTTTTCAATACTGAACCATTGTAAATCCAAAAACAACAAATAGATTGTTTTGCTTTTTTAATTATTCTGTTCTTGTCAAAATACACAATGAGTGGTCTTTTTTTCAGAGTAAAATTGTACCTCCGACTTTATCCTGAAATTGATCTCTCCATAACTATTATCATACAATTGGCAGTCCAATTAACATAAATGTGTAACTCTTGTCAACCTAAAAACATACTGATTTGAACCTTTTTCAGCCCTGATTGTCAGTCCAAAAGACACTGTCTTCAGCCTGCTTCAGCACCGATTGTCATTTTAAAATACACTGTTTTTAAACTGTTTCAGCGATGATTGTTTATCACTTCCGGGCTATTTTCTCACAATCTAACAGCGAACCACTGTCATCATACTACATCACACAAAAGGCATCTTCACGTCAAACTACATCACGCTACAGTCATTTTCACACCAAACAATATCACACAACAGACATATTCAACTCATACTACATCACACCATAAGCATATTCACATCATTTTACATCACACCACCGGAATTTTCACAAAACAGTACATCACACCACAGCCATTTTAACACCTTACTAAATAACACCATAGTCGTTTTCACAGCATACTAATTAACACCACAGCCATATGCATAACATACTATATCACACCACAGGAATTCTTAAAAATTTACTCACTTATAAATTTACTCCTTGCAAATTTATTCTTAAATTTACATCACACCACTTGAATTTTCACACTATACTACATCACAAAACATGAAAACTCACATCACACAACGTCACTCCACGCACATTACCACACGATGCTACATTACACCACAGACATACCCGCACCATACTGCGTCACACCTCTGTTAATTGAAAAGAAGAACCAATGTTGAGATTTCATCGCCTTTCTGCACTACGTTTTCGCCTCAAATTTAAAACGAATAGTTTTTGTTCTGAAATTGGGATGGGTGTAAAATGCCTTAATTTTAATAGCTCTTTTATTCATTTATAATCAAATAAAGCTGAAAAGCTTTAATCCATTAGTCCAAAAGTATCTTTTTTTTACAAAATCAAAACACTGTTCAAAGAACATTAACTACACAATGTATTTTTTGATAGTCCATTTCTAAAATAATCTTTATTGTCTATCTTTTGAATAAAAAATGAGTTAAATCATATCCAACACGACAATAAAATTGTTTGATCATTCAGAACATTGACACTTGTTATAAGACAGCAATTACTTCGCCACCAACATAAAACGATCTTTTCTTTCTTGGTGTCGAAATTGCCCTACGGCTAATGGGAAAATGTAAAAGATCGAAAATGGTGAAAACTAATATAAAGTTCTGAGACTTTATCTGAGGATCGCAGCTAACAGTTTAAGGTTTGAAAAAAGGGAAGAAAAATTTATTATATCCCGACCAACGTTGTTTGAATTGCTCTCAAAGGACAGGCGAGAGCAATTTAATATAGAAGGGATTTAGCTGAGAAATTTGTAATGGAAGTAAATATCTCCGACACCACAGGTGTTCAGCACTTGGCCTATTAGGTTGCCAGTCCAACATATTATCAACTCCGGTACAATAGCGTTAACTCTTATTGTTCACAATCGTTTTTATAGTAGCAACAAAACCTTCTTCAGGAAGAGATCAACATTAATCACTCAAAAAGAAAGAAATCAAGCGTAAAAAGTTAAAGCGTAGAAAGTTTGCGGTGACGGATGTTAAAATGCCAGAAGTTGTTACTTAGCCAGAAGTTTACCTCCGTTAACTTTCGTCGTTTTAAAACGCGCGTTTCGTGATTTAAGCATGGTTACGTGACTCTATAGAAGTCACTTTGCAAATCCAACTGAATAGCTCGAATTGCTTCTTCGCGGTTCTCGATAAACGCCAGATGTTCTCAGTGACTTCAAGCAGAGTCACGGAACCATTACTTCTGGAACAAAATTGCAAAAAAGTATCAAGCAAAAATTTTACATAAAAGAACTTTGTTCGAGAGCAATTAAAGACTATGTAAGGGTCAAAGTTGGACAACTAACAAGACGACAAATACACTGAGCCCTAAAACCAATGGGATCTGATTCATAAACAGATCATTTCAATTCACCTGATAAGTAATCTAATATTTTTTTGGTACAGTTGCAGTTCTTCAGATGCTCAAAAATTTGTAAATAAGTGTCGACGACAACAATTCCATCCAAAATTTCAAAAGACGATCAAAAAAGGCCTGAGTATTCCAAATCAAAATCAAAACTTTTTTTTCGTTTTCAAAAATTGATCTCATAAATTTGTTTTATAGATCTGTAAATGAACAATTGGGCAGTTATGAGAACAATTGTTCAGCTCAAAAGAAGTCATGACATAACATTCTATCTGACACAACTTTGTTTTGTTTTGCGGCAAATTATAAACTTCAAAAGACTCCATGACGATCAACAAATGCTTTGGTTGGGTTTCCGTGAATACTTAGAGCTCCTCTGGTTCAACCTCAGAAATCTGCATAATTTTCAATTGCAATTGGTAGAATTTGTGAAAAACTCAACCAATATAACATCAATATGGTTTAAAACTATTCTGGTTAGTATCGAACCAACTTCACTTTGGTTCTAGTAAGATACAAAATATCATTTGAATGCAATAAGTGATAAAGATTGCTACATGTTGTCATATTTCCATCGGTCCAAGAATAGCAAAATCGAATGAAAAACTAAGAGTAATCAGAAAATTTCTGAACGAACATTTGTAATCAAATACTATCGTGATGTCAAACGTTTTTGCAAATTTTGCAACTTTCTCGTATTCATCAATATAATAATTATCACTTAAGTGTAAAACAACTATTTAAAAACATAACCATCTAACTTCGGACGAATTGCTCTCAAGGGACCGGCGAGCGGTTGGCTTCATCAGTAGCTGGCCGCGGTTTAGTAATAGCTGCCATCGAATAATCATCAATTAAAGCGACATACATTCATACGTGACCTAAAGCGACATACATGACCTAATCCCTTTAAATTAAAGTGAAGGAATGTCAAAGTCAGTGTGAGGAAGTCGTTTTTGAGAGTGAGGTAAATCACGGATGACCAAAAACTTAATCACGCGAATGAACAAAAAAATTCGATCAAATAAGAGTAAAAACTGACCTTGCGCACGCAATTCATTTGAAATTGCATAAACAAATGACCAAAAGGCACATTTGAAGGGATTGTGACGTTATATGGTCGTAGCAAACACCTTGACGACAAAATAAAAAGAACAAGAGAAGGCCAATAATAGCCCCAGCTATAAATTTGCGGCATTTAAAATTCCATTACCAATATTGCTCTTTTTTGTTTTGTTTTTACAGCATTGTTCCCTAACAAAGCCTACAACAAGCGGTCTTTTGGTTGTGCATTTTTGTTGTCTGGTACGATTTTTACAGTACGTTATTAGTTTTCCTCTAATGAATTTTAGTAACTTGGCCACTGCCAGCACACACAATATAATATATTATAATATTGACTCATAACAATAATATTTGACTCAATATAATTTTGTTCGTTCATTTTGATTTTTATGTCATTCGACGCATAATCATCAGAAATTTAGTAGATCTATTTTTGGGTAAACTGACAAGCTTACTTACAGAAAAAATCTAGATAGCATTTGGCCAGTCTTCCATAAGTGCCTCTATTTTGAGTCCCACATGAAAATTAGTCAACATGCTCGCTAATGAATTTTTTGAATTCACAATGCAAAAACTTTCTTGAAATTAAAGAGACATGACCAATTTGAACAAATTTTACTTGGGACTCAAAATACATCTACTTATGGAAAACTTGCCAACTTCTATCTGAATTTTTCTGAAAATAAGCTTGTCATTTTACACAAAAACAGACCTATTAAATTTCTGATGATAATGCTTCGATTAACATAAAAATCAACAGGAACGACTAAGAATATGTTGAGTAAAATTTACTTCAAAAACAGGCAATTTACCATGTAAGACTGCATTTTGTGTGTTTATTTTTGTCAATGAGTGTAATCATGATGCAGCCTTAATACGGTAACGTGGAAATCTTAGTGCGGGCTTATTACATGCTGTAGAAAACTTAACAAGATTTAGTACGGTTTTTTCTCAGACTTATACTGTGCCATACTACTGCCTTTCAACGTTTTCCAAGATTTTGGGCAAACTGGGAATGTATTGACCTGACCTGTCGTAGTTTTCCATAGTGAAGAGAATAGCCACGAAGAAAGGGTAGTCTCTTTGGTTCACGTATGTTCCATTTAGTACGCAATCAACGCCCAAGAGAATTGAGATTAGATAAACACATGACGAAAACAAAAACAAACAAGATCTACAGGACATAATTGTGGCCGATTAAATCTGTTTTCACCTATCTTATTAACCTCGAATCAAACGTGGCAGTAAAACTGTGAGTTTATTCATGTCAAAACCATCAATGATTTCGCACAAAAGTTGATTTCTGAAGTCATGTGAACAGAAGTCGATTTCGTTTGAACGAATCATCGAATGTTTTATGTCTGGGCTAGTGGGCAAAATCGAAAAAGGCGACCTGAATCATCCTTATATATAGAAACATTTACGATACAACCTATCGTTTGTGAGAAGTAACCTCAATGAAAAAAGTCCGCAAAAGTTAAAGGCAAGCATAGCCCGACGAATTCCGGAAACCACACGAAGTAGGAAGCTGGCAATTTCACCGATTTTTCCTACTAGGATAACAGATTCAGCTAGAACAAGAAATTGACTCGTCATAATCTTTTCAACAGATTGAAGGAAAAACATGACGGAACTTCACTTATCATTTAAATTGGTTTTTATAATTTTTCAAATATGTCTTGCCTACTTGCGAGTACTGCAAATCATAATTGTTAACATGTGCTATCAGATTATTTACTTGCACTTTTTGTTTGTCTATTGTACCTAAATTTATTCCCAGGTTTTGGTCCAGACCCAAATTGAGCTATGATCAGACTATCCAGACTGAATCGACCTCTGATCAGACTTTCCAGACCGAAATTACCTCTGATCAGACCTTCCAGACCAAAATGATCTCTGATCAGACTTTCCAGACCAAAATGTCCTCTGATCAGACCGAACCCAGACCTTTGTCCAGACTATAGTGCGCTTATGATCAGACTCAAATTCAGACCATTGTCCAGACTATAAACAGACTATGATCAGACTTTCCAGGCCAAAGTGACCGCTTTTCAGACCAAATCCCAGACTTTTGTCCAGACTATAGTGCGCCTATGATCAGACCTAAATTCAGACCATTTTCCAGACTATAAACAGACTATGATCAGACTTTCCAGACCAAAGTGACCGCTTTTCAGACCAAATCCCAGACTTTTGTCCAGACTATAGTGCACCTATGATCAGACCCAAATTCAGACCACTGTCCAGATTATAAAAAGACTACGATCAGACCTTACGGTCCATCAATGACCAAATGATCTTTGTTCGAAAGATTGAAGTTAATGAAATTCAGTTAAGTTCAATTCATGATTAAGTTAAGCTAAGTAACCACAATCACAATGTTTTGTTTGTTGAAAAAATTAGAGATTTGTTATACAGCCCTCTCTTTAATTGCAATTATTTAAGTTACTACAATACTAAATATTTTTAATAATGACTTAATATGGTGTTTATAGTGTTCTTTTTCACATATTTTTCATTTTTCACGATTTCATCAAATTTCTGTGGATGCTGTTTTATGTCAAAACACACAAAACATCATAACCTTCATGGTGAGGTAGGAAAATTTTTCTCACCTCATCATGAAGGTTTGCCGTGACCTAGAACGTAGAAGTAGACCAGAATTACACCCACAAGTACGCCGGGCACGCGTTTTCACGTTGTTTTACGTCGGTTCCGGAGATCTTGGGCTTCGATTTTAGCCCAAAAAATGGGGTACAGAACAGTATTTTGTTAATATCTTCCAAAGTAAATTCCATTCAACGTGCGTTCATCGATCGTTCGAAACGTCCTCTGATCAGACCAAAATGCGTTCGAAACGTCCTCTGATCAGACTCAAGTGCGCTCGAAATGACCTCTGATTAGACTCAATTGCGCTCGAAACGACCTCTGATCAAACTCAAGTGCGCTCGAAACGACCTCTGATCAGACTCAAGTGCGCTCGAAACGTCCTCTGATCAGACCGAACCCAGACAATGGTCCAGACTAAAAAGACTATGATCAGACCTTCCAGACCGAATTGACCTCTGATCAGACCGAACCCAGACCATGGTCCAGACTAAAGAGACTATGATCAGACCTTCCAGACCGAATTGACCTCTGATCACACCGAACCCAGACCATGGTCCAGACTAAAGAGACTATGATCAGACCTTCCAGACCGAATTGACCTCTGATCAGACCGAACCCAGACCATGGTCCAGACTAAAGAGACTATGATCAGACCTTCCAGACCGAATTGACCTCTGATCACACCGAACCCAGACCATGGTCCAGACTAAAGAGACTATGATCAGACCTTCCAGACCGAATTGACCCCTGATCAGACCGAACCCAGACCATGGTCCAGACTATTGTGCGCTCGAACAGCTTTCCAGACCCTGTAATTTCGGTCTGGGAACAGAGGGGTGTGCGCTCGATTGGGTCTGATCATAGCTCAATTTGGGTCTGGACCAAAGCCTGGGTTTGTATTTTCACATCAGCGATTTTGGGATTTCTGTGAGGATAATCAATAAAAAGCTGTCACAAACAGAAATTAAATTCTAGCTCAAAATGGTGTGCTGGGTAGCGTTCTTCAAACTATAAAATACTATCAATGCAGCCCCATTGTAAATGCAAACAAATAGAAGAAATAATTGAAGCTTCATTCGTTTTAAAAAAACACTTTCACAATTTTCCGAGCAAAACGCCTTAAACATAAACGACCACTAAATTAAACATAAATCCTTTCACACTCCATAGTGGAATGAAAACTTTTTTGCAACCGCAGTCCCACTAGGAACCCATGTTGAGGTGCCAGACAAGAGTAACCTCTGATCGGACCATCCCAGACCAAAGTGTCCAATGATCAGACTGAAGTCCGCTCGAAATACCGTGTGCGCTCGCTCGGAGTGCGGTCGAAGTAGTCTCTTGACAGATCTTGCCAGACGGAAATGACTTCCGATCAGAAAGAAATCAGACCATTGTCCGTGCGATTGTGCAATCGTGGCCCAGACAAAACCCAGACCATTGTCCAGACGACTGTGCGCTCAAAATTACTTCTGATCAGACTATTGTGCGCTTAAAAGTCAGTCCTGATCAGACTATTGTGCGCTTGAAATTGCCTCTGATCAGACTCATTTGCACTCGAAATAGTCTGACCAGTAAATGTTTTTCACTGCGAACGAATCTCTTTAATTTTGCTAAAACATTTTCATTCCATAAAAATATATGTTTGCAGTATTAAATTCATCTAAAAAAAAACCTGTTCTAAAAGTATTGCTAATGAAAATAAAACCCAACTGTTGAGAAAAAAACTACTTTTGTATACCATTAGTGAATAGTTAGACCAACTTAGACAACACCCTTAAACGTCGTCATCTACATTTAATCAAAATTTCCTCTTAAAGGGACCGGTATTTGCTATTAGCTAAACCCTTTTGCTTCTGATCGGAGCCATCAGACTCTAGGTGTGTCTCTGATAAAAAAGCTGCTTTTTTGTTGCTTCTAGAGCCAACACATCTCTGAAAAAAATGCGATCGAATTGGTCTCTGATCACGCCCAATTGCGCTTAGAATCTTCTCTAATCAGACTAATGTTTGCTCGAATCCGCCTCTGATCAGACCAACATAGACGGAAAAGACCTCTGAACAGACTATAATAATCCCGAAGTGACCTCTGATTAGACCATCCCAGATCGAAGTGAGCTCTGATCATACTATTTTGCGCTCAAACCAAATCCCAGACCCTGTAATTTTGGTCCAGAAACACGCTGTGTGTGTTGGACTTGGGTCTGATCAGAAGTCATTACCGTCTGCCACCTCAACCTGGGAAGTGCTCTTTATAAAACAGCGTTCGGATCTATTCTGTTCAAACCTCCATGAGCGTATTTTTGAACGCCCTCAGGCGCACGTGCTATTTTCTTCACATAGTAACGTGCTCTATGACGACACAATATTTGTAAGAATTGAGGGGCACACTAAACATTAGGGGGATAGGTTCCAACTTTCTTATCGAGAAATTAGAAGTAATTTGTTTGAACAATTTTTGGGTCTTTCCTATTATTGCCCCTCTATGAAATTATAGCCACCGATTGTCCTATATTTACTATGATTGGGGGGCTATAGGTTATCTGACCAGAAAACTGGGGGTGGGGGCTATAATGCAAAAACAATTTTCTCATTGGCTGTAAGAACCATCAGCGTATGCATTAGTCTGGGCGGAATTTATGGGATTGACAGTTGGACTCCATTTTCTCATCGAAGTGTAGCGGAATTTTAGTGATAATATCAGGATTACCGAACAGGTCAATGCAGATCTCTGAAGAGTCAAGTGATATCTGCTTCGCTGAAAATTGTATATTTTCTGTTTGTGCCCCCCTGTACTTGGTGCCCCCTGCGTTACAGCGCACCCGTCATTACATAGTGTATCATTAAGTAAAATTTTGCACGTGCGTTTGGAGATGCAAATAATATGCACCCATTGAGAGGGGTTTGGGAACAGCACAAACGGAAAAGATCCTAAAATATCACTTCAGACTACCGCCCATACCAAAGGAAACTTTAAATCAATTAACCAAAATTCCTAAAAATAGCCTTTTTTTGGAATATGGTGACGAATTTTTTTAGCATACTCCCCCTTTTATGTTTTTGGAAAATGAGAATTGAAGACTGTGGAATATATTGACGAAATTAGCCTAATAGAGCTTTTTGTTCAAAAATTGATCCAAAATGAATACATTTATACGAATAATCGTTTTTAATCGAACGTTGACTTCAACTGTCGCAATTTTGCCCCGAAATTCTCAAGACCAAATCTTGTGACATCATATTTGTTCATATCCTCAATAAACATTTGCTTTCATTGAGAATCGAAACTGTGTTCAAGAATTACGAAACTCACTTTTATCACAAAACATGGGGCTCAATAAACTCAATTGGTACCTTATTATCTTGGTTAGTAGTTTTGGTAAATATTTGCTCAATTGAACAAATATTTTCAGTTATTGCTGTCATATTTCACCACGCAGAACTTTCAAATATTTCGTGAGTTTTTGGGCACAATTTATCTCTGTCATCTTAACTAGTTCGCTTTAGTTCATTCTATTCATTGACAAAATTGAAGCTCCTAGATAGAAGTTGATTAAAACTATCAAATCTAAATTTAGTTTTAGGCGATTATTTCTAGTTGCAAAAGATGAATTCAAAAATGCTAGTCGCAATTTTTGTTGGCATTGTGCTCTGTTTTGATTTTGGGGCTGCCCACCTGTTTGGGGGGTACGTGAAAAGCACAGACCCTGATTTGGTGCGAGAAGTGAAAAATTACAAGCGACCCTGGGAGGAATACCACCCGTCTGAAAACAAGGAAACAGGTTGGGAAAATATATCTAATATAAAGTTATTCTATAAAACTTTAAAACACAAATAAAATAAGGAAATACTCTAGTCTTATACTAATATATTATTTGCAAAATTTACAAATTCCTGTATAAATATTGGTATATTAATGCATTAATTTTGCAAAAATTTGTAAATTTTTTGCAAAATTTTACAAACTTATCCTGATACATTGCAAATTTTTTGCAAACTATTTCAAGTATTTGCAAATTTTTTACAATTGAAATAGGTACTTTGCAAATCTTTTTATAAATTTGGGTAATATATTGCAAACGGAAGAAAACAAACCTCTCAATCTAGTGTAAAAAGCTAAGAAATGAAATTTTAAATTAAATTGAGGGATGGAATTATGTATAAAACGTAATACAACTGAATTATAAAGCAGTGTAAAGCAGCACTATAAAAGGAAAATGACAAACTCATGAACTTTTGCTCGCAACTTAACAAATGATAATTAAAATGTTAAATTGTTGATAGATTCAAGTAAAATATTCGACCATTTTGAGAGTTTCGATACTTGCACGTCGTGGCCGAGAATCGCATTTAGACCGCTATTTGTAAAAAGTGAGATTATCCTAGCTCTGAATTAGTAAGGATTTAAATCTTGCAATTATACTAATATTACTAATATCGATCACCAATATTAACTTGGCTTTAGGTCTGTTACCATACTTCACTTTGAAGATTTTTGAGAACTTTATCCTAGAAAATCTGATAGGATGCTCCAAAAAATTATTTCTTTTGACTTAAATATTCTACCTGAACGTTTAGAATACAGAATATACTATGATACCATAAAGCTACGTACAGCGCGATTTCTGTAAGTGCTTTAAATGTTACTTTCGCTCAAACATTTGATTCTAAGGAGTGAAGAGAGGCGTAAAATTTTAAAGTTTAAAAAGGAATTTCATTTTCTCCAGACAGAAATCAAGACAGAAAACAAAACTGACTCAGCTTAAAATCAAGACAGCAGATTGAAGATGGTACACAGAGTTTGCATACAAATTACAGCACAAATGAAACAGGCTCCTGGGTCTCTAGCAAAGGAATTGTTTTAGTTGTTTGGAGAAATAGAACGAAACTTCCTGACAGCATTTTGAGTTTGCCCAGGCAACCACTTATCTTGTGGTGTACAAAATATCAGATGAATGGAGACTGCTTATTAGATGATGAAACAAGCTGAATGGCCTAGTTCGCTTGGAATCTTTTAAAAATTACGACGAATTGCGTTTTCAAAAACCGTATTTTTTGACAAGATGATGTCTCTGTGCATAAAGCATAGATTGTCATCTTATGGCATATTATTGGCATTGATATATTATGGACAATTATAAAGCAAGAAATACGAATACCGAGAGTTCTTTAGGCAAATTTGAGAGAAAAATTGATGAAAACTTGACTCCAATGTCCAAACAAAATTGTGTGAAAACTTCATAAACTGCTTACCATATATTGGAAAGCGCACCGTCCAGTTACGGGAGAACTGATTTGAAATCAAAAAGTTTTATTATTTGATGTTTGTGCCACTTTATTCTCCCGCTGTACGTAGTTTTTTGGTAATATAGTGTAGCTTGTTACGTTTTCTTACTTGTAACTAGCAAAAAGTCTTCTTTTAGTAAACACAAAGTTGTTTGTTCAACAAAATTGTATTTTACATAAGCAAATTAGAATGCAATATTTATCTTCACAAGATATTTAGTATAGAAGTAATTAACTTGATAAGAGCATTTTGAGAGAAAGACTCTGAATTTTAAACAGATTGCTAATAGACTGTAGCATTTTTTTATTGGTATGCGTCTCTGCTTAAATGCTTAAAGTTCAATTCCGTGACGGGCTTCGGAAAAACTACATTTCATTAAGTAAAGGAATTTTTATTTCAGTCATTACTGAATAACTATTTCTATTTTGATTGAAAATTATTATAATTACAAGAAGACAAAATATATTTTTGGTGAAAGTGATTGTTAGAGTAACCGACGCAATAATAATTTGAGTTTTCTAAAAATTGTTGAAAAGCACTCAAACGAATCGGGCGTTTAATATCTACAACTGTAACCTTTCATATAAATTCTTTGTCTTTTTTGTTTTGAACAATTGCTTGATAGCGGATAAATGTGTTGCCGAATTTAACTTGAGACGTTTGCCCGGTTTTATCATCTGACAATTTAATTTACGCTACAAATCACTTTTTCACAATATTTTACAATATTTTCAAAAATAATTCCTGATAATTGGAGGGGAAAGAGATCAAAGATGATTTTGTCGCAATTAAAAAAAAATTTTAATTGATCTGATGGGCGTTTGATTTTAACGGTTGATTGTGTCCTATTTGCTCTTCGATAAATTTCGATAAGAAATCCTTACCTACACACTGTGCAACAACCTTATAAGACTTCCAAAGTTTAAAGCATAAAGACGGGACTGGAGACAAACTGTTATAATTTTTTCAAGCATTCTTTGCAATTCAATAAGAGCGATTAAGCGTTGTGTCGACGAGGGAGGTTATATCCATTTTTTCCTGCTTTTTGATGATATAGGAAACAAGTCTTTAGGAAATGACAAGTCTTTAGGTTCTACAAAGAACATACAGAGACACTAGTGGTTCTTCTTGTCATAAATGCTTTGATGGCAAAACTTTCGTGACTGAGATTAATTCACCAAAAATATCTGGCAGTCATCGAGAACCACTCAGTGTTTCGAGATAGAAGACAAAAAATTAAGCTGACTTTAGCAGAGTTGCATAAAATTGCTTAATACTTTGGAAGTTTCATTGGTCCAAATTTCTATAATAACCGTTTTTTGGACAATGAATCTTGAAAGACAATCTTGTGATCTCCAACATGAGAATCGACTTCCTTCTGAATCAAAGTTTTCTGTAATTGGTGGATACGAAAATTAACAGAATTTGTATTGACTTTAGGTATGCGCTCGACCGCGAAATTAGGGTCGATATGTCGTCCTCCCACTAACTTTTGGGTTTTTTTTTTCATAAAGTCTAGATCTCGACTAAGGTACATGGATAGTTGATGAGGAGAAGCTAGAGCAGCATCTCAATGGCGACTAATGTTCAAGGCTAGAGTATTAAAGATATTAAACCAATTTGCATTTTTTAAAAATTTTAAAAAGACCCAAAAGAATATGCTGCATAATGTCCAATTCTCCAAATTGTTGCCTAAATGAGAAACTAAGTTGTTGAAAAATTATCTAGATGGCGATAACAATCTGGTCCAGTCTTCGGATTCTTTGCCTACGGAGTGGGACTGGAGGAACATCAAGGGACAGAGTTACCTCAGTGTCATCAGGAACCAACACATTCCACAGTACTGTGGCTCATGCTGGGCTCACGGATCTACCAGTGCGATTGCTGACAGGTGTGTAAAAGTGTGCGTGAGTGTTTCTGTGTGTGTGTGTGTGTGTGTGTGTGTGTGTGTGTGTGTGTGTGCTTTATGTTTTCCGGCGCTTCAGAATTTTGGGCATTTCTAGACTATCACTGTGTGTTAACAGTTGTTTGATTTTATGTTTGCAGGTTCATAATTCAGGAGAGTAAAAAGACAGGAGTAGTGGACCCTGGATTCCTCCTATCTGTTCAAAATGTTCTGGCATGTGGTGATGCAGGTACCTGTCACGGGGGAGAGGACATACCTGTCTACAGGTCAGAAAAGTCCAACCAGAATAGCATTACGTGGAAAATGTCCGAAAAATCGAGCTTAGAAATACTCGATTTTTTTACATCCTGTTTTAATATTAGAGTTGAAAGCGAGCGTGAAAACTAGTTACACTAAGCAAACTTAGTTCAATTTTTCTTAAAATTACACCTTGCCTACGGATAAATTACCGAAATGAAAGAAAGCCTAATTAGTGATTATTTTCAGAAAATTCGAAACTCATAATTTCTTAAGGAATCTTATGTCATTTAGTCAATGCAAGGGTATTTAGTCACTTTCGATCTAGAAGGGCAGTGTCTTCTCATTATCTCACCCCCCCCCCCCCAACGAAAACAAAGATCCCATTATGGCATATATGCAATACGAGCGTGAGATTAAGCGGGTGTATACGTTAATTGACCACAATGTAGGGTGTGCTACAATGGGAAAGACTCGAAAGATAATTCCTGCAACGAACTTGCACGAACTTGCGTTATGAAACTTCGATCTATTTAATTAGACCAAATAACCATTTTTTCTTCATGTTGACTTTTTTGAACAAACTACCGTGTTTTTGCGATGATTTTGAATGAAAAAACAACGAAATAATTATACGGGTTTAAAAATATGAAATATAAATGTGTATATTCTACTTGGGCAAAGAATATAGTTGACCCAAAGTTGTTCGACTTCTGATTTGTTTTAGCTACATGCATACTCATGGAATCCCACACGAGACATGCAACAACTACCAGGCCATTGACCAGAACTGCACCGACTTCAACAAGGTCAGTCAAGTTCAAGATTAAAATTCTTCGCAGAAAAAAAACGTTCTCCCGACCCAAAAAATGGTACATCTTGTCAAAAAACATGAATAGTCTTGACTTTCTTTACAAAATCTGTGATAGCTTAAATAAATCTCGTTAAGCTATATTTTCATGACAAGATTTGATAAGATCTTGGTTAAAAAAAGCCCATATTCTCAAAAAGACATGCATGCAATGATTTTGCATCCTTGTACATATCTTGACGATTTCTTACCAAGAACTTTACCATGATCGAGATATTTCATGTTTGATTTCACTGTCAACTGTCTCATCAATTTCTTGACATGCAGGTTTTGGATTTTCAATACGTCACTAAACACCACACTAAAAACTCAACCAAAATTCAATATACGATGCTTGTCGATTTTCGTCTTGTTTCGTAACATAAGCAATGACGACCGAAGACTCAGCTTAATCATTTTTAGAATTTACCTGTCCCAATGAAGGCCACTTGAAATAACTCTAGAAAGATATTGGTAAGAAATGGTCAAAATGCGTAGAAACTTGCAAGATCTTTGCTCAGTTCTCGGGAAATTAATAATTTACCAAGATCTTATCAAGACGTATCAATATATTTATCATGACCCTAGTCGATTCAGGATTTTTATATTGCAAGATTTTCTTGCAAGATCTTGCAAGATTAACAATAGTTTGCTAGATTTTCTTGCAAGATTAACATCCTCTTGAAAGATCATCTTGCAAGATTGACAGTATTTTGCAAGATTTTCTTGCCAGATTTTAACATCCTCTTCCAAGATCTTGCCAGATTAACATCCTAGATACTTCATGTTTCACGTTTCATTTTAAAGGGGTATTGCTATATTCTGCTTGTTTGAAGTGTGGTACTTGTTGGGGTTTCGGGGAGTGTTACCCTGAGAGTAACTACACCCTGTACAAAGTGGGAGACTATGGAAGCATCTCAGGCAGAGACAAAATGATGAGTGAGATATACAACAATGGACCCATCTCATGTTGTATCCACGCCACTACTCAATTGGAGGACTTCGAAGGTGAGCGCTTGAGGTCCCAGGAGCAAAGTTGAACAAACTCTCCCCCCCCCCCCCCCAAAAAAAAATGCCAAAAAAATTTCAAATGAATAGTCAATGCATGAAAGGAAAATTATGGTCGATAGGTTGATAGGTAGCTAAGAAGCCCGAAAATCTAATGATTTGCAGTCCTCGATTACTTTGTGAAGACCCTACTTCTTTCCGACGACACCACCTCTCCCCCTCCCATCTTTTTACCATACAGCTGTAAGAAAGAACGAGTCCATCCTATTTTATGAGTTCTCACAAAAACTTCTGATAATAGAGAAAGCTTTGAGAATAGAGAGTTAAATTTGAACCCTCACCTGATAACTGGCCGGGGTCCCATTAGAAGGCAACCTCTGATCACTCCATCTTCACGCGCTCCGTGGAAGGTGGGGGTGGACATTGCGCTCAAAATAGAAGTTCTGAATCTGCGTCGGGTGCACGAAAGTCTGACCGATGGCCAGAAGAAAGTCTGTTCAGGCGTAACATTGGTCATGAGTGGTTCTGTTCAAACGTTGTTTTAGCGCGGGATCTCAGACTAACTAGCACTTCATTTTAAAAATCAGAATATTTTGCGTCTTGCCCAGCTAAAGACTTGGAATATCTTAAAACTATCGAATCAATGGAGACAGAGGAAAACTTAACTTGTCTTAAGATCTTGATATTTAAAGACCTAAGAGATTTGCTTTCAACAAATTATTCGCAGCAAACAAATCACGCCTCTTCATCAGATCTTTTCAGCGTAATTACTTTAGAGTTTTCGACCTCCGTTCCGTGTTTCAGCTCTTTTCTGCGCTTGTTTAGATTTTCTCTCATTTTTCATTTTTTGAAACACAAAACTTGTTTCAGGCGGATACGTGTACACCGAATACTCCCCCTACTGGCGCACATTTTGCAACCACGAGATCTCAGTAGTCGGGTGGGGTGTGGACGACACGGTGGGAGAATTCTGGGTTGTGAGGAACAGCTGGGGGGCATACTGGGGTGAGAAGGGATGGTTCCGACTGCCCACTAGCCAGGCATTCCCCAACGACCCCTCTAAGAGTGGAAACGACTACAATTTGGTGGTGGAGAGCCAGTGTGGCTATGCTGACCCCAAAATCACATATTAGATGTCATCGATGAAGAGGAAATTTGTCTACCTATTTAGAGAACTCACAGCACAAATATGGGTCTTTTCCATTACACTCCCTAGCTTAGAGATCATGCAACATAATGACGTTTAACTCACCCCCCCCCCCCCCCCCAATACTGTAAATATATACCGTTATAGGGTGTATCCCATTATAGCCCCCCCCCCCATGAAAATATAGCCCCCCCCCATTATGGTATAATTAGGCTATAGGTTATCTGACCACTAAGCTGGGGGGGGGGGGGGGGGTGGGTTATAATTGGAAAGACCGCAAAAATATCAAATTTCGGAGCTGTTTCCTTTCCCCATGCGGACAATATTTTTTTTTCAAATCCTGAGTGAACAAATTAATTCTATTTTAGTGCTAATAAGATAGTTAATTAGATCTAGATATTAGAATTAGTCCGTATCACTAAGGTGTGATCCTGTCAATAATATTTTTTTTAAATATTCCACCGAAGTGGGAGTGGGGGGGGGGGGGGTAAACAGTTCTTAAATTTCATTTATACTATTTTCATATATATCCTTATACTTTATCTTATAACTTTTAGATAGTTCAACAAATTAGCCATTAAACTAAATTTTAAATTCGAAAAATATGTTTCTTACTCACGTCAGTTGATTCAGCTTGTTTTGAGGGAAAATCGGAAAAAGGGAAAATTTTAAGAACTAAGAACTACCGCTAACAGTTTCAATTTGAACATTTGAAACTCTTTTATGCTGTCGTTCTGCTTCTAGAGCTTGGACTCTGTTTTCCAAATTTTTAATTACAAATTCAATATGTCCGATCTTTCAATTTCTGATCACAGCTTAGCTGGTGCATGTTATTTGCACCCTCCCACTCCTCCCACATATCACGTGCAATACAGAACGAGTTGACAAATGGCACCTACTCTGCCCCTTAAGGGCTTATACCGTAATTGGGGGGGGGGGACAAATGGAAAAGATTCAGTATGTCTTAGTCTTGGTTTTGATTAACAAACACGTTCTTATTTAATACGCTTAAATTACTGCATTTGAAAAGTTGTTGTGGCGGAGAGTGAAAGTTATGTGTTTATGCATATCACTTGCTCTTTGCAACTCTATTCTGTATTGATTTTCAAAGTTACAGTAAAAACAATCTTAGCCTCAACTAAAATCAAAACAAAAAGAATTGACATCGGCTTTTTTTCAAAAAACTGATTGTTTCATTCCAACTTACCAACTACCCGTTTTGGTAGCCACCAACCGCTACTCAAATGGTTAATTTATAGGCGCTATCCATTTTAAGAAAATAGTTTTTTAGTGTTTATCTGCAAAACCAAAAATCAAAAGAAGAAAATGAGCTGCATTTTTTAAGTAGAGTGAGAAAAAGTGTAATGTTTTCGCGAGGCGAAAAAAATCTTTTGTTTAGATGGGGTTCCTTCAAAACTGTCTCTTACTTCTGACTATAAAAAATTTTTTGGCACAAGTGTTTTTTTCACTCATCCCAATAAATAAGTGTACGCTTACGAATTGTTTTTTTTTGTTTCAAACTTTTATTAAACTTTTTATGCAATTGTTGTGATATTTTTTGTTGCTAGTCGCAGAATCTTTGAGGCATTTTTGTTCATAGGCAAAATGAATTCGAAAATTTTTTCATAACCAAGTGCAATAAACTAAATAAGCTAGTTCGGCCTCTTTTGGTCTCTGTTTCGAAATTCTGCATAATTTTCTTGCTTTTTGTGCTTATCAGAAATTTGTTTCTGATTTTATCTCGACAAGCTTTTATCTGCAAAAGATTGATGTGATTCAGTTTTGTAAGAAATTAATGTACTCTATTATCGGTTTGTTTTTAATGCAATATACGAACTCATCTCATAATTTTAGACTTATGGTTTTACATGAATTATAGATCATATTTATATAATGGCCCGCAAAAACCAAAATAAAGTAAAAGCATGTGCTAAATTGCTCCTTTTTGTCGGATAAATATTAGATAGAGTCTTGTTTTACTTATATATTGTTCTAATACAAAATTTAAGGAACGAAGCCAACTGTTATGGACTATTAATATATCTGAAACAAAACCCAGAAATATTAGTGCTGTGCCAGTCAAACACATACACATCTGTTTTGATGTCTTTATAGTTTTCATTAGGCTTTAGGTAGTGTTTTCTTTAGGCGAAGGTAGTGTTGATTTAACTCCAATCGACGTATTGTTTTCAATATTTAAAAGCTTTCCGTTTAAAGACAAAGAACAGCGTTTATAAAGGTTTAACTCTGTTTTTTAAACAGCTTTAATGGATTTTCAAAGATTTTATTATACAGACTTTTGATTCAGCCTCCTCTCAAATTTTCTTTCGACGCTTGAAATTATAAAATCTTTCAGTGCTACCAAATTATTCCCTAAAAATATCAAGCCATACGGAAGAGGTTATTGTACAGACCTTTGCGAAGCTCAAACTGTTGTCAAGTTTCTCTGAAATGCAAATATATTGTGCAATGTTTTTGTAAACAGCGCTCACTCTGTTTAGAGCACACTCCCAATTTTGACCGGTGCGTGGCCCAGCCTTTTTTCAAGTAAATATCTAAAATCCTTGCAAGTTGTTTAATGTACAGTTTCATCGTTTACAGTTCAAATTAGGTCTTAAATAGATAACAGGTCTCGTTAATGTAAGGACAAAAAGGTTTTATAATATTTTTAGAACTGCTTTTAATTTTGTTTTTCAGAAAGCAAAATCAGAGTAAAAAAATTGGTTACTAAATATAGTTCCCCATATGGACCGACGAAGTCCAGATTTTCTGTTCTGATCAGAAATTTCTGAACAAATGTCCCCATTTTTGAACAATCGTTGTCTTGAATTTTCTCTTGTTTATGACCAGACTATGTCGAAACTTTTAAGTATAATCAGATCAAGCCAGAGCGAATTGAACTCTGATCACAATATCCTGCGATCACTCTTAGGACTATTCTGCGTCCTTTATCAGGCTTGTCATCAACTTTTTGGATCCATTCTTGGTGAGTCTGTTAAGGCGCTTACCAAACCAATATCATTTCTCTCGAACATTTCACATGTCTTTAAGGCGCAATCTGAAAAAATGACACTCTAAATATTGCCAAAAAATTTGAGAATTTAATAACAAAAGTTTCATAATTTCATTTCACTTGCTTTACTTTTACTCTACATTAACGATACAAAAGGATAATAACATTGTAATTCACTTTAAAATAGCTATATATTGTTTTAAAATAGCGTTATATGATTAGAGCATTGTGTTGGAGCTGAGCTTGCTAAGCTTGTGTAGGCGGGAAAATAGAAACAAAACACTTTCTTTTGTCCTAGACATTTAATAGTAATAGTTATAGTTCTAGTTCTAGCTACAGTTTGTCACGTGAGAAAAAAGAGAAAAGGGGAAAATAACAAAAAGCAACACACAGAACTCAACGTAGCAGCCGCAGAAAACGGCTTAGAGTATAACTCAGCAAAATATTGCAAAACAAACTGTCTTGAGCAGTAAATAACGTGTTACTGTGTCTTGAACTAGAAATATTCCTGAGCAGTAAATTGTTACTGTGTCTTGTATTCAAAATATTATTCTTGAGCAGTAAATTCGGTTACTGTGTCTTGCATCAACAAATTATTGGAGCTGAAATTCAACTGTTACAACCCCAACTTCTGGTATTCTCAACTTGTGTTTACAAACAGCAAAAGCCAGCTTAGGTTTAAATTTAAATATTTTTGCACAATTAGGTATTAGACATATGTCTTTGTCTTCGATTTGTTTTTTCTATCGGATTGAACTGGTATACATAAAGAGATCCCGTATTGTGTGATCTGTAGCAATCCAGTTCAAATTGATAGTTGAAAAAACTAAGATTAGCGAATAATTACGAACTAAAATAGTTAATGCAACGGTAAGTACAGCAGAGCGGATATACAGTTACAAAAGCGAACTGCATAAACGAAGTATCCGGACAGATTTTGTAACCACTCAGAACGAACTGGGCGGTGTAAAACTTTCTTTGTGAAACACAAGGAGAGCAGCTGTTACATTTGGTCCGCCAACCCGGACAGTGGAATAAACTGCTGTCCAACCCAACAGTCGAAGTGACGAAGTCATCGACGAACGAGAACAAAACTCAACGAGCATTTCAACAACGCAAAGCCAATTAGGCAAAGCAGATAGGAACTTTGAAAAACATAACTCAATTAAAGCAAACAAACAAAGGAGCTGTAGAGATTCAAGCTGCAGTCCCGAAGTACACAAGAAGTGACTCCGTCACAGAGTCAAAGCATTTTGGATCGTCAGATCAACAACTTGCGAAACAACTGGATTGAGAAACAGGAAGAAGGTTTTGAGCTCATTAAGAATCAAGATCGACCAAGCAAGCTCAAGACTCTTTATCAGCAGATACTGCAATTGGACGACAGCGTTCAAAAACTCGTGAATAAGAAAGCTGAGACTCTCCGAGACCCAAATATTTCTTTAAAACGCAAACTTGAGACAGAAAAATTCTTTCAATATTTGAACGCAGAGTGGTTACCGTATATCCACGGAGAGACAAACATGTCAAGCCAGCAAAGTCAGTCAACTCTTCATGCCAATGGAGAGCAACCGCCTGCGAATAATGTGCATCAGATAGAACAAAAGGTTGGAATTCCAGAGTTTAACCAAAACCATGATAGCACAAGCTATGCAACGACGAATACGGTTGCACGAATCGTGCAGACAATCAGTCAGGATACAGAAAACGTTTCGGAAACATCTTCAGTGAAACGTCGGGTTGAAGAACGAAAAAAGGAATTTGCAATTGAATTTGAAAGAAAGTTGCAAATTGAACGAGCCCAGTTTGATCGAAAGAGGATGGAGCTAGAAATGCAAATGAAAGAACTAGAGAAGCAGCATCAGCTTCGGCAAAAGGAGCGAGACCTAGAGCGCCAATTGCAAAGAACAGCATTGGAGAAAGATGACTTACGTTCTCAATCGACTAAGGCAAGTGACAAGTCACCTTTCAATTGGACCCCAAAATGGAGAGATGTCTCGGAGTGGGCGAATTCGATGAACGACACGCAAACACCAATTCGACCAAGAGCTCGCTTCAACGTCAGCCCTGAACGAAACAAGCATAGGCATTACCCATGGTACCCAAACTCTCGTGAACGCTCAGTAAGTGCTGAAGAGCGGGATATATCGCCGACAGCTGGAGGGCACTACAACACTGGACATTCAAGCGGTAGTATACCAAAATTGAGGTTGAAAAATTTTGACGGAAACCCGCTGGAGTGGCCTGAGTGGTCTAGCATGTTCATAGCAACAGTAGATAAACGCACGATTCCCGACTCAGAAAAAATGAACCATTTGAAGACTCTAATAACAGGCAAAGCAAAATCTGCAACCTCGTGAATGGGCTATTCTGGACAGTTTTATAGTGCTGCCTGGAACATTTTAGATAGAACATTTGGAAGACCGCATGTAACTATAGATGCGCAGCTCGAGAGCCTACGAAAAGCTAATCAAGTGAAACCTCATAATTCAACCAGCCTGATTAATTTTTCTGTTATTGTATCTAACTTCGTGAACGTACTTAAAGAGTACAAACATATTGGTGATTTGCGATCAAGTTCGACATTGTACATGGCGGTTGATAAGCTACCACAGGTTCTTAAAGAAAAATGGTGGTTCTACGTCGATGACAAAGACGAGGACTGGCCTGATCTAATCATGTTTGAAAAATGGCTATCACGAATGGCATTCGTGCATGAAGGGTTTTCAGCGTTTAAAGGGAACGCAAAGAAGAAGACAGACGCAACAAAAATAGAGAAAAACAATTCTCGAAGACATCGAACTTCAGTGCAAGTTCAAACCTGCAAGAAACCAAGCAAACGCAAAGCGATCAGTGTCCATTAGCCGATGGCACTCATAAAATTTGGAACTGTCCGTCATTCAAAAACATGAGTGTGAATGATCGATACGTGGAAGTGAGGAAAGAACGCTTATGTTATGGATGTCTGGGGAAAGGGCATGCAATCAAAGATTGTAAAGTCCGCCCGTGCGGTATAAATGGATTTACCAAAAGGCACAACAGACTGCTACACTAAGAAAACCAAATGGACGAGGGTAGTCACGCAGTTAACGTTAGCGCAGCAACAATCAACCAGAGTAACCAAGTTACTAGTTTTCTTCAAATAGTTCCGGTATCGGTTCAGAGTGTTGGTAACAGGTTGACGACCTACGCTTTCCTCGATAGTGGTTCAACAGTATCTTTCATCGATCAAAGTGTTAAGGATCAACTACAAGCCAAAGGCACGGACGTTACCTTAAACATAGCTGGCATACATGGGACGCAAGATTTGAGGACAGAGAAGGTTCCTATCACAATAAAAGGACTACATTCAAAGGTGCATTCGATTGAAGCTTTTGCACACCCATCAATCTCGTTGGGAAACACAACATAAGACAACAAGGAACTGAAGAACAAATTCAGACACCTGAATGTTCTCACTAACAGAACATTCAACCTGATGGAATAGGCATCATACTTGGACAAGATGCCTACGAAATTCAACGTCCATTGGACTATAAGATTGGAACACGAAGTGAGCCTTTCGCCGTCTTAACAGAATTAGGATTGGTAGTCAGTGGTCCCATGACAGGCAAGAAAAGTCAAAATGTTTGTCATTTTGCCTTCACAGAAGATGTGAAAGTGGCAGAAAAAATCCAATCTTGGTGGGACATAGAAACCTATGCTTGCAAAATAAATGTTGTAAGTCAATCAAAGAAAGAGCAGCAAGCTCAGAAAATTCTAGAGAGCACGACAAAGTTTACAGGCGAGCGGTACGAAGTGGGCATGCTCTGGAGTGAACCAGAACCCAATCTCCCAAACAACTACGGCTCAGCCATTGGTCAGCTCTACTCACTGGAACGAAGGTTCCAACGAGACCCAAATTTAAAAGAATTGTATCAACAGTCAATTGATACAGATGTTGAAAAGGGGTTTGTGAAGATCCTTGGTATATGGGAAGTCAAAGGCACTTTCGGAAAAGAATGGTATTTTCCACACCATCCAGTACTAAACCCCAATAAACCGGGTAAAGTTCGCCGTGTTTGCAACGCTGCAGAAAAATACAAGGATGTATGCCTAAATGACAAGCTGTTAGCCGGACCCGATCTACTACCCGGTTTGATCGGAACAATATTCAGATTTCGAGAAGGACCAATTGCCCTAACCGCAGATATTGAATCAATGTTTCTGCAAGTGCTAGTTGCTGAACGGGATAAAAGCTGCTTGAGATTCCTGTGGCGACCAACAGTGAACAAACCTGTGCAAATTTACGAGTATCAACGTCATGTTTTCGGAGCAAAGAGTTCACCAACATGTGCCAACTACGCTCTGAAGCGAGTAGCGATCGATAACGAAGACGAGTTCCCAATTGCAGCAAAAACAATCCAAAATAACTTCTACATGGACGATTTCATCAGGTCAGTCGAAACACCTGAAGAAGCAATCAAAGTTTTCAAACAACTGCAACCTCTTCTCTCAAAACATGGATTTGAACTGAAGAAGTGGATCACCAACAGCGACGTGGTAACCAACGCAATCCCAAAGGACTTAAGATCAATCAGCAAAACAAAGCAGATTGAAGTAGAACCCAGCCAGGAAGGGTCATCGGTGCTTGGGCTTCAGTGGACGATTACCGATGATAGTCTACAGGTTTGTAGAGGTACAAGCAAAGAAGTTGAGACCCCAATCACCCAAAGGAAGATCTTATCTCTAGCTTCTTCAGTGTTTGATCCTCTTGGACTGTTTGCACCATTCAGTGTCCATATGAGACGACTCCTGAAGAGCATTTGGACCAAAAATGGACAACATTGGGACAACTCAGTAGAACCTAACGATGAAGAAGAGTTTCTGAAGTGGAAGGCGCAGCTTCCAGAAGTAGCAGAAACCAGCATTGATAGAAGATACTTCAGCACAGCCAAGGACAAATGGGGACTTCATGTGTTTGCCGACGCATCTGAAGACACAATGTGCACTGTGGCATACCTACATTCAAAGCCCAAATAATACTCAGCAGACATAGCATTTGTAATCGGAAGGTGCCGAGTCGCACCAATGCGACACCTTTCCATACCACGCTTGGAACTACAAGCAGCAGTGATGGCGGTGAGACTTAATGAACAGATAGTGAAGGAACACTAATCGAAGATTCAGAGTTGCAACTTTTGGTCAGACTCAACTACTGTTCTGCAATGGATTCATAGCTCCCACCGTAAGCAACAGGTGTTTGTTGCAAACAGAGTGGCTGAGATTTTGGACACAACTAATGTTTCACAGTGGAATCATGTGAGTGGTATTAACAATCCAGCTGACATCGGGACACGAGCGATCAATGTTGACGAACGTAAGAGAAGTGAATGGCTCACTGGGTTGGCCTGGTTGAAGCAACGAGAGAACGAATGGCCTGAACAGTTGAATTTTACGTTTGCTTCAGACGAACAAAACGACGAAATGGTGTTCTCAGCAAAGGTTAAAGAGAAGAAGCTGATGGTTTAGTGGGAACGATTCAGCAATTTCAATCGACTTGTAAATACAATGGCATACGTACAGCGCGTATTTAGAAAACACAAACCGGCAACAAAAACACTAAGTGCTGAAGAAAGAGAGGGTCACAAGCAAGCATCTTCAGACTACTGCAGCGAGAACAGTTTGCTGAAGAGATGAAATCTCTCAAGGCTGAAAAGGAAATTCCAAAATACAGCAAAATTTGACCAGCCAGGACTTATTCGTGCCCAGGGCAGAATAGGTAAAAGTCAATTGAACTTCGAAACCAAGCATCCAATACTATTACATTGGAAGCACCATGTAGTTGAATTATTCTTGCAAAATGAACATAAGAATAATCATCACGAAGGTACTGAACATGTCAGAAACATAGTTCAGCAGAAATTCTGGATCCTAGGCATACGAAATGCTTTGAGATCGATCAAAAACAAATGCATTAGATGTCGAAAGGAAGAGCCCAAACAAAGGAACCAGTCATGGCAGATCTACCTGAAGAACGATTAGTCGCATCAACAGTGTTCTCGAATGTCGGCGTAGACTATTTTGGACCATTCACAGTAAAGATTGGTCAAAGAAACAAAAAGCGTTGGTGCTTTCTATTCACATGCCTTACTGTACGTGCGGTACATATAGAGATTGTACCAAAACTAGACACTGATTGTTGTCTGAACGCAATTATGCGATTCATTGCACGAAGAGGCAAACCGGTCAAAATGATTAGCGATAACGGGACAAACTTCGTTGGAGGTGAAAGAGAATTGGCAGAGCATATAGCAGCATGGAACAAGGTGCGAATTGAAGAACATCTGATTCAACAAGGTATCAGATGGAAGTTCAACCCACCTGCAGCACCACACTTTGGAGGAATGTGGGAAAGACTGGTTAGGAGTTGCAAGAAGGCAATGTACGCAGTGCTGGGACATCGATCAGTCACGGAGGATGTTCTTTCAACAACAATGTGTCTTGTTGAGCAGACGTTGAATGCAAGACCCTTGACACCAGTCAGTTCGGATGTAAATGATTTCGAATCTATTACTCCAAACCACTTGCTGCTTGGCAACAAAAATGTTTGTTTACCATACCTACCATGCGCAGAAGAGTTTGTTAATCATAGAAAGCTCTTCCGACAAACACAAGCGTACTCCGATCTCATCTGGGATAGATTCAAAAAAGAGTATCTGCCAACATTGAACAATCGACAAAAATGGAATTGTGAATCAAACAGAATTCTGAACAAAGGTGATCTCGTTTGGTTGGTCGAAGACAGTGATAAACGAGGATATTACAAACTTGGTCGAGTAACAAAAAATATGGAGGGTTCTGACCGAACAATTTGATCAGCAACGATTCAAACAAAAGATGGAGTCTACAAGAGGCCTGTGGTGAAGCTCGCTCCAGTATTATCAATGGACGAAGATGTTTTCACGAAGGAAAACAGGGCCGGTGATTTTGGAGCTGAGCTCGCTAAGCTTGTGTAGGCGGGAAAATAGAAACAAAACACTTTCTTTTGTCCTAGTCATTTAATAGTTATAGTTATGGTTCTAGTTCTAGCTACAGTTTGTCACGTGAGAAAAAAGAGAAAAGGGGAAAATAACAAAAAGCAACACACAGAACTCAACGTAGCAGCCGCAGAAAACGGCTTAAAGTATAACTCAGCAAAATGTTGCAAAACAAATTGTCTTGAGCAGTAAATAACGTGTTACTGTGTCTTGAACTAGAAATACTCCTGAGCAGTAAATTATTACTGTGTCTTGTATTCAAAATATTATTCTTGAGCAGTAAATTCGGTTACTGTGTCTTGCATCAACGAATTATTGGAGCTGAAATTCAACTGTTACAACCCCAACTTCTGGTATTCTCAACTTGTGAGTACAAACAGCAAAAGCCAACTTAGGTTTAAATTTAATTATTTTTGCACAAACAGGTCTTAGACATATATCTTTGTCTTCGATTTGTTTTTTCTATCGAATTGAACTGGTATACATAAAGAGATCCCGTATTGTGTGATCTGTAGCAATCCAGTTCAAATTGATAGTTGAAAAACCTAAGATCAGCGAATAGTTACGAACTAAAATAGATAATGCAACGGTAAGTACAGCAGAGCGGATATACAGTTACAAAAGCGAACTGCATAAACGAAGTATCCGGACAGATTTTGTAACCACTCAGAACGAACTGGGCGGTGTAAAACTTTGTTTGTGAAACACAAGGAGAGCAGCCGTTACACATTGCTCAAGAAATCTAGGACGACAACCCAGTCATCTTTCAAAATGTTCTAGTGACGCAAGATTAGTACATTGTTCATATTTAGGCGTTTTAAATTGTTTAACTAGTTTGACTAAAAGCTTTATTGGCTTGTCACGGATCCTTTTATTCACTTGTTTGTTAGACTGTCCACAGTGACTTTGGTTCGACCCTTGAAATTAAGCGCCCTTGGTGCTACCATACTTTTGTCTAAACATGTCAAGCCAAATTGAATCGGCTTTTGTACAGACCATCGTGAAGCTCAAATTGGCTTGAGGTTTTTCTGAAACACAAACATTGTACAATTTATGTGTAAACAGATCTTAATCTGTTCAGAGCATACTCCCGATTTTGACCAGAGCGTGATTCAGTCTTTTTATAATAAACATTCGAACAATTGAAAGTTATGTAATATGCAGTTTCAATGTTTATTGTTCAATTTAAATCTTAATAAAATAGCACTTCTCGTTAATGCTAGAGAAAAAAATATTATAACTTATTTCTTCTTCTTTTTCAGTAAAAAAGAAAGCGGTGGACTAAATAATTCGTTACTAAATTTAGTTCCCGATATGGTCAGACGAGGTCCAGGTTTTAGGGTCTGATCGGGGTCTAATTAAGCCTTGTCCAGGAGTTTTTTCTTGTTTATGATCAGACTTTGTCAAAACTGCGTCAGATCATGTCATGCGGGACCAAATGAACACTGATCACGGCGTCCTGCGATCACTCTTCAGTCTACTGTGCGTTGATTATTGAACCTGTCACCTAGAATTTAGTTCTTCTTCTGTTGAGACTGTTGTTCTGAATTTAGACGCTCATCAAACTTCATGCATTTCTCTTAATTATTTTATAAATCTGCATGGTACAATTTTTAAAAAAATGTTCTCTATATTCCCAAAAATGTTGTTTTGAAAATATAATAATTGAAACTTTTTACTCCGTTGCTCCTTTTAGTAACCTACAATTGGTCAGCGACATATGATTAAGGAGAATTGTTCAAAGCTAGGCCTTTAATAAGACTAAGGTCATAGTTTGCTATTATGTTTTCAAGACATTTAAAGCTCTCAAAAAACAGAAGGACAATAAGGATTTAATAACAAAAGGATACTAAACATCACTAGGAATAATTCGAGGACGTTCAAACTGATATTTTTGCCAAATGTGTGTGTTTGGTTTTTGTTCCTCATTAAATGGCAATAAAATTATGAATAGTTATTTATGCTTCAATTGAATAGGGACACTTATCTGACGCATTACAATTATCTAGATATCGATATCTAACCAAATTGTGATTCGAGTAATAACCAGTTGTTTGGTTAGTCGTTATCCTGTGTGCAGGCCTTTTACCAGCAGTATGAATATCCGTTATGACCAGAGATCAATGTCCGGTAAATCAATTTTACAGGATTTGACTCAATTTTTGGAAGTTCCCGGGTGAGCTGGTCAAAATATGATCCGACGATTATTGTTCGTGATGTACCCTCCCACGGTTTGTAGTTCTACACCATGAACTGACTTTGTCTGATCGCAGCCACACACTTTCGGATGGTAACATTTTCGGTTCATGGTCGTAAAGCATCGCACAGTTCTTCATTGTCAACACAAAAGGACGCGTTTTGCTTTAGTTTGCGCTATTGCGAGTAAATTCAAGTCATGACCATATGTTTCCGACTGGTTCCTCTAATATTGACCAATTTTTGTCTGAATCAACCGGTTTTTTGATAATTCTCCCATCTGATCCCGGGTTCATCTCATTTAACAATTGAGTAAACTTAATTCACAAATGAGAAATAAAAGTAACCACTCCCTGTATGTATCAAAATTTGCTAATAATAACTTCCGTCACTTTAATAAACTTTTCATCGCGTCTCAAAGCCGTAAATTGTAAACTGATGTCAACTTGAAAAAATTTAAATGTAATAGCTTTTAAAATTTAAGAGATTTAAAATTGAACTTCTTTAGTCCCTAGTGATGAGTGAATTTAAAAATTGCAAGAATCTTGCAAGATGACTCAAAACTTTACAAGTTTCTTGCAAGAATCTTGCAAGATTTCAATCCAGGCGGATAAAAATCAGGGCACTATTATTTTAGAAAGCACCTTTGAAGCAAATTACTGTTCACAAAACAGATTACAAATGCAAAATACATGGAAAAATGTTTAGTTGTGACTCAAAATGTAGCAAATATCTTTCAAGTTTTTCAATTCTGGAAATTTTTCGGAGTTTTTTGAAAGCAAAAACTAGTTGAAAACCAAATGAATTGCTTTTTTGCAAGAATTTCGATGAACAAAACTGATTCTATTTGTTTTTTTTCCGAAGTGCGTTTTGAATGTGGATTCTCGTAACAATCTTATAAATTTCTTGCAAGATTTCAAATTTGAATATGATTTGCCAACGAACAACTAGAAACATCTGTTTTTAAACCAAATTGATCTAATAAACAACGAAAACAGCCAACTTTTTTCTCTCATTCTCTAATCAAGAGAATTGCTTATAGAAGAAACCAATAGTCGGATATTTCTTATTACTGACATTATCGGTATTTGAGGATGCTTTTGTAGTCACAAAATTTAATCTGACCATTTTTTGGTCAAATTGTCTTGCTATTGAGTTGTCAGTGAACTTATTTGATGCTTTCAATCGATCGCTAATAGTGTAATGGCCTCAAAAATTTTTCATTCCAAAATTGAGGGCGTGTTTTCAAAGTTTCAGTTTTGTTCATCTTTCTGTCAATTTGTAACTTAAAAAGTCCACCTCAATTTTCTGGTAAATCAGAAATTAATTTTTCTGCTAATCTTATGTGTTAACTGATGTTTTTTAATAAGGACACTACTTTTTTTTCTTTGGCGGCTAGGTCAGGTGCGCTCTGCACTCAATATGGAGCTCACTAATGCTGTTGTCGTCAAAGAAGTTACAAAGACTCATGCAAAAGCTTTCCTTCATTCTTTCTTCAGTACTATGAACTTAACCCTCATTGGCCCCTTTTCTGGTGGATTTAGATGTTAATTTTTATGTTTTTTGTTTATTTCTACAAAGCGATGAACCCCCATACTTGTTTCGGACCCCTTCGTGCAATAATCTTAGCTTTTTGAGTCATATTTTGGCGGCTAGATCAGGTGCGCCTCTTCTGGAGCTCAGTAATGCACACTCTGTAGTCGTCAAAGAAGTTACAAAAGCTCATGCAAAATCTAGCGCACTGCTAAACAAAAAATTGCTGAACAAAAAAATTGCAAGACTTTTTGTAAGTGAATCCAAGAACTTGCAAGACGTCTGGCAAGTGAATCGAAAACTTCGCAAGAACAAGAATATTGGTAACGTTATGCCTTCACTTGGAAGATTGCCTTACAGGATTGTTGCAAGTTTTTTATTCATCGTCTAAGTGTTAGGCATCTCGTCAAATAAGTTTTCGATAATCTTTAACATAATTTGGAATAATGGACCCTTCAAATGGTCAATTGGGACATTTTTTAAACCCTCAACATCGACAATCGGGTTTCGAATACCAAGAGATATCTTGCAAAACGATTTTCCTCATCCCCGTAATTTTGCCTTCTGAAAATAATTTTAATATTTCAAACAGAATTGTTGTACAGGACAACGATTTGATGAAACTTCTAATTGTTCTGACCCCTTTTTTACTGGGGGATGGGAACTAAATAATCAAATTGGTCTTTTTTGTGCAGTCAAATTTGACGGATCGATATATTCATCGTAAAGAGTTCTCAGTGGTATAAATGAAAAGCTCTTTCAATGTAGAATTTGGACTTTAAAAAAACTTTTTCAATTTTTCCGGGTAGCTATTGAGTCTAAAATTTTCGTGAACCTTTCACTATTTGAGTTGCTTCTGTTCTCTTTTTCTGGATTTTTCACGAGAGTTTTGCAAGAAGTGAGTAAATGAGAGTCTAAAAATTTTTATTGGTTAGAGTTTTTTTGATATAAGCGTTTTGCTCCACCATTTGATCAAAATTTTTGACGAAAAAATTGACTAATAGGAACTTTCTTCCAGAAAATTTTGTGAAATTTGCAACGCTAGCCCACTTTGTTTTAATTTAACGTAAGTATAGAAAAAAATGTTTTCTAGATATGTGCAATTTGCACCAAGAACAGTGTCTACATCAGGTTCTTCGGAGGATTTCGTAGAATAAAGAATTTGTTATTTTTGCTAATTTAACAACATAATTAACCAAATTGAATCAATTGATTTTGACTATTGTTTGTCAAATTATTCAGATCTAGAAAACTGTAACAAATTACGCGCTTGAAAAAACAGGTGTAGAATTGACATGTCTGGTTCAGGGCCAATCGACGATTCTAAAAATCCGAAGATTTTGGATTAATTGGGTGCTGTCTTTTTTGATTTTTTTCAAACTTTTTTCTTCTTTCTTGGTAATTGCAGACCAAAATTTTTTCGGATCACGACTCAATTATTCACTTATTAATAAATCCCTTCTTCTGCCCACTAGGAACCAAGTAACATTTCTTGTAATTTCAGATAAAAGATAAGGGGTTTTTGGCTCTAATTCAGTTTCAACGTAAAATTGTTGGTGAAATGGCTTGAGTTCAGTCTGTATTAATGGGTGTTTTTTTGTTTAATGATTTATTCTCTTCCTTTAAAGGTTCATTGGGTCTTAGATGGAGTTAAAAAATAAGCCATCTAGTATGTTTCTGTTGAAATCTCAAGCTTGTTATAATTGTTGAAAAATTTTGACAAGAAAACACTTTATTAAGCTTTTTCTGTTTTAAATCTTATTTCTGTTAAACAAACTATAGCTCAGTATCAGCAGAGAAGCTTTTTTACCTTCTTCATGACATAATTTTTTTTACTTTGTGTTTTGGAAAAATTTTGGCTTGGATACTACGAGTTTTACTAAGTTTTTTCTCTGAGTCTGTGATACCTGGTGGTATATTTATTCATTTTATTTAATCATTGCAGTAAAATTTATTTGATGCCTTTAAATTAGTTCAATTACTTTCACCTTCACTAACTTTGTTCAATTTGTTTACCTTATGATTTCATTCCATTGTCTGATAGTTTCCCGCTTCGTGATCAGACATGTCTGATCACGTATTCACGTTGTGCCCAAGTGGCTCCAATCTGTTAAATTCATTCCTCCTAATTTATGCAACTCAATTCAGTTTGCAAAACTGTCTCTTGTTCTCCCGCTCCGCAAGTAAGCGAAACAAAAGTTAAAGTAGATCTCGCTTCGCGAATCGCTCATAAACATTCCGTCTGCATACCCGCAACGCGAATCACCACAGCAAAATAATAAAGTACGACATGGCGCAGCCAGCAACGAAAAGAACACCTCTTGGAATCGACCCTTTCTGGGACAAACCGACACCGGACCCACCACTTCGCTGGGAGAAGTGGAGAGTTCAATACCAATTAGCGCTCTTAGCCAAAGAGAATATCATCCTGGACACGCTACTCGGCCCGAAGCCTGAAATGGTGGAGCTACCCTTGGAACCCATCTATGAAGAGACTATTGTGGGTGCATCTGCACAATCAGAGAGGGAAAGGAACGCGCGCAACGCGCAACAAAAATGAATTGGCAAAACAAATGCCAACGACTCATCGAGATAGGCATAATGTGTGGTGACAAACCGTGGTCGTTGGCGGACCGAAAATCAGTGTCTCTTCTCTACTTGAGTATTGGAATAGAGGTACGCCGTATCTTAAATTGTAAGAACCCGCATATTATGATAGATACACTATCAACTCTTAATTTCTGGAAAATCGTAGAAGAAGCATTCATCCGCCCGCGTAACATAACATTTGATAGACACGTCTTTCTGGTCACAAAACAACTCAGGGGGGAAACTGTTGAACACTTCTACGGTAAATTAAAAGAACTGGCAGTAAACTGCGACTTTGAGAACAAAGAAGAAACTCTGATACGCGATGTGTTCATCACAAACCTGATCGATCCTGAGATTCAAAAAGAGCTACTAAAACAAACTGTGGAACCGCGTCAAGCATTGGAATTGGCAATCAACATGGAACTCGGAATGCGAAATCAACACCAAATTCAACAACATAACAAAATTGTTGTCCCGGCGAACGTAAATGCCGTACAGTTCAACAACAATTCACGAAGACCGTATTGACAGAACAACAATAACAATGCTGCAAGACAGAATAATAGATCAACACTCAACTGTTCCAACTGTGGTGGAATTTGGCTCCCAAATCATCGCGAAAAATGCATCGCAAAAGGAAAGACGTGCAACAATTGCGGATTGTTAAACCACTTTGCGAAAATCTGCAGCAAACAACAAAAGACCATCAACCCAAAACCACAAGATCCCAAGAAAAAGATGATTCGGGTAGTGGAAGAAGATCCACATCTAGAGGACTCAGTAAACTTTGTTCAACCGTCAAAACTCTATGAATCTGATTACAGCAGCGGCGAAGAGGACAACACAGTTGCCATGATTGATTCCGCAGTAGAGAAAGTTGAACCCCTCAATATGCCACTCAAGATTGGAAACGTTAATACAACTCTGCTAGTGGACTCCGGGAGTGCATGCAGTATATTGCATCATTCACTCGCGTCCTAAGTAGTACAGGACAGCCCCCGCGCTTTCTGGATCCACGAATCGTCACCAGCACAACTACGAAATTTCTCTAACGAGCCAATACAGGTACTGGGAAAAATCCAAGCTCGGATCACAAGCAAAGGATGGTTATACAACACAGCAACCTTCACCGTTGTTGCTGACGGCTTAAAGTCCTTAATTGGTCGTGATTTGTTCGACCAACTTGGACTTGCAGTAACGCAATCAACACTTCGAAAAGGTAATTATGTCAATAACATTGCATCCTCGGAATTTAAAGAGCAAATAGCCACAAAATTCCCTGGTTTGGTATCACGCATCGGACGATCAAAAAAATCATGTAGCAAAATCTAAATTTCACAAGAATTTCCAAGCTAGACACCAAAAAGGTAGACGAATTCCTATCAATCTCCAAGACAAAGTTAATACAGAACTTCGAAAATTATTAGCCGAAAAACACATTATAAAACTGTCGAGCTGCCCAGATAATTATTTCATTTCAACTATCGTGGTGACTGTTAAAAAAGACCAAACGATAAAGCTTGCATTGGATTCAAAAGTTTTAAATAAAGCTATCCACAAAAACAAATATCAAATGCCGAATATTGATACGCTCATTGAATCAATTTCTCAACAAATAAGCGCTCCCGCCTCGCAAAACACAACTTACTTTTCTACGATCGATCTGAAATACGCATACAGTCAATTGAATTTGGATGTTATTACAGCTAATCATTGCAACTTTAATATAATTAGTGGTGATATGAGTGGCACGTATAGATTTCAAACAGGATTTTACGGACTTACAGATATGCCAGCAGAATTTCAAAAAGCTATGGATTATACTTTAATTGGCTTGGAAAATACATATTGCTTTCTGGATGATATTTTAATTGTTAGCAAAGGGTCTTTGAATAATCACAAAAATTAGGTCATGAAGTGCCTACAACGTTTAGATGATGAAAACCTTAGGATAAATTTACCTAAATGTCACTTTGGAAAACCAGAAATTGACTGGCTTGGGTATCATATATCACAAGAGGGTATCTCGCCTCTCGAATCTAAGACTGCGGCAATTTCGGCTCTTGATGCACCGAAAACATTAAAGAAACTCCGTTGATTTTTGGGATCCGTCCATTATATTGGGAAATTCATCCCAAATTTAGCCCAAATAAGCCACCCCCTTCGTCAGCTACTGAGAAAGTCTTCAAAAATCATTTGGACGACTGAGCATGAAAATTGTTTCCAAGAAATAAAAACCCGCATAGCGAACGCTACTGCTAATAGTCAATACAACCCGCAACTCGAAACACGCGTGAAATGCGACGCATCTCGGTCAAGTCTTGGTGCGGCACTCGAACAATTAACTGTAGATGGGTGGAAACCAATTGCGTTCGCGTCTCGATTTTTAAACTCATGCGAGGAGCGCTATGGCGTAAACGAACTTGAACTTTTGGGTGTAGTCTGGTCCACAGAATATTTCAAAAATTATCTGTATGGAAAATAATTTAAAGTAATTACTGATCACAGAGCACTTCTCTCAATTATGAAAGAACACCGATCTAATAAATCCTACAACAGTAGATTAACCCGATGGGTAGATCGTCTTCTCCCTTTTCAATTTGATATTGAACACCTTCCTGGGGCAAAAATGGGTTTGGTAGATTATATTTCTCGCAATCCATCTCAAAAAGCTAAAAAGGTCTCCACATATGATGAAGAATTTATAGTCGCAAAGTTGAAACTAATCTCGAAATCAATTAACACATTAGAATTAAAAACTGAACACCCCACATCACGTTTACACCAGTTACTAACAAATCATACACTCGACCTGCAAAACACACCTAAAATTGAGACACATAACTCCGCACACCAATTCACACCTAAATTTGAGTCTCTTAATAACTCAATAAATTCAATTAGCACACGCGCTATGCAAGTATGCGAACATGTATTTAGTCATTCACTCGCTCCGCGAAATCATACCTCAAATAGTAGTTACCAATTAAACAATTTAAAATATGCACCACTCGCGTCTCAAAATCCACTTAGCACTCCTCACGCTCTGCAAAACACCAGTAATAACAAACAATTAATCCAAATTAGGAATAAAGTGGCATACGCGCAGCACAAGCATCAAATTACTCAATTACAAATCCCGCCAATCGAATCACATTCCGAAAATAACTCCAAAAGTCACCACCCAGAATTCAAATCAGTGCTTTTTGCCCCTTGTCGATCTAGAATTCAGTCGCATTCTTCTTATCTCAAAAACTTAAATAAATCATCATCCATAATTAAAGACATCAATTTAATAGCTAACAGTATGCCGTCAAAGAAAAGAATAACCAGAGTACGATTCAACGATACATCCCGCGCAGCGGATCAACCCTCAACCAGTGAAAACGTCACGCGCACCGCGAGTACGCGATCTAATTCAACATCTACACCCCGCACAGCAAATCAACGCCCGCAAACCATTAGTATTCCGCCGGCAACAAGCATGGCACACAACATAACCCCAACATCCCCAACCCATTCTTCGAATGCTAGTACCCCGTTAACGCCGAGCCCGCACGTCCCCACGTTTGATTATATAGTATCAAAGATATTCAGTAAAACGCTCATCGCTTCTCTAACTAGCAAAGATGCCGTCTTAAAAGAAGTCAGGGATTGCATACTGACAAATAACGAAGCCCGATTAAAAGCCATCAACCCGTACATACATTTGTACTGGAGGGACCTTCACGTGCGCTCCGGGTGCGTATGCATAGACGAGAAGGTAGCTATCCCCAACGTGCTTCGCGAAGCACTCACAGATGATATTCATGCCAGCCATCCAGGTACATGGGGCATGATTTGTATGGCAACACATTGCTGGTGGCCTTACATGCATCGGGAGCTAATAGTCAAGGCCACTGAGTGCAAACCGTGCACAGTACTTGGTAAGAATCTAAAATCCGTAATTCCCGCTAAGCAATTTACTCCTCATATACCATGTGTTGAACCTAATCAGGAAAATCAAATCGATTTTGGGGGATCAATTTTTGATAAAAAGAACAATGAAGTATATTTTTTGGCAGCAATTGACCGTTTTTCTAAATATCCAACTGCATATATGTACGAAAAAGCTAATGGACCAAATGTTATAAAAATTTTGGACATGTACATCGAAACTCACGGAATTCCAAGATCTATCCGTTTAGACCAAGCTAAATGTTTAATTGGACATCAAGTAAAGACTTTTTGCAATAAAAACAACATTGAAATTATTGAAGCGCCTGTAAATGATCACCGTGCTATTGGGTTGGTGGAACGATTAATTCAAACAATTAAGAATAGACTCGCATGTATCAATGAAGAGAAATTAGCTGCACACGCCTTTCATGTAAAGCATGCATTAAAGATAATCATTCACCAATTGCAAATATGTAAACAAAGAACAACAAAGATCTCGCCCTTCGAAGCACATTTTGGGAGAAAACCTAATACCCCGCTAAGCGTGATTGCAACTAAACCGAATTTGATGAATTTGTCGTATAAGGGTATCATAAATCACTATTTAGACGAAGAAACAGTGATGCCGGAGGAAATATTGCCTGACGACAAATGGATAAGTGGATACCGAAGCAACATTGAAGTCGAAAAGGGCATGACACGCGCCACAACGGAAGCATGCGCAAGAGAGAGGGCGAGCACGGATGGCGAATCCAGATTCCTCAAAACAAAAGCAATCCGCCCCATTCCCCTAAAAGAACGATCGGTAGAGTTAAACTTGGCTCGCAAAATTCACGGCAAAAGACGATCCAAGAAGAAACTTGAAGGTCTTTATGAGGTTCTCGCCCCAGGATCGCACATCCTAAAAGTAAGCCCGACTACATCGACCATCAAGGAGCCGGGCAAACAAATTGTTACCGTCCGCAATAGCGATATTGCCAAATTCGGCACCCAACAGGAGAGACAGACTCCATTAAAAGTATATGCTGACAGACGCGGGCCACGTTCTGGGGAGAAAACCGTCGAAGAGCTGATCCACAGCCACATTAAAGAGTTCACCCGAAAGCAAAAGGGTGATAAAAAGATGAAACATAGGAAGAGAGAGCCGGGCAGCGGAGTCTCTTCACAGCCCTCAAACATTTCTCGCGCGATGCGGGGGCGAGTTCCAAAATTGCCAAATTTCGCCGCAATCCGAAACGCACAACCTCCACTCGAGATCAGCGAACCGACTACAAATGCGCCTACTGATCCACCCGCAACAGCATCTTCAAAACGATCTTCTGACCGTAATAGGCGAAGCCCGTCATATTATGGTTTCGAAACGTCATCTCCAGGATCAGACATCCTACCACCACCTAAACAACCCCGACGAGCGGGTGATGTCGAAAATTTTGCACCACCTGTCACCGTTGTCGAATCGGTACAACAAATCTTGGAAATCCAACCCGAAGAGCAAAACGTGTCACCTCAGATTGGTTCTGTCTCGCCTCCCGCGGTACGAAATGTACCTTTGCTAGAGACGGACACCCCGACATTGGCTAGATCTATGACTGCTCTTGATGCAGAGGAACAAGATTATGAAAATGAAGATTGGACCTTGTAAAACTCGAAAACTGAAAAGACATTTTATATTCTATTAATCATCGTATTTTTAGTTATGATAACCAGCAAATATATTGATATTATCTATTTAACCGGGGACCTTGTATTAATTTGTAAATATTGTTTTTATTAATTATCTCTGAAAAATTATATATTACAATTTTTCTTCTTGCTGTGAAGGGTATGTGATACCTGGTGGTATATTTATTCATTTTATTTAATCGTTGCAGTAAAATTTATTTGATGCCTTTAAATTAGTTCAATTACTTTCACCTTCACTAACTTTGTTCAATTTGTTTACCTTATGATTTCATTCCATTGTCTGATAGTTTCCCGCTTCGTGATCAGACATGTCTGATCACGTATTCATGTTGTGCCCAAGTGGCTCCAATCTGTTAAATTCATTCCTCCTAATTTATGCAACTCAATTCAGTTTGCAAAACTGTCTCTTGTTCTCCCGCTCCGCAAGTAAGCGAAACAAAAGTTAAAGTAGATCTCGCTTCGCGAATCGCTCATAAACATTCCGTCTGCATACCCGCAACGCGAATCACCACAGCAAAATAATAAAGTACGACAGAGTCTTATATGTTTGTTCGGTTTTGATGCTTATGTTTTCGCCTTAACAAATAAATCACATTGATAACAGGTTCGATAAATCTGATATTTTGATCTTGCATGAATTTTTTTTGCTTAGAAATGGCAATTATTTTTTGAACAGTTTGTGGTTTTAACGTCTTTGACGCCGTTTGCTCACAAAATTGATAAGAATGTTTGTTCATGTCAGTATTTTTTTTCTTTCCGTAGAGGTATGCCATATTCTTTCCAATTTCAAACCAAAACGGCTTTTTTTCGGGGGATAGATAAAACTATTTTAAAATTTCAGTCCATTGTTAAGGTTTTTCGCGACTTGTATTTGCTGTTTTCTAAAAATTTAAACTTTTCCTTCTTTTATGTCAACTTGTTACCTAATCTTTTTAGCTATCTTATTAGGGTTTTTGAATTTTTCTGTAATTTCCGTTTTTTTCGTTTGTAGGCATGTGGCGTATTCTGAATACTGACAGATGTCTCAAAAACTTGTCAGGATTGTTAAAGGGAGAATATTGGAGGATTTGAGTTGATAGCTGATGGTTTTCATGATTTTAAATTCAATTGTTTTCATAAAACTAACTCTTTTTTGAGCATTACACATTTTGTACCTTTTGTCTAATTGCTGAGTAGTCAAACGAAGGCACGTAAAAAACACTTTGTAGCTGTTCAAAAAAGCGCAATGGAACATAGTTAATCTCTTCAGTGAATAGATTATACTCTTAACTGCTCCGAAATGTTTTTCTCTGAATTATTTTTCAATTTTGTTCTGCATTATTTGTCATTTTTGTTGTACGACTCATTATGGTTTATTAATGACGTCATAGGTTTCTATACTCTGGAAAATTAGGTGAAATTTTTCGACAATTGAAGTTGATAACTGATGGTTTTCATGAGTTCAAATTTCAATTTTTTCAAAAAATATTTGTTTTTGTTCTTTCTGTCCAATTTTAAGTGTAGTCTCACAATTGGAAATGATATACCTCATTTGAAAGTGATACATCTCATGACGCACTTGAACATATCCAATGTTTTCAGTGAATAGATTCGACTGTACACAGCTTCAAAACATTTTTCTCGGAAAATTAAACAAAATGGTTTGTTTTTTGCTCTAATTAACGTTTTTATGTAGTTGATGACTCATTATGGATAATAACAGACCTCATTGGCATCCTATTGAAGTAAAAATGAAGCAATTCATTGATTTCAGTTTGTAACTAAGGCTATCTGATTTTGACAACAATTCCGTTTTTGAAATCAATTCCTTTTGAAGCTTATGTTTTAACGTGGCCTTTTTTCTAATTTTTATCTAGTGTTAATTAAGGGCATATTCTATATCTTTAATAAGAAATTACAACTTTCGGGGTTAGTTTTATCAGATGATTTTTGGACTTTTTTGTTATTTTTTTAATTACATTGATTTTTAATGGTAATTAATGATGGTTGTTTTTATTTGATTTTTGTTATTTGCTTTCTCTTGCAGTTTTTTAAGGGAACATAATAATAGCTGCATTAATTTCGTTATCTACCTTGTCTCGTAGTCTTTTTAATGGCACATAATAATAGGTACATTATTGTATTTATTTAGTGATTTTGAGGTTGAAGCAGTTTTTTGTTCCTAAACCAGTTAAATTTGAACAAAATATGAACTTTTGAGTTTTGTCCATCTGTTCCTCATTTGCTAGACAACTAGGCTAAAAGTGCTAAATGTGTGGATGAACGTGGTTCGAACATTATGTGCAAACGTACATCGCCGAGCCTCCTTCTTGTTCTTCTCAGCTCAATTTTGACTACATACTGATTTAAAACTCCCCTTTCATTTGCATCAGTAGTCTGTCATTAAGTTTTGCTAACATTGCAATTATATTTTTACACTTCTCAGCTTTCATCGTGCATAAATTTTCAGAGCATTTTTTTCATAACTCTAGCTTGGTTTTCAGTTTACACTCTGTGTTGCTTACCCAACTTTGTTTAAATCAAATTCTAAGCTCAATAATGAGATCAGATGAATTTTACCACATCTGTTTATTTTCTTCTAGACGCATATGATCGTTATGATAGCTAAAGTCTAAGTAAAAAAAAATCAAACCCCAAAAATTACAACACCTGATATGTGGCCATTATTATAAAAAAATGTCACGCCCTTGTTTTGTCTTTTCTATTACGTCACCAACTTTCTCAGTTTTCTATTCAAAATTATTCATAGGTATTTTTCGGTTCTGACCAAAATCCGTCCAATTAGCAGCCACTCGAAGTTTATTTTTTCAAGCGTAGAAAATTTCTTTACCCTACATCTTGCTTTAAACAAAAAGAGAACTGGAGCAGTCGAGCTTTAATTTAACATTTTTGTGCCATTTGTTCACGAGAGCACAAACAAGAAACAAAATAAGGAGCAGCCGGTCAATTGAGATGAGATTTTAACTCATTATAGTCACCGAAGTCAACTCATTCTGCTAAATTATTTCCATTTAATTCGATCGTTTTTTTACGTTTTCCTCCGATGTTTCGGTCTATTTTTTGTTTATTTGTTTATTTCATTCTGTTTTTTACTCTCTGCTTCAATCAATTTACCTGCACTTAAAAGCGTCAACCGCTTGCCTTGAGTCATTACGATCAGTGAATTTGTAAACAAACTTTAATTCTGGAACTAATATATGCAGTGATTTATTTTACAATATGATTCGCAATTTTTGCTTAAATTGTTTGATTTACAACATTTAACAACATCTATATCATTTACCCAGACCAAACAAACAAATATGGAAATAAACACTCTTTTTTATTTTTTAAAACAAAAACGAAAGACGCCGAAAATTGGAAAACTTTAGTTGCCAATAAATTTTGCAGGTGCTGATTTAATTAATAAAAGTTTTCTTTATGAAATATAATTGCGAGAGTTTATTTTCATTAAATTAAGATCAAAATTCATCAGATTGGAAGTTGAATCAGAACTATTTTTTATTAAGAATTTCTTTTTTTCTAGTTAGTTTATTAGGAATTTTTTAGTTATAAATTTCTGATTTGTTTGGGAAATGCGACAGTATTCTAAACAGCTTACCAATTTATTGAGATTTAATTTTATACCTAAAAGCTCTCTTAACAACTATGAAGCGCAAATTATTACAGCAAATCATCGTGATTGATTATTTTTGTTCATTAAATTTTTTTCAAGCGTTTTATGTACAGCGTTGCACAGCTTTGCACAACTTTAAATGTACAGCGTTCAACCGATTCAGACTTCATTGTTCCATCACAGCGAAATTTTCTCCAATGCCTTCTTGATATAATCAATCTGCATTTTTGAGAGCACTGGTTTCGCTTCAGAAGTGGTTTCCTGAGGAACACCATGACATGGTTGTGACGTCATAGGGAGTTGGAACGTTATCAGCCCGTAGATATTTTCTGCTTGAGTCACCGCTTTTCGAAGTTTGACCAACTCTTTCGCGCTTTCCGCACTACTGTCTGCAGTTGCAACTGCTGAGACGGCTGTGCTCGTAAATTCATCGAGAATTTTCAGACATCTTTTAATCATAGGTCTGTACCCAATTGATAAAACCGGTTCCAGCTGCTCGAATTTTAATTCAAGCACGCGGAACTCGTTGTCAATAACCAGGAATCGGTTGTACAGCTGACGAGGGTCGATTTCAAGTGCGTCTGAAACGAAATAAGGGTGATTTGCATCAGCTGTGCTTCGCAGACAAATTGCGCCAGCCTACCAAATAAATGTTTTTAATGGCCGCCAACAGAAACCCAAATTGCTCGTATTTAAGCGCAGGCAATTTTATGACCCGATGAAAGATTTTAGAAAATTCATTGAAGATTTCTTAGGGTTTAGGTCAAACTGCTGAACAGAAGTCAAAAGAATAAATTTTAAAATCTGTTTCTTAATTCTGACTCTCAGTTTTTTCGCCGAAGTGTTTTTTCCCATTTAATTTATTAAATAATTGTACTTAATGGTCACTTTAATTGGACAGTTTGCCCAGCCTAGGTAAAAATCATAAAAACAAAAATCAAACACGTCTGTAAATTAATGTCGAACTTTCGAAACTCAACATTTCGTGTTACCTTTTCTCGGTTCTGATTGGCTGACGCATTCTTTGCGGGTTTCCACATTTTGAACACGTTCCTTTTTGACTCGCAGTTCGTAACAGCACAAGTTCACACAGTTCATTGTAATTATTTGACCCTCCTTAGGAGTGGAAAACACACAAACCATGTGTTTCACTTCTTTCAACTCAACTTGTTGTTTGTAAACAATCTGTAAATTTTCAGCGTCCTCCACCAACTGGTAAACTTTCAGAACATTTTTGGAACCTTCATTTAGTAATACCAGGTGTGGTATTGCTTCGATTTCACACATCGCGAAAGATTTGATCGGACACGGTTCCGGGATGTCGAATTCTTTCACAATCAATTCATCCAAGATTTTATCCTCTTTTTTCCATTGGACGATAACCAAAGCTTTGCTGTTTATGTCAATCATTAGGAGAAAATCGCCGAAAGTTCGCGTGATCGATTGCTGCTGTTGCTGAACCAATGTCCTCGACTTTCGGACAATTTCACGTTCTGCTAGTAATTCCCCGTTCTCGCAAACATACACAATGGTTTTAGTAGAAGATTTTCTCTGTAAAACGAGAAGCCGATTGCCAGATCCGAGAATTGAAGCGTCCATTCGGCCGTGTTGTGATAAGTCGAATTTAAGGCCTTTCAAATTCAGTTGCTCTGTGATTGTTTCGAAAGAGTCGGGGACAACTTGTTCGACTCCGAAACTGTCGTCGCTATATCTGACACAGCAATAGACAGATTTTCCGCATACGGCGATGGCAAGTAGCCGGCTACCGTCGTTTCGTAATTTCTGCCAATTGAAACGCTGTTCAATGTAATATTCCCCCGAAGGTGAAACCTGAAGAATCGTTACGGTCTGTTCCAGCCGCTTTCGGTTCCCATCAACGGGTGCGTTCATTTCGAGTGCCATGTATATTTTTCCATTCTGGAATATTGGTCGGAAAAAGAAGAGATCCGGCTGTCTCTCGGGCAACATTGGCACTGAGGACAACTGTTCACAGTTGATTTCTCTGCAGTCCTGAATAAAGTTCCAGCTCTACCCAATCTTCTGAGAAATCATTAAAGGAATACGTATATATGCTGGGGGGATTTCAGACGTCAAAGATGCATGCGAGCGAATTTGAAGTGAAGAAACTACCCCAAGCAGAAAGAAACCTATGTAGTAGTTTAATGAAAATAAACTAAAGCCCAGATTGGAAGAAGTGTATGATTTCAAAGTATTTTTAGAATCCACATTATTTGAAATTAAGTGCCACCAATTATTTGAGGCAAATTAGGACATAGGGGTTTAGTAGAGTTGTTTAATTGACTCAAAGCACTAAAAGAGTACCCCGTCCAAAATCCTACCGACCTGGTCCAGGAGTAGTCATTTTAATCGGACGTGAACCCAATTAAGGACATATACCCTCAAAAATCCTATCGAGCTGGTATAATTTTCGAGCCAATCCGACAACCCATGCCTGAGTGATTATCACCCGAATTTGTGTGATTTGAAGATTTTTATTATTTTGAATGGAAAATGGCTGTTTAAGTGCCAAACGAGGGTATTGAAGAGGTGCAAAAGAACGTATGTTTATGGTATTGCATTGGACGGTCATGAGAAAGGGCCAGGATGTGTTATTGGATTTTTTACTGTAAATATGCAATTTTGTGAGAAAGTTGAATAGCAGCTAAGCTGAAATAGTAATTTCTCGAAAAGTTGAAGTTGGATTGACCTGAAAATTGGGGGAGAGATTAATTTGATGCGGGGAAGACAAACTTGAATTCGGATTTGAGCTCAGATCATCCCCCACGGAAATATTGCATGCAGGTACTGCGGGAGGAAAAATTTGAGTTGCCCGTGTATTATTGGTAGTAGCCTTATGATTCTTGGAGTGTTACTGTATATTTTAAAGGTTTTCTATTGGTGCTTTTTCAAATTTCCGGGTCCAAACAGAAGTCGCACTCGGGAGTGGCAAAATACTCCTATCCCGGTCACTTCTCACAAAATCCATTAATTCAGTTTTCAGCACTCACGACCCGTTGACAAATGAATTTCAAACGCAAAAGACTGAGAGTGGGTAACGCTAGGATAATTTTTTGGCACCAAAAAACACGGGTTATGTCGTTTTGAATTTGGGCCCACAGCGGAACACCCACGAGACATGTGTGCTTTCACTGCTCGTGTCCTATTAAAAGTTAGCTCATGAAATTTTTTGGGTAGACGCAAATGTAGTTGGACTTTCCGCAACTGGAGTTAGTTACTTTTACCAACTTGACACCTAGTCTGAACAAATTGACGCCTGATTGACCCCAAAGGTAAAACTTCTGCGTTTTTGAGGAATTTTGATTTTCGGCTGTTTTTTTTGTTTGAGGAAATGCATGAAAAGGTTTAAACATAGGGAATACCAAATTCTCTTCGTTTTCAGGCTAAGTAGAGTGATCCACCAGCGCATTGATGTTGACAGGGGTTGATTACTGCTGGTTGGTTTGTAAAGGGGAAGGGGAGCGATAGGAGAGTTCAAAGCAACGCGAAGTATTTAAAAAGCAAACAGTGTTTGTTCACATAGGAGTCAAAATGTTGGTTAGTTAGGATAAGGTGGAATTGAACCATTGCTGGCAGCAGTTGGATGACAGAGCGTAATTGGACAATGATTTGCTCGGACAGTAGGCCGAGCCCTTCTAGGGAATGAGACAGATTTCGACAGCAAGAAACAAAGTCTAATTAAAAGACTATGTTTTGTTTACGCAAGATGAGAGCCTGTTGGTTAAATATAAATGGAAGCACTCCACGTGGAGACAGAGTTATTAGCGTTGCGTTAGAGAGTGGTTCTGCAAGACAGAAAAAAATTGAGCTCGACAGCGGTTGATTTAGCAGGACTAAACTATAGAATCCAGAGTTTAAAGCTGAAAATCATTTTGGAGAGTGAGTTGTTGTGATCAAGAGCGAGTAATAGCAAAGTGCTTTTGATCGATAACCGATCAATTCAACTTGCCAAGCCGAATTTAGCCGCAAAACCTGGAAAAGTGTTACTTCAGTGAGACCGAACTTGGAAAAAATGTAAGTGCAAGACCAGTTGGGATACTGTGAGCATTTTAGTTAAATTCAATTGGGAGGTGAACCTCTGATATTGTGTTATTATTGTTCGAATTACTTTTATAAATTGCGTTGATTGTTCTTTCCAATAAAATGCAAGTTATTTTCTTACCTCTGCTGTTAATAACACCAGAATCGTTACTAAAGGTCTTATTGATGCTAAGTTGCAACAACGAGTGAAGGAGGGAAACTAGCAGAGTAACAAAATATAGTGTTTGTTATAGTTTGTCTGATCGATCTTCTGGGCAACAGAGTCCCCTCACTGTTGGCCTGGTCGAAATTCAGAAGACGACAGTGCCTCTTCGGGTTGTTCATACTTTCCTTGTCACTTTGGATTAGCAGATTGTTGGTCTGGCGAAGTGCGTTTAATATTATTTAGTGGTTAAGCATCTGAGAGTACGCTGAAAGGTTGTTTTCCATTTCGAATTGAGTTACAATTTGCTCAATTGTACTAAGATATCAATTCGTGAAGCTTTTCCTTCACCGGATACGAAATTTAAGAAGATAGGAATTGGAGTCTAATTAGAATATGTCTCATTTTATGGCCGTCTGCTCTGCGCCGGTTCGGATCTACCGGCGTTCTCCGTAGGAATACTCACGCAGAAAATTTGCAAGTGCAGTTCAAACTCTTAAGTGTTGTTTACAGCCTCCCGTAGAGCACTCATTGAGGCGTGTACAACCATGTTGTCAAGTAGACAGTAATGCATTGTGACACTATCAGGAGTACTAGGATATTATTCTTTTTCAGGGTACGATAACTGGGGATCTCTATAGTTGTCATCCCCAAAATCAAGTATTGTCATTCCCCAATGGGCATACTTCTTCATAATCCCAAAAACTACCAGTACTCCGGTCTAAGTTTATGTAATTTCTGAGATTTCCCAAAGTTTTGCTATTTCTTATCAAAATTTAAAACGCTCTATAAAAAAATAATTGAAAAAAAAAACAAAAATGACGTTGCACAATACGGTTAAATCCTATCTAATTTTGATTTGCAACACTTCTTCTGGGAGGTAATACATGCTATAATAGCTGCTGAGGCTTAAAATTAGATGATTTTTAAACTGCACTATGCTTCTTAGGCCGCAGAACAAAGATTTAACTGAAAAACTTAACGAAATATGGATCTATTCTGTTTGCCCCCCCCCCCAGCTTAATGGGCTTGTATCTTCTACGACTCCAGGTCGTATTTTTTTTAACATAACAACGCCCGTGTTATTTTTTGCACAGTAACGTGCTATATAACAACATATAAATTGTAACGGGGGGGGGCGTAAAAAACAGAATTGATCCCGAAATATAAGTTACCTGTAAGCATCTATTCCTCAGTTTGTTCACATCATTTAATCCAATGGGCGTCTTGCATGTTATGCATTTTGGATCCGGCCTCTTCAGAAGGAAGTCCACGCATGCAGCATGAAATTGGTGTCCACATTCTAACTGGAAAATGTTGTCCAAGAAGCCCGCGCAAATCCCACACTCATGATCACCCATCGTAAACTCAATTTTGATTGGTTGGCTAGAGCACTTCCTTTGCTCCTTGTTGCCTGGCTGTAAAATTTAAAACAAAACAGACACCTTACCTAAATTAACCTCAATTTGCACATCCCAAAAAATTCCAATTCCCACTAGATATTACGCGTGGGAAATGTTACAAAAAACGGGAAAAATTTGGTATGTGCCAAGAATTCCTTGAAAAGGTTCCCCGGGAATACCTGATCGTGTAAAATAACTGGGAAAAATCAACTTATTGTTCCCGTGAGAGAATGGCTTAATTGTAGTTTTCACATTTTATGAAGAAAAAGCATATAATGGTCCCACCCCTCTCGTTCTCAATCTTCACTCATCTTTCTCTAAATTAGAGGTCAAAGCGGACTTTTTGACAAAGATGTTGAATTAACTTTCCCTTGTTATTGCAAACAAAATGATGAAATGTGTAGTGAACACAAATAAAAATATGTCGAAGAATTCGAAAAAAAAGAATTTTTTCAATTTTATCGTAACGTTAAAATATCAAAAAGTTTTGAAGTTGCTGCAAAAACTGATTTATAGCTCAACTATGACCCTGAATAAAAAAAACACCAAAATGTTCTGTTTTTTACACCCCAAGCTTAATTCGCCACGACTTGTAACGATATGATTCAACTTCATGATAACTTACAGAAAAAAATGGGAAATCAGCAAAACATCGTGAATATATCCCCATTGTGGTGCCAATTCGCTGCAATATTATTATTATTTTTCGAGCCGCTCAAATATTATGATGATAACTATTATTGAGACCGAATAAAACCGAACAACAGACGCAGGCAAAATTGGAAAAGTCGAATTTTTTCGAAAACAAGTGAATTCAATTTGATAGAAACCAAACAAATGGAAACTTTCAAAAGTCTCATCTTTAGCTTTCTAGAGCAACAAATACAGGCAAAAGCTGAAGAATTCACTATTAACTTACGAAAACACATCATGACAAAGTCAATAAAACCGTGAGCCGTCGCTCAAAATGATTAAACTAATTAATCTATCACTCATTAATAATCAAAAGTCAAAATATTTTGATGCCACTTCCTTTTAAGAGGCATCAGCAAACAAATTCCAAAACAAATTATAGAAGACGCGTTCAAATTGAGTAACTTACAAATTTTCTAAACAATTGCTAAGATATAGATTTGGCATTCTGCTTAAAAAATAGCATGAAATGTTTTAAGGTAAATAACTAATTTATCTTTTCATGTTTTAACAGCTCCGTTGTGACTGAGATCAGTGCCCCAAATTCATTTCTTACTGATATCAAATTGTCAAAAAAGCAAACAGATCTTGCTAAGAAATAAAACATACATTAGACTCCGGAGCTGAGCATAATTAGCAAAAAAAATCAATTAATTTTTCAGAAAAACTTCTGATTGTATTTATTAAAAAGTTAAGTTCGACACTCTGTAAGAAGCAGAAACTCTTGAGTTATAAAGTGAAGGACAGAAAAAGTACATTTCTACATTTTTTCTGTTTTCATAAATTTTAGAAGCCTTTCTATAACTTATGATGTGAAGTAAAGTGTTCTGCAGACATTTTTATAAAAGTGCAACATCATGTGCAACACATTTAAGACACCACCCACTACACTAAACAACAACAGAAACATGGCAGAAAAATCACAACCTATTAAAACAAATAAGAAAATTTTTCATTTTGTTAAAAGAGTGCCGTAGCAAGCATATAGTGTTTCCTCTAAAGAACAGAATCAAGAAACTTGCTTAGTTAAAGGCAAGGAACTTCTGAAACGGTCAAAAAAACAAAAGAGAAAGAAAACAGCTGCTTGCAAAAAGAACTGAAAAATAGCAGTCGCACTTGTTAAAAGTACACTGAAAAAAGCAAAAGAAAATTAAATTAAACATTCCGCTGACTAGAAAAAATTGAAAACGAAAAAAAAAGTATTTGAGGTAAATAAGTTTTAAAATGGCAGTTCAAGAGAAACAGGTCAGAATTGCATCTAAGACCCAAAAATTTCCATAGCTGTCTAAATACCGTACCAAACTACAAGTCTAATTCAGTACTAGGCATTTCTAAATACAAGTCCTAATTCGTTTTCCAGTACTGGGCAAGTCTCAAAAAAAATCTGAAAAGTCTGACAAGTCTTGTCCAAGACTTGGGTAACGCTTGCAAGTTGATTCCCATGTCAAAACCAACTTCTAAAAAAATTTCGAGTGAAACTTTTGAATTCAATAAAATTTCGCAGCGTGCCAATATTTTGGCATCACTTTTTGGACACATTCCAGGGGTGCTATAAAATGATGCGGGGGGCATACCAAATTGTATATTAGCACCCCAGGGGGTCTATTGAGGGTATTTAAGCACTAATAGGGTTTTTCAGGTGTTTTGGGCCGTTTTCAGCCATTTTTCAGCCGTTTCAGCGCCTAAAATAACCGAAATCACAAAATTTATGTACTTTTCAGATAAGCCAAATGTATAATTTTTTTCGGCCATTTTTGACGATTTTTTCGGCTATTTTTGACTTTTTTTGTCTATTTTTGACGTTTTTTCGATCATTTTTGACGTTTTTTTCGGCTATTTTTGACGTTTTTTTCGGCCATTAAAACTTAGATTAAGACTTGGCAAGTCTTGGCCAAGACTTGGATTAAGACTTGGCAAGTCTTGGCCAAGACTTGGATTAAGACTTGGCAAGTTTTGGCCAAGACTTGGATTCAGACTTGGCAAGTGTTGGCCAAGACTTGGATTAAGACTTGGCAAGTTTTGGCCAAGACTTGGATTCAGACTTGGCAAGTCTTGGCCAAGACTTGGATTAAAACTTGCCAAGTTTTAGCCAAGTCTGACAAGTCTTAAATGTGTTATGATTATAGCTCTGAATCAGTACTGATGCCTAGACTTGGAATTAGACTTGCCCAGTACTGATATTGGCTTGGCGTTCGGTACGGAACTGGTTCCCAGCTTACTTTTATTTGTTGTAAAGAAAAATCGTAGATAAAACGATCCAATTGCTTTGAAAAAGCTTAACAAACAAAAATCTGCACTCAGTTTAAGAAATATGTTAAACGAATTTGGTGACAGCCTACCAAATGTTCACAAAACCTCGAAAAATACGCATTACAATTTATCTTCCAGAAAACATCGACAACCGATAAGCTTTTTGTTGATACCACTCAGGTCTTTCTACTTTAAGTAAATCGGTCGTTAAAAATTTAATGAAGAAAAAATCCAGTAAAGCATATAGATCCTTTAACCCCCCCCCCCCTTTTGACGCCCCTGAAGTGGAAACTGAAATTGAAAAGCGGGTGTTTAAGTTTTACTTACACATGGGCTTTATAAGAGCATGAGAGATTGAATGGATAAAGTTATGATTGACCGAACCAGCTGCGAAAAAAATATGACGAAACAATGTTCTCTGAGAACCAAAAATTCCTAAAATAACTTGATAAGGTATTAATAAGATTCTTCCTAATGGTAAGAAAAAATAATTAATTGTAACAAATTATTTTTTTATACCAAGATTTTGTGAATCCTGCCAAGGGTTATTCAAGATTGGTTTAACTGTTTTGTTGATTCAGGCACCTCTTTCTCAGAAATATTTTAAATGTATGAATATGTAATTAACAATTCTTCCTCGAACAGAAATACAGACGAATTTTATAGTATTTGAAAAACTATCCTAATTTAATATTCCCAGGTGTTTTTGACATTAATGCTTAATCATTTACCACAATTTTTTAAAGAAAAAATTAAATATTGTACTTACAACAGCAACAAGGCAGGTGATTCTCGGTATAGACGTAAAATTTTTGTTTCTCTGAAAGCCAAATATGTTTAAAATGAAAGTGCGCATTCTATGACAACATTCTTGGCATATAAATCTCGACCACTTGGCAGTTCTTTCTCGATATGTGATGTTAAGTTTTGCAAAATTGGCCCAATTTCTATCTTTGATTAATAAAGATTAATCACAAAAACGATACTTTACTTTTTATTAACGCAACTACGAACCAAAGAATACAAAAAACGCGGCAAATTGATCATCAAAGTGTGAAATTGTATCTCGCTTCGAGATATTACGACAGTAATAAAAACAGACTTCACAGAAAGTTTTTCAAATTATGTGTTGATAATTTTACGGCTGTTACAGCAGTTTTGTTTTGTTTAATGCATGTGTGCCGTTTGCTCATTTTTATTTGTTATTCTGGTCACAAACGTCATATGGTCACAAACAAAATAGTAAATTTTTTCAACGTTCAATATTTACCAGCAAAACCAGCACAATAATGACAGACGAAGAACACCAGACAGCTGAAGATCGTTAGTTGTTTTCGATTATTTTTTTTCACATGTTATTTTTTTGGATATATTTTGTTCCGCCCCCTTTTTTGGGCATATCACTGTGATGTCGCAAGGCGCACGTGCTAATTTTGAAAATTGTTAGAAGGAATAAGGACACGGTAGCGCAATAGACCCACTGAGGCCATAAGAGTTATTGGACTTTAGAAATTGAATCTGTTCCGGCTCACAAGAACAATGATAAATTAAGATTTGCAGATTATGATCAATTGAGTTATGATAATCAAAAAGAAAAAAAAATGAAAAGAAAAATATGGTCGTATTTATAGTTTGAAAAAGCTTAATATTTACAAGTTACTTTTGAGAAACGATTAACATTTTGTTAGCATTTTTGAGGCGCATCAGCGGGTGCTTTATCAAAATATTTAAAGGCAATGATCTTAATCACTTGAAATAGTTCAAAAAAGTAGATTGATTAAACAACAGTAAGAAAATATCAAAATTTGAATAATTGGCCGCTAAAACTTATTCATATTCAGTTTCTAAATTATAATCTGTAGTTCTCGTTATAAACTGAGATGTATATTTTTGAGTTTTCTAACAACCTTAAAACGCGCACACTCTAAAATGTAGTCTAAAGTCTTTTCCACGCATCAAGACCCCACACTTACTCTTGCCGCTATGTAAAGATTTAGTTTCACACAAAAGTTTTGCTTGATGTTTATCCAGTTTCATTTGTGATAGTTCACAAGGAATAGTTCAGCTAAAATCAAATCGATTAGCGTGTAGATCAGCTCCACTGAGTTGTCGTCAACTCGTTTTCTGATTAAAGTCTCCTTTTTGTCAATGTGTTAAATGTAGATAGCTGAGCACTAGAATAATTGCAAGTTTTGTGTAACTCTGAATGTCATTTCAAATTAAATACCTTTATTACAGTTTTATGATAGTAGTCGTGCTTGCTTTTTTAAAAACTTTGCTCATGTCAAAAGTTTGAGAGCACATGTTCTTTACTTTTATCTCCTTGACTTTGGCCATAATTTGAATTTTTAATTTAACTTACTACATTTTTCACTATTATGAACTTACTGATTGAAACTTTTGAATTGCTCCATTTATAATTTTTCCTCTCAATTGGGATGTAATTAGTTGGTTTTTACATTCATCCGTTCTTCTTCGTATTTTGAGTAAAACTGCATCTTTTGCTCGTCTACTGTGGGAACGGCTGTTCAATCGAACTGCCTATCATCTGAGGCCTTGATTTCGTTTCAGTTTTTTGACAAATATACATGTTTTTTTAACGCTTTTCGCTTTTGTTCTGTTGAAGTTGCTAATACTTTTTTCTATTAAAAATCTACAAAAACTTTGTTGCTTTTGGTGTTTTTCAATTAAAATTTGGACATGTTTTTGCTTCGTTAACTTCTTGTTGAGCATCAACATCAGTGCTTTTCTAGTTTTCCTGAATATACACTGTTTCAGCTTCTTCTAACATTGAACTAAACTGACCTGAGCCAATAATAATCTAAAGCTCTTCTTCAGCTTCTTCTAAGTCAGGAAGTAATTTTTTTTTCTTTTTTTTCAGGTCTGACTGGCAAATCTGTTGTACTATTCTCGTTAAGTAATAATTTTTTTGAAGAAAAATTTCTCCTGTTTACATTTGTGCAATAAACAGGCTCCAGTGCTATCTGAATCTCCAATGAACGAACTCTTGAAAGTTTTATCCTCAATTTTGACTTTCTATTCAAGCAACATGATTGTTTGTCAGTTCAAATAGTTGCGGGCTCGTACTGTTTGTGCTCTAGCTCATTAGAATGCCAGAGAAGAAGACTGCTTCCTAAACGGATGCTGCTGAGACTTAGTACTGGGCTTAAATAGATGAAAATGATAATCTTTATTGCTTTTTCACTTAGTTCACGGTTTTTAACCAAATGATTGTCAACGGATCCCAATATGATTGAATGCCCTGTACTAAGACGCCTATCATTAGCCTCAAACCCCTTCCTACAGCGTGAATCTGTTTCGCTAGCTAATACGCTGCTGTTAATAGATTGAAAAATATTTTATGAGATTGCGTTTTTGTTTTCAGATATACCAGCCCAAGTTTACCAAAAAGGCCCAACGAAATGAGCAGTTCCGGATAACAAAAAATTTTTGAGATCCAAACCATGTTGCGTCTAGTTTGCTTTGCAGGGCAAAGCACCAAACCTATTTAACGATCAACTTTTTATGCAATCACACGTACTTAGGACTGCTGTGCTGCTTCTGGCCTTAGGTGTACAATGCTGTGTTTACAATCTTAGGTTTTATACTCTTCTTGTATTTCGTTAAATTTTTCATGATGTAGTAATATTCTTCATCTTAATGGTAGAATTCTGATCCCTTGAAAACATCCAAATTTATTTGCCGATCTCTTTGAACTTTGAACATCTCTTTTTTTGGCGTTCTTCTGTTCCTCTACTTCCGGCTGCATCTAAACCGTCAACCATCTTTAATATTAACAATTTTTATTTTCGTTTGTTTTTGGAATAGATAGTAGTCGTGAGTGCTTTTCTCTAAATGTTGCTTATGTAGACATTTTGAGAGCTCCTGATATTAATTTTTATCTGCTTGCACTTGGCCTTAGTCTGAGCTTTTCTTTTAACTAACTACTTTTTTCACTATTTTGCTCTGACTAAACGAAACATTTAGGTGCTACAGGGAGTTTCTTTTTCTTACTTGGGATCTAGTTAGTTGGTTTTTACATTCATTCGTTATTCTTCTTCTTCTTCTGAGTAAAATCTTATGCTTGTGTACTGTGGGAATCGCTGTTCAATCTAACTGCCTATCATCTGAGGCCTTGATTTCCATTCAGCTTTTTTATAATCTTAAGCTTAATATAAGTCGGAAATGAAATAATTTTTTTTCCTTTTTCAGGTCTGACTGGAAAATCTTTTTACTATTCTCGTTAAGTAATGAATTTATAGGAAAAACTTCTCTTGTATACATGTGTGCAATAAATACGCTCCAGTGCCATCTGAAACTCCAATGAATGAACTCTTGAGTATTTTACCTGCAATTTTTATCTTCCATTAGCGCTACAGTTCTTTTATAGGCCACACAAAGAAACTGTTCTAGGATTTTGCTTCTCTGTCTACTGCCAGAGAGGTTTTCCAAAGCTCATTTAGTGTTTATGCTTTTGTCAACTAGGTTTTTAGCTGAGCAAGTAGTATCTTCTGACCTGACATAATAAAATTTTCAGCATAATTGACTATCAAGAGGCATCTGGCAGCCTCTACTTCTGTTCCTTTGGAACATACTGCAACACCAAATCGCGTCAATGTTTCACAAAATGTGATCCCACAAGCTACTTCCTTGTCTATTATTTCTTCTTTTAAACTGTTTCTCTTTTTAGAAACTCTAATAATCTGGTCTTCAATATTGGCTAAGAAACATCTTTGAAAGCTTGCCTAGCCTACCTTTTGTATATCAAGACGTTTCCAACTACGTGTCAGCTGAACTTCCTCACGATGTGCTTCTGCAGATGTGCTTCTGCCAAAATCTGACTAACTCATTGGTCCAATAAAGTCTGAAAATTCTTTTTCTGGTATTCAAAGTGCTTTTTGTTGGTTAAATCGATACGTTCTTTTGAAAATTTGCCTGCTGAACAAGTTTCAGTAAACTCATGACAGTTTCAATACTTTTTTTGTAGTATGTACCGCATGTCAAGAGTTTCAATGTCTAATTCCTGTGAACCATAGGGATTTTTGATAAGAATTGGCGCAGAAGTTTATTAAAATAAGATATTAGTTTTCGCTTCGGATAAAAATTAGGCTCTCTGTGCCTTTAGTTTGAGCCCTGAATTCAATTTGATGTCCAATGGTTCAAGTAAATTTTGTGCTTAACTTGATAGCGGATTAAAATTGTCCTATAGTCTTCTCATGCACTATTTTTTAAGTGATAGTTGTATAAACAATTTATGATAAACAATGTATAATTTTTTGCCTAAATTTCGACATTTTCTATATCTTGAACATTTGTTTTCCCTGCAATTGGATTCCTTAGTGATAATCGAAGCTTCAGCATATTTTCAAATCACTTTCAATCTATCAACATAACATTGACAGTGTTAGAACCTATGAATAAAAGAGTTTAGGAAACTTCAATATCTCTTTTTAAAAATATTGAATTGAATGCTGAGCACTTATGAGGACTCTTTTGTTGCTGTTCGCGTGGTTTACAAGCGCTAGCTTGTTGGTGCTTTGTCTTACAAATGTCACATCACAAAAATTTTGTAATAAGTTGCTTTTAAAACTATTGATGTTTTACGTACAAAAAACAACCTAAAAAATACTTACTGGGCTTACAGAAATCTTCTCAGCATAAGTTTATGAACGAAAAGCGTATACCGTTTGATGGGAATTACTCTCTCTTAACGCGACTACAACCTCCAAATTATCTCTCCGTCTGCGGCTCTTGGCAGGTTCCTTCATCAAATAATTAACACTGTTGGTCTCATCACTTATGAATTGTCTCTGCAGGTGCCAGTTTTTTATTCGTCACCGAGGCTCTAAATCTTTACACAATCAGGCCGATTGAGGGCGAGTCTTGCCAATAATTGTAATTGCCAGGTAGCCCCAAATTGGGTTTTTAGGGAACTCGTTTTCCAGCAACGTTGTGGCTCAAGTTTGCATCTGCGCCTCAAGTTGTCGCGTTTGCTCCTGATTGGCATCATTGCGTAATGGTTGTCGGTCAAGCAGTTCTGATGTACCTGTGATTGTTGCCAGGAGAACCTAGTTTGTGAAAAGCAGAAAATGAGTGCACAATGGTGAATAGTTTTCTTCTTATCCACTGAATTTCATTCATTGTATATTGTTTTTGGATGGTCCTGTTTTGAAAAATAGACTTTAAAATAGATTGTTTGATTTGGTTTCTAATCTGTATGGAAATGTTCCATCTTAAATCTCAAAAGTCCTGTTGATCTAACAGAGCAAAAGCTGTCAACTGATATCAGAGGTCTTATCCAAATTTATATGGGCGTTTCAACGGTTCGAAGCCTGGGACAACAATTTAGTATTAGCAATTCAAAAACAAAAGAGCACCAATCCCATTGAGACTGTATGGCTATGCCACGTTAGAGATGGAAACTATTTAAGCTCAAAAACTACAAATCAAAAAGGTATTCAGAATGGGATCAATCATTGGAGATAATCAGGAAAAAAATTATTAGGGGTAGAACTATTTTGATTTTCCAAGGGGAAGCAACCGTATATTTATATATATATATATATATATATATATATATATATATATATTAAATTACTACATGTGTTTACTTATATACATATTTACATACCTGTGATTGTGTGATTGTGTGTGTGTGTGTGTATGTGCTTGTGCCTGTTTGTTAAATATCGCATTGTCTTAGAAGACCCTCAGACTAACTAGCCCAAAAAGATTGCATCCAACACGTTTTTTGCATATTTCGTTTTCGATCTCGATAAAAAAAAGTATATAAGTCGATATAACCGAGTAACGAAGAGACGGGATATTGCAGGAGTGGTCAAAGTCAACACTTTTCAACTCTCAACAGTCCAGCAAAGTACCCCAAATGAAACGGATGAAAGAACTGATCAAGCAGGACCATCGGCAAATGCATTTCAACCTCTCCTATTGCAACATTCTCATCAACCCCAAGTGGCAGTAAAACTGCGAAGTGGTGAACGTTGCGAAGTGGCGTCAAAATGTTAAACTTGAGGAGAGGTTGTGCAATAGAAACTTTAATTTACGAACTCTTTTAGTTTCAAGACTGTCGAGAATTAATTTGACTAATTGATTATAGTGAAAAATTTGAAAAGTTCTGCACGAATGAAGTTTTAAAATTGTCAGTCGGGGTATCTTGTATGGTTGTGATTAACCCGAGTATCCCACATTAGAGTTTTAAATTAACATTCCCTTTTATCGATATTGATTTTAGTGCGTCAACACACTTACTTCAATTTTGACAATGTGTGAAAATGAAGGAAGGAGAAAAAAATTATACTCAAACATCTCGCAATTAATAGTTTGTTGAGCTCCTAACTTAGAAAAATATATGTATGGGACAGAGTTGCGAATACTAGGATGATTGTTTTTTAAGATTAATACTAAAAACAGAGATCAATATTTCATTGAGAAAAGTTTAAAGTGAGGCTTAAGTACTTGCTTCTAAATAAGTGCGTCTGAGTGAGTGCATGTACTTCTGAATGCTGTATTCCGGTGCACGTAAGAGTCGACTGAAATTTTGGAATAGGCTCAAATGTTTTCTGCATAGGTGCGAAAGTTGGGAGTTTGTAAGGTGTGTTGTTAAGAGTGAGTTGGAAAAAAGAACGCACATTAAATTTTGGGTAAAATTTTCGATCAGAAACTTTCAGAAATAAGGGATGACATGATAACCAAAAAAGTTATCCAAGAATCAAAAGAAATAAACAGACAAGAAAAGAACCCACATAACGATGACAACACTTTATTGTAAGCGTGAGCATGTTTGTGTTTGTGTTTGTATGAGCTAATCAGTATGTTTTCATCATAGTCTTGTGTCTAAAAGTGTGGGTGTTTGAGCTGTTTTTGAGTTTGTGTGAGCGTTTTTCGTTGTGTTTTTGCTTGCGTAGTTTCCTGAACGGGTGTTTGTTTTTTTCGATTTTTACAACAATCATTGTCGAACACAGTTCTAAAAACTAACCACCAAATAAAACTCGGGCACTTTAAAAACTAAAACCATTGGGAAAAAATGTATACTAAGAATTTTAGCGATAACTAGCGAACTGCCCTTGGTTTCATTGTTTTACGGTCTATTCTATTAATGAGAACACCAAGACAGAATTAGAAAAATTTTACTGGTTTTCCTGGTTTATAGGCCACCTTTCCCACATTTTAAAAGCAATTTTCCCCGCTAATTTGAAAAACAAATTTCAGAGTTATATCATCTTTTTTCCCTTTTCTTTCCAGCGTATACCGAGGATCAAGTGTAACTAGAGTGATAAATGAAAAAAGAAATCAAGTGCATAGAAAGATTTATGACAGAGAATTACAGTATTTTCCAGAAAGCGTCTGTTATATTCTTTAAGTTTTAACAATATATAATCGGACAAGAATTATTAAATACTTGAAATATATAAACACTTTAACCTATGTTTTTTTTTCCAAAATGACCGCCTTGGAAAAGATGCTGTTTCTTCGATGAAAATTTTGAGAACATTTATAATTATTTTTTTATCGGTTTCCTTTTAGATATCACTGTGGGGGAGAACTTGGACAATGACGATGATCTTCCGGGACCTATCCTCCCAACTGCTCGGCTACACAATCCAGGTCAATCCTCGATTATAACTTGATTAAAATAAATTAAAAATTTGACTTTCACATATCTCCAAGAAAGTTTTCTGAAAAATAAGAATTAAAACTATCCCTTTTTCTTAATTATCGTTGTGTTTGTTTTTTGTGGATAATTGATTTAAATACTCTAGATAATCGTTTTCAAATTGTTTATTTAAAAAATTCTTTTATTACTAGCAAGAAGCAATCCTTTCTTACATGATTCCTTTTACTGAATTTCGAATATGCATATAGTACTGAAAGACGAATTTGAGATTAAAACTGAGTCCGTTTCGTCTTCGTGCTATCACTGAAACTTATCATTCGTGTAAAATTCATGTGTGGCAATCTATGAAAAATTCACAGTCTTATTTTTGTTCGAAAGTTTTTCTCAAGTTGAACTTTTTAGTGTCGGGTTTATATTAAAGTTTTTTTTGTCGAGTCATAAGTATTGAATTCTTATGTCATCACATTCCTCGAAGGTTTTTGTCGCTTGTCAACAGTGAAACAAGATTTCAGAAGCCGTTAAAATATCTGAGTTAACGCTGTAAAGCACAATACATGCCAAAAGGTACATAGTATGGCCAGTATATCAAAAATTATGACATAACGTACAATAGCAAATTATGTATGTATATATATATATATATATATATATATATATATATATATATAATACGTATATTTATATATATATATATATATATATATATATATATATTTACTTTTTTATTTATACGTATATATATATATATATATATATATATATATATATATATATAATTATATATATATATATGTGTGTGTGTGTGTATGTGTGTTTATGTTATCTATAATACCATAGTGTGGCTAAATAGGGCTTAAGGTATAATTTCAAAACCTGTCTTTGATTTCACACTATGTCATATGATTGTTGGCAATCATACTAGGTTATATATAATTTGTGTGATTCCTTTGTAGCCATACAAAGATTATATTTGACTTCTGTAAAATCAAAGGAGAATCATATATACATTTTGAGAGACGAAAGACAGTATTATTTTTATTTTTGATAGAAGTCAAAAAGTTATCATTGAATTCATACAGCATCATATATATTACATAAATTTTTGATTGATGCCAAAAAATCCCGTTTAATATAGTCAGAGGGGATTTGAATTCAATATATTGTATGTGCAGTCAATATTTGGCTATTTAGGTGCGGAAAGTGGATAAATAATAAAACAGTCAATCTGGTAATTAATGAAACAGTCAAACTGATCACCTTTATTTTATAAAAACCTAACACTTTAAAATTGAAGCCACTGAGGAAAATCGTTCACTGAAATATTAGCGACAACTATCAAATTACCATTCGTTTCACAGTTCTAAGGTCTGTTCAATTAATGAGAACACAAAATCAAATGCAAATTTATTGAAAAAATTGCTCTTTGATCGGTCCCCTTCTCCCTCTTTTTAAACTAATTAGAAAAAATGGGTTTTTTAAGTAATAAGTCGGACGTGCAAAAAATTTCTCTTTTTTTCTAGCGTACGCTGAGGATCAAGTGAAACTAAAGTGATAAATGAAAAAGAAATCGAGCGCATGGAAAGATTTCTCCCAGAGAATTACAATAATTTCCAGAAAAAGTCTGCTATATTTTATAAGTTTTGACATTAATTATATAATTGTACAAGAATTACCTAATTACCTGAAATATATAAATACTTGGAACTATGTTTTTCCAAATTGACTGCCTGGAAACGATGCTGTTTCTTCGATTAAAAACTTTGAGTTCACATATAATTAAACTTTATATCGATTTTCTTTTAGATATCATTGTGAGGGAGAACTTGGACAATAACCATGATCTTCTGGAACTTTTCTTCCCAACTCCTGCACCACACAATCCAGGTCAACCCTCAATTATAACTTCATAACATTAATTTAAGAACTTGATATTCAAATGTCTCCTTCAAAGTTTTCTAAAAAAATCAAATTATCGCTTTTTCTGAATTATAGTTGTGTTTGTTTTTTTGGTTAATTGGTTTATACACTCTAGGTAATCGTTTGCAAATTGTTTATTAAAAATCTTCTATTACTAGCGAAAATCAATCTCTTTTACATGATTCCTTTTACTGAATTTCGAATATGCATACAATACTGAAAGACAAATTTGAGATTAAAACTGAGTCCGTTTCGTCCTCGTGCTATCACTGAAACTTATCATTCGTGTAAAATTAATGTTTCGCAATCTATGAATAACTCAAAGTCCTATTTTTGTTCGAAAGTTTTTTTCGAGTTGAAATTTTTGGCGTCGGGTTACTGTTAAAGTTTTTCTGACGAGTCATAAGTAGTGAACTATGTCATCACATTCCACAAAAGTAATTTTTCGCTTGTCAGTCTTGAAATAAGATTTTAGAAGCCGGTAAAATAACTAGGTGAACGCTGTATATTTGTGAGTATGTAATCTATAATACCAGAGTGTGACTAAATAGGGTCTAACAGCATAAATCTTTGATTTCTTACAATGTCAAATAAGATTGTTGGTAATCATACTAGGTCATATATACTTTGTATGATTTCTAAGTAGTCATACAAAGATCATATATGATTTTTGTGAAACCAAAGAAGAATCAAATATGAATTTTTAGAGCCAAAAAACTGCTATAAAAAAATCCGTGTAATGTAGTCAGAGGGGATTTGAATTTAAGTTATCGTATATGAAGTCCACGCTTGACTATTTAGGTGCGAAAAGTGTGTAATTAATAAAACAGTAAATCTGGAATTTATAAGTATTCAGAAAATAGTTTAAAAATTATATGACAATAAAAATTTTGCATGGTTCTAAAAAATGAGAATACACAGGTACAAACTAGTTGCAGAGGATATGAGAGTTTTATTCATATAGATGGTCTTATTCTTTCATTATCAACCCACACTTGCTTTACGTATTGTATTTCAGGGTCTTTTGGCGCATCACAAAGTGATGCCGGGGATTCCTTATCAATAGAATTGAAAACGTAAAGTGAAAAATGACTCATGGTTTTCTGTGATCATACAAGAACATGATTTCTTGGTAATCGTACTAGGGTCATATGTAATTTTTTTGTAATTATGCAAGGATTTTTTATGACTTCTTTGGTTTCTTACTTGGATCATACTATGAAATGAAACATGAAAAGTATGAAATCATATATGATCCTTGTATGAAATACAAGAGGAAACTTCAACCCGGGTGGATAGCATATCGAAATTATTGCCAATATAAAACTAGTAGTAAATAAATTTTGTCACTGTCCCGGGTCGAGGAAATATTTCATAATTAATTTTGCGGTGAAATGCGGTGAAATGCGGTGTCACCGCTATATTAAGCGTTGAACTTACAAAATTCACCGCATTTCACCGCCTTTACAAGGGCTCGAACCTCTCACCTCGTGCATTTCATCCTCTTCTCTTCCACTTCGCCATCTCTCACTAATTTCTAGAATTTTTGCTTTGAATACAGATTAAATTGATACTACTTTCTGTAAAATTTGCGCGTTGAACTTTTGTAAGATTTGCGAATTTTAGCGGTGAAAATACATATTTTAGAGGTGAAATGTAGTGTTTTTTTGTAAGTTCACCACTCACTCAAGTGAAAAGTGTCAAAAAGATGGAAGATTATGGGGTAGTTTTAGTGGGGGTTAAATCTAACAATTCCTCCCTTACTCCCCACTAATTTCACCACATTCTCTGCTGATCTCACACAATTTTAACAATTTTTTCTAAGCGGTGAATTTATATAAGTTCACCACTAAGTTAAGCGGTGAACTTATGTAACTTCATCACAATCACCGCTCATCTCACTTATTTGTACACTTTTTTCAGAGCGGTGAATTTATGTATATTCACCGCTAAATTCGGCGTTGAAATTATGCAATTCCACCGCTACAAGGCAATAAAGTTTTTTTTCACCGCATTCACCACCTGATTCATGTAATTTCACCGCATTCACCGCTTATTGTACAAAAAATCCCGCATTCACCGCTTATCTTACATAAGTTTGCGTTGAATGGCGGCGACGCCTGGACCCGGGGTTTTGTCATGATTCAATTCTTAAAATAATTGATGTAATCTTGCGCGGCAACCACTGACAAGACAACATCTTAACAAATACAAGTAAAATGAATCCAATATGAATAATAGAAAAGTTTTTAAGCAAAAATTTGCGGAACATGCTAGTCCATGTGCCCGTAATTTAATGTGCCCCGCAAGAATTTTATGTATCCGCCCTGACACAACCCCCCCCCCCCCCAGTATCATTTGTCAAATAAGACATAAAGCGAGCTTGTTTTTAGAAAAACAATGAACGAAACTCATTTTCCTGATGTCTGTGGACTTTTTGAAAAAATAACACAGTTTCAGTTCCTCAAATAACCAACTACAACTGTGATTGCATGCTTCGGGTTTCACGCCCCGACTTCAGAACTCAAACGGGACCCCACGTTGTCACTCTGGCTAACATTCAACAGTGCCTAAGAGTAATCAATCGCAGCCTCGACCAAATCCCATCAAACACAGACATGTTCCAGTCATTCGAAGGGATGAGAAACGTTCTTCAAGAATTGGTCACACACTTCCGGATAATTAATGACTCATTTGAAGAGTCACTTCAAAATGCCCTGTTTACGACACAGTCGGTTCCATTCGTGTACTACGTCAAAATGCTATGCGATGTTCCCAGAATTGGATTATCATTGGGTAAGTACTGCTTACCGCGACTTCAGAGTGCATATAGAAAAATTAAAATATGTAAAAGGATAAAGTCAATATGGTCAATTCAGGGGGGAAAAATTTTATGCAATTTCTTGCATCACCAGGTAAAATCAACTTGAACAAAATTAATTACAAAAAAAATGATTTGCGATCAAGTCAATAAGTTCTTTTCTCTGTCCAAGGATCGCAAAACATCTATTCAAAATTTTTCGAAGTTCATAATTTGTTCCATTTAAATCATCGTGTTTTCCATCATTTTCATCTTTTTTGATCCATAGAGACATACGAGTTGTTTTCTAATGTTTCCAGAAGAATTACCAACTAAAACAGCAAACAAGCTGTTTGAAGTATTTCAGTAGTCGATATGCTCCAATCGGACTATTATTTAATGTCAATTCCCGTCCTTGCATTCCACTCGCGGGTTTAATCTGGGGGTTGTTTCTGGCTTTATGGAGAGCTTTAATTGTTAGTAGCTAATCACTGTTTATTCAGTGGTAACTCAATCTCCAGTTCAATGATTTGGCGAACACCGAACACTTAACCAAATGTTGTCCCATCGGTGAGTCAGTCTTTTGAGAGTTTTGAGATTCTTCTGGTTAAATGTCGACAACGCTAACCAACATAGGCGGAAACACATCCTCAACATTCAATCTCAACACCGTATGTGATTTCAGACCATTCTCAAAAACCGATTTATGTGCAGAAAAGCGTTTTCAGTTTGCAGATTGCAAAACATGTTGTAATTGGGCGCCTGTTATGTAGCCGTTTAAGAATCGCAAGCTAACATATCCCCCTGTATTGAAAAAACATGGCAACATCAGACAGATTTGTTTTTGGTTTTTCCATCAACACTGCTACTTTTGACTTGTGTCAGTTTTTACACAAATTTTTCTCAACAGTTCTTTACAAAAAAAAGGAAACGCTGTTAATTCCTTTGAGTATGAACTATAAAATACATAACATAGTTTAAAGGCAATGTAGTGTTAAGAATAACTGAAACAAACGTCACATATTGTGAAAGTTTAAAATTGTATTAAATTTACAATGTGTTAAAATATCGACAAATTAAGAGAGATGGATTAATTTTGAGAAAAGTTTTCAAAGATGCTAAATCTAGAACAATTATTGTCGAGAAAATAGAAAATTTGAAAAATGCTAATCCTCCAATTAACATTTCTTAGAAAAATAAATGACGCCCTAAAATTAAGTCAAATTAAGATTGAACTTGAAAGATTTGAGATAAGAATTCAATTCAGAAACCGTTGGGTCTTTCAGAAACTCATTCGAGAAATCATTTTTTATTGGAGTTTTGGGAACCCGCTTTTTAGGGATACTCTGCTTCAAGGCGAGAGGTAAATCGTTGTACCAGTCAATTGCTTTTTTGAAAAACAGTTTTGCATTATTTTTGTTTTTTGGTTTGCTCCAAATGACAGCTTGTTTGTACAGTTATTCATTTTAGCACTTAGTGTTGTTAACTTGAGTTTATCGAAAGTTGGTAGATCTGTTTTTAGAAGCTTAGAAGCTTTATAAAGTATATATAATAATCCGATACTTTATGAAGTATTTTACTGGAAAGATTTTGTGTTTGATCTTGAGATCAGTGGTCCTGTCAAATTTGGTTCTATCGAAATATGCCTTTATCCCCCAGTTTAGTTGTTTATTTAGAAGAACTCTTAGTGATTTTTTAAGACCTGGGAACAGAACAATTTACAACCTTACCACTCTATTCGGGGAGGTTTCGGATTTTCCAGCCATAGTTTTTCATTAGTACTTAAAACTTGGTCAAAAATCTCCAAACTGTTGGTGGCTCAGAATAGTCAACGAACTGCGCCTTCAACGGCGTTTTCTTGTGTTGTAATGGCAAACAATGTCAATAGTTCAACACTACGCCGATATCTGTTGTTTTCTGATAATACTTACACTCGAGTGTGTTGTCATCCTTAATAGAAATGAGCATATGAACAAATACTAAATCCATTTGCTCCTAGGTCTTATTCAAAGTGAAATTAGGATTTTTATGCAATGCGTTTGCTTTCCTCAAAAGTTTCGTCAGCATCTTCGTTGGTTTGAAAAATTATATCATCAACATAACTTAGATTTTTTTTGCGTCAGTTTGCAAAATTTTTTAGACACTCATTCAGAGTAACACCACGCAAATCATTGTCAAGCTTTGGTGTTGTTCATTGGTAATTTTTTTAATATCTTCATTGTCATCATGTCATTGTTTTCGAGCCGCAAACTCATCCGCCTTAATCCTAATTACCACTCTTGCCACACTTTTGTAGCTCTCGTGGCTAAATCTGATTATACTTGTCAGACTGTACGAACACCTGCCTCAGTGTGTCCAGAGCAAATTTTATCCAGACGTTGGCTGAAGTCACCGCTTACGATGCCTCCATTGCTAATCCACCTTTCTGTTGGAACCACTTTCCGTTAAATTTGAATTATACGTTTGCAATAGTGAGTCCTCTGAGGGTTTTCATTAAATCAATTCCCTGATTTTTAGGAACATTCTTATCTGAGTTTTTTACCACAAGTTAAGCCAAATTTTCTCCCTGATCCAACACAAATTATTCCATTTTTTGACGGAACTCATGAATTGAAGTTCTGATATTTGCTCCTGGGATTTTCTCATGAAAAGGATTCAAGAATCTGTTCAATTTGTGATAGAAACTTCCAGGAATGAACGACAAAGGGCCCAACAGAGGATCAAGTTTTGCACCTCGGCCGAACAATAAAATCGCTCTGCTGAGGCCAAGATCTTGTTGTCCAAATTTTCGGTAATTTGTATCATTAGCTGTTTCCAGTTTCTTCATGTTCAAAAAACATGTGTTTAATACTTTTTCCGACTTAAAAGAAAAAATTTTAAAAAGTCAGTTCATAATATTGCAGACTGTCCACCATGTTGATGAATTTTTCTTCTTGAGTAACTTCTTTCATGACGCAAAAACTATTCCTTTGTCTTATAGTACGTACTGCGAGTGAATTATGATTGAGATATTTTACCAGCTTGTTGACGCGTCCATTGGCATGACTTTTTCTCACGTTGTTCGCGTACCATTAAGCTGTGGCCTCAATCTGACATGAGATTTCCCCATCACCATTGTTACTTTTTCCCTCAGCAATTGGTCAGTATCAACCAAATAATGAACTTTGTTACATTTGTCTATAACTGGGTGCTTCAGACTATATGAAAGAACCTCTTCAACAAAAATCGGTTACTCTATTCGATCAAGAACTTCTTATCAAATTTTGATTTCCACATCGGAGGGGCTTTTCTTGGCTTTCACTTAGTTTACCTTGTTTTTCCCGTGGTTCGATTTCCAGTGATTTGCTAATTTCGCGCTAAATCCTAAAATTAATTTAAATGCCACGGAGGGGAGAGTAGTGGCTTATTGGTGGTGACTGCTATAAGACAAGTGCGTGCCCATTCTTTGGGATGTTGAAACTTAAACCGACAGGACTGCATTTTTCGGATCTGACCTCTCGAAAATTTTATTTAAAAAACGAGTTCTAATGGCTCATAGAAACATCTGTTTCTAAATCACAACGTTTACAAAAATCAATCAGTAACCGTTGACAAAAAAATTCAAAAATAAAAACTGTTTTTTATTCTTCAGTTACTCAATGCTTTTTCGTATTCAGAGTATTTCGTCCTGGTTAAGGCAAAAGTAGGGAAACAATTACTTTGGACAGCAACAACATAAGAAGGGTAGCTAGAACCACTCGCGATAAAATTTTCAACTACCAAATTTCCGTGCTGGGTTGAGGTTTGGTCAAAAAAATAATGTAATATTAGCGGTGAATAGCGGTTGAAAACAAGTTTTCATCGGAAAACGCCCGCATCTTTTTAGCGTTGACTGCGGTGAAAAAGGCCAATTTTTGTAGAATTTGCGGTTTTTAAAGGCGAATTTTTGGAATGTAACGGCTGCGAACTCCACAGAGTAAGCTTTACACCGGCCTTGGTTCATTTTCTAACAAAGTCTCTAGGGTCAGTACAAGAATTTAGTAGACGTTTGGTAAATGACTGTATCATTCATGGGCTGACAAGACTCTATAATCTAAAGTTAGTGTTAGCCAACGGTTTGTAACTTTAGCGGTCGATTTCACGGAACCAAATGAAAAATCGAAAAAAGCCGATTCAATTGTATGAAGTACCAACAGTGGCTTTAGTTGTGCAAAATTTCAACTATCGCCAACATCGCTTTAGTAAGCAGTAAGTTCGATTTTGAAAAGTATAGAATCGCTCTAGCAGATCCGAACTCAAGAGAGATTTTTGGCTTTAATTCAATCCCTTCTGATTGGATTGGCTCACAAAATGAAAACAACTGCGCAGTAAAACTCCTCTGATTGTTATGATTATACTATTACAGTTGATGTTGTTCGCACCATTGACAAATATACAATTTAGTGGGGTTACAAACAGTAAAAATTATAACTAGCCAAGCTTCCGTACGGAGGCGGCCTCTTATTGGCTCAACACAAACACCACTCAGAGAGGACTTGACAGAAAGATGAACATATACAGCGGTGCGCACCTAAACAACAAAAAAAAACAAAATGGACTTAACACCGCACAAATCAAATATATGCCTCTAAATCATGGATACTGAGATCAAATATACAAGATGAGCAAATAGCCCTATGAGGCAAGATGTGAATCGTTTGACCACAATATGGGAAAAAATAAATATTAAACACTCCAAAGAGGGGATTATCTGGAAACAAAATAAAAAATATCAAATATCCCGAAAATTAATACATTGTTGAGTTTTGACCGCAACATGTAAGATTTGGGGTTTTTACCGGTGAAATTTTATTTTCACTGCATTCACTGGATTTCTTACAAAAAAACTGTCGTACACTGGTTCGAATTTCCCACCTCATGTATGTCAACAACTTCTTAATCCACTCCGCCATATGTCACTTACTTCAGAGGTGTTTTCTGTGAATTTAAGATTAGCGTTAATTTAGCGATGAATAATTGTAACATTTGCGATTTTAGCGGTGAATTTTTTTTTCACGTCATCCTGCTAGCGCTAATTTTTTTACAGCATTTTTCTGGTAGCGGTGAAAAAATTTTTCAGAGCTACCAACGGAAAGCGGTGAAAAAGAAATTCAACGCTTAAATCAATGCTGATCGAACGATATTTCTCCCCACTATCAATTTTTTTTTCATTACGATCGACAGCATGTTCGACATATAATATAGTATTTTTATTTTTTTTAATATTACGAGTTTGCTTGTTATTCAGCGCTGTTCTTTCATTTTTATACAACTTTTCCATTGGTGAAATTTTGTAAGATTAGCGGTAAATTTAGCGGTGATTTTTTGAAAGAATTGCGATTTTTAGCGGTGAAATTTTTTTTCACCGCATAAACAGTGAAAAATTGTTTTCACCGCTTAAATGTTTTTTTTTCGCCGCATTCAACGCATTGAGCGCAAATCTTTCAAATTTGATTCAATTTCACTGCAAATCTTACATCTTTTAGCGATTTTTGGCGGTGACACCTCGACCCGGGGTGCTGAATCAGCCGTTTCGCGCGTGCCTTTCACTGTGGTTTGCCTAATTTTGGATTTCCCTTATCTTTCCTCCAACAGCTGCTGATGTTATCTCACCCAGGGTTTTCTGCTGGATTTGGCTTTGATATTGTGTTATTTACGAGATGGTGCCAAAGAACGAGAGCCATCCTGCTTCGCAAGAATTTGCTCCTGTCTATTAAATTTTGTAGATATTTCAGGTGATTTTTGACATGCGGGTTAAAATTGAAGCAAGGTGTCGCTTGTACTTATTTTTCTCTCTTATTTTTTTCAAGGCGTAATGTAGAGAATTTGCTGCAAGAATTTACAATGTGTTCTTAAAAAAGTAATGTTTTCAACAAAATTGCTGTTATAGTATAAATAATTTGTTCAAATCAAAGAATTTTTAATCTCCGGGTTGGCAAAAAATATTTTCAATTTTTCATTAACTTTTCAGGTCATAATATATACATTCTCTTTCTCCAAAAGTAGCTTAGATTTTTTGAAGTAGCTTAGGTACAGTTTAATTTCCTGAAGCAGATGCCGCTTAAACTTATTTTAAATTTGGCTCGAGATTTTTGTTTAATTTTGAAACAAAATTGTATTATAGCAACTGGAACCTGATATGATTCTATTGGTCATAATACGCTTCTATTTTAGGTTTTAACTATTGGTCAAATAAGTACCTGTACAAATTCATCTAGGTAGAACCCAATTTACGTTTTCAAGTTTTAAGTTGCTAGGCATATTTTTAAACGGATCGCATGAATGTCCCCCGCCACTGTAGAAACTAAATATTTATCGTCAGAACTTAAGATACATAAAACATTTAATATATTTTAGGCAATGCAGCGCGCTACGTTCGAGAAATGGCTTTAATGCTAGATGGCGAGGAAAATATTCAAGACTGGAATGACATGTTTGGCCAAAACCCTCGTCAGAATTGCCAGACGCTTCTGAATTTGCTGACTGAGAGACTAAACCTCGCTAGATGCATCACGCGCATATTGGGTCTTTAAGCGAAAAAAGGCGCGATAACAGAGAATGCATTGATCAACTAGAAAGTAGAGATCTTGCGTCACAATAAAATGAAAAATAACTTATTTCAAAAGTATATGTGAATTTTGTATGCGTTAATAAAACAGTACTACAAGAAAAGCTGATAATTAACACTTAATATTGCGTAAACAGTCCAATAAGACAGTTGCCTGTTATGTCAAAGTAACAGGCCCAATAATACTATAAGATATTGGAGGATGAATGTGCTGGAGGGTTTCGCAAGTACCTTTTTATATATTCAATGTTTGGTACGCTGGTGGGAGGTCCCAAGCCTATAGCGAATGTAGCATTCAAGGGTACACTGAAAGGGGTGGATTCGAATGTTCTTTCAAGGTCCCGTTGTTACGCACAATACTTTGACCTTGACGCTATTATGTGCTCCGCAGAAAATTTCTGTACTAAGCTTTAGAAACCCACTGATTATGAACATAAATAAAGATTCCATTGGCTTCCGGTTTTGTTCATTCACCACGAACCAATTATCTATTTTCTGGACATAATCTTTATTGTTCCGACCCCTCTTGAGGGGGGGGGGACTATATATACTCAAAAGGTTTTTTTTTGTTCAGACAATTTTCGCCGATCGATAAATTCATCGTAGAGGGTTGAGACTAGTATCATTATAAAGCTCGTCCAGCGTAGAATAAGGAATAAAAAAGATTTTTTTCCTTTTCATAGGGAGTTATCGAAGTATAAACTTCGGAGAAAAGTAGAGTGAATTCCGTTGTTTTTATTCACATTTTCCAGAATTTTTGCCTAAATTTTCGTCAATTTTGCTAAAATTTGTTAAAATTTTTAAGAATGGTGCTGTTGATTTTATTTTTAAAGAAAAAATATTGTTGATTATTTTGATTTAAAATTTTTGTCAAGAACTTGGGCTAAAAATTTCTAAGTTCAGCCTTTTTCATCAAAACAGCACGAAAAAAGCTTCTTTAGTCCTATTTTATTACATTTGCCGGAAGTAAATCCGCAAAGAAGACTGATAAAATCATTGCAGACTCAAAAAGGGGCCATTCCGACTTCAATTTTTGTTGATAGAGCTCTGTAATTAAAACTTTGCCGTTTTTTGCTAATTTTACTTCTTGATTATCAAAAACGCATAATTTATTTTTGAGTTTTTAACTAACAAGTTATCCATATCTATAACAATAGAAAAATTAAATTTTTCTAATGGACGACACGCAATAGCAGGGCTAGTTTTGGACCAGTGTTGGACTGTTACAATCCAAAAAGAATTCGGATTGTAACCAGTCGGTCTTTTAAAAAGTTTTGAATTTTATTAAAATAATTAAAGAACAGAACATATCAAATCAAAACTGATGAGAGACAGGTCCAACTGGCCTCCTAGCCAGCTCTATTTTAATGCATTCAGTTTATTAGTTGAAAGCTGATGGTCGTTCTGACATTAAAATGTAATTGATTTTAAACAAATTATGGCTTAATGAAATTTTCCTCTATTTTATTTCTCAAATTAGTCATTTTGTATCTCACTGTCAGCAAAGAAAAATGCTTCTTCCTTATACTCTACTAATTTAAAATTTAATCTCTATAGCATTTTAGACCTTAGGTTTTTGTTTTCTGGCTTTGATACTACGAGATTTACGATATTTTTATTTTAAGATATTTGCCAGTTTTTCACGATTTCTAGCTTTTTCATTATATCACTTTATTGAGAGGTTTTTGCCGTTAAAAACCAGACACAATTGAATATAATAAACAGCTGAAAGAAACAAATTATCTTGAAGGAATTAATTGAATTTTTCAATTTTAATTTTAACTGTCGGTTTTGGTTTGTCGTTTACTCGTATGAATTTTGCTGTAGAGCGACAGGTTTCTTTGGTTTTTCATGGAAAAGTAAAAGGGCCAACATTCCGATATTAATAGATAGCTGCTGGCTTTCATGACTTTGAAGACAATTTTTTTTTCAAAATAAAAAAACTTTTTAACTTCGCAATTTTTTTCTCTTTATTGTCTTTTTCTTACCTAGTCTTGTTAATTACAGATCAAATATGACCTTATCGGTGTCAAGGGAAGGTGTAAAAAGAAAATGGTACCACAAAATCTAATATTTTTAAAGAATTCATTATGACCGACCTTACTGGCTTCGGTACCGGTTTTTCACAAAAAAAAATAAATTATTTCGATTTTTGTCATATTTGACGTTCTTTTTGTTGACGCTAAAATTATTATTGATGATTCCAGGTCTCAAGGGCTTCCTGTGGATGAATAAACGAGCCTATTTAATCATTTCAATTTGTAATTAATGGCTTTTTTGACTTCGGAAGTAGTTTTGTTTCGAAAAAAAATCGGAAGTATTACCTACTTTATACCTTTTTTTCTTTTTTGTCTACATTTTACCTGGTCTCATTAATGAAAAGACACATAACACATTATTGGTGTTTGCAAAAGGCGGAATCGAACATATTTTGAGGGCCAAAATATTGCTTTACGGCTTTGATAGAGTGTTCTGGCAACTTTTAATTGGATGTTTGTTTGTTGTCTTTTTGTCGATCTTTTTAGAGGCATAAAAAATGAAATATGGACAGGTCTTAATGCCCGTCTATTAAAATTTTGGTAATCGTAGACATTTGCGGTGTTTTGCCTGATTTTTAATGGTTTTCATCACTTCCAATTTAATTGTTTTAAAAAAAATATGCTAATTTTTTAACTTTAGTGTTTTTGTTCTTTTTATCTAATTGTAGCCTAAACTGTTTATGGACTGGTCCCATATCCTTTCGGGTGATTTTTAAGTCATTTTGTTTAATTTCAGTTTTATCTGATTGAATGGAAAGTAACTGGTAGTACTACAAAAAGCAACATGCAACAGTTTAATGCAGAGCGGTGGCTAATTGTTTTGGACAAATCTCTTTTTATCCTCGGTCAATTTTGGCCGATCGATTTAATTGTTTTAAAAGGAATGAGTAGTGTCAGTGAGGCGCTCATCAGGCGTAAAAAATTAATTGAAAGAAACGTTCAAACTTTCATTTATTAGACGAGTTACTCTAGGTCTAATAAACATTTTATCAACAATTAGAATTTCGCCGATTTTGTACACTTTCAGCGCGTATTTTGACCAATTGTGGTAGTTTTTGCGCATTTATGTTAATAAAGGTGACAACATGGTGCTGTTAATAATCTCGCGACTCAATAGTGAGGTTGTTTTTTGTCTCAGTGTGGCTCATACAATAGAAAGACTGAGATAATTTTTGGAAGCCATTGTCTCTTATAATGAACCTCAAAGAACCTTATAATGAACCTAAAAGAACAATGAATCTCAAAGCGTTGATTTTGGTCAGAAAACAATAGTAAGGAGAGCAAACGAATTGAATTCTTCAAAATTTAAAGATTTTTCACTCTGCTTTAAAAACCAATGGAAATTTGAGTTTGATCAGCAGATTTCAATACATTTCCTTTTGACGTCTGACAAGTATATTGCTTGTAATTTTTGTTGTCTTCTTCATCACCTCTTTTTTTTAAAAAAAAAAAATTTCTGTGACCATTTCAAATGCAATAAGTTAGCCTACATAGTGTCGTATTTTGATTTTTTATTAGCTAAATTTTTTCTACTGAAAGAAAGTTTAAAAAATATTCTTTTTGGCGTTTTTTATCAACAGTTAATCATTTATATGGGTTTGGCCCAATGCGTATTTGGCCTTAAACTTTTATTGAATATTTGAGTTTGAGTTTTGCTTCCTTTGTTTTTTTTTCATTTTCTTATCTTTGAATGTCATTATTCAAAGGTACAATCGGGCTTTCAATAAGTTCTTAGAGGGTTTTTAAGAAATAATTCAGAATTTCTCTGGTTTTTCACGGCACGTCTTTGCTCTTTTTGTTGCATGCTTTGATACACTTTTGTGGTTTTGTTACTAGGTCTTACAAACGACCTGATAATTGGGAATTCTAGGCAGCCATAAACGAAAAATTTTATTGAGTGAAGTCATTAGTTCGCGCTTTCTAAGACATCGGAATTTTTGAGAGAAGGAAAAAAAGAAACTAATTTTTGTTTTTCCCCTAAAATGCTTGTTGTTTCCTTTAAAATAAAACTATGGGATTTTTGTGCGTTGTCTCTAATTGTTTCTTTTATTGTTTAATAATAATAACGTTTGTTCAGTTTCCGATTCACTCTTTGTGGTCTATTGTAGCTGAAGATCACGGATTAAGTCACAAAATCTAGTTGAAAACTTATCGTGACTATTTTTTTGCGCCCATTTGCAACAATTTTGCGTCCATTTGTAACAATTATGACCTTGTTTTTTTGTCATTTTGTCACTGAGCGCAATTGAGACTCTATCAAGAAAAAATTCTCTTAGTTTCTTGAGATGGCTGTTTTTCTTTGCATTTTCGTCCTTTTGCTTGGCTGGTTTTCTCCAAATTTTTTGTTTTTGATGTTCAAAGCAGGTTTTTGTTTTCTGATTCCCTTTGTTTTTTGACAGCGTATCCTTAATGCAATTGTTCCAACTTAAGTGCCAAAACTTTGTCTCGGAGTTCCAGCTAAACGCTGTATGGGTTTGGGGCCACCATTTTCTAAATGATTCAGGTGCAATTGCTAATTTATAATTCAAAATAACAAAACCTAAATAAACATTGCAGGGTTTAACCAAGCTGCATAATCATAAAACATTGTTACTTGAGGGACCTTAGTCTATGAAGTTTGATTTAAAAGTTGGACATAAGATGAATTCAAAATTTTGAGAATCTGTTCAAACCTGATTTGGTTTACCACCGTGAAATATGTAGCTCAACTCAAAATCTGTCCATTCTAGGGGATGAACAAACAACCAGTCTGCTATTAACACTACCTAAATAATGCCTGCCTCATTTTTTGCTACGTTAGGTAGATATTTAAATATTTTAGCCAAGAATCCGGTTGAGCGAGGTCGGAACCTTGTGCAACCGTATATTAGGGAGCCTCTTTGTTTATCCTGATACTCGACATTCTGGGCATAAGCACTAGCAGAAAAAACAGATGCATTTATTTGACAATAGTTATGACTTGATATCAGATTGAAAAACAACTTATGTTAAGATTGATTGTTCTTCTATTTTGCTATTTTATTGGTGTCAGATCGATATTTCTGTTGAGGCTTCATCTACTCCTCTTTAGAGGTTACACTCCATTTTAGCTCTAACCTAAAATTTCCATCGTTTTTGTTTCGAATTATTAAAAAAAATAACAGAAGTTATTGATATCTTTTTGATTTCGCAGCACCTGCAACAACTTTGAGATTTGAGATTAGTGTTTCTTAGAAACTTACGTTTTTCTATGGGAAAAGCAGAGGAAAAACTAACCACAACAGATATCAGATTCTCTGAACTTCTTGTTCAACAAATTTATGCTCGACCTGTAACATCTAAGAAAATACATACATTGGAGAGGACGTTTGATTTCGATATGTGCTATTAGCTTTACGAGGTTTTTCAAACAAGTCAAGTTATTTAAAGTGAGAAACAAGCTTCAAAACTTTGCCAATGCGAAAAGAAGCTGCAGGTTCCCTCTGGATTACAATTAATCGCACATTAACTTCCAATCGAGACCCAAATACATTTTGAAATATGATTGGTAATGCTAACAGTGATCACTTTTCGGACTAAGCTATTTCCATCAATTTTTTAATGTCTGCTGATTAACATTTCAAGAAGACTTGCCGTCAAAGTAAAACAGAAAAAAGTACAAAAATCCAGATAATTATGATCTGAACAGAACAATGAAATGAAAGTTATTGAAATAAATTACCAGAGACAAACTTTTAATCTTTCCATATTTGTACAATTGAAAACAGTTTGATATTCACATCAAATTGGAGGCTCTGTTTGTTGGAGGCCAATAAGTTATAAGTCTTATTCAAGATAATCAACAAATCATTTTTCCACTTGAAATCTACTGTTTTGTTGGCAAAAAAAAATAAAAAGAAAAGGAAACAGAATGATTGCATTCTACTTCTACTTTCTAATTTTTTTCTATTTTGTAGAATTTGCTAATCTTAGCGATGAATTTTTTACCACACTCAACGCTAAAGATTGCATTTCGTGCATGTTTTTGTTGCATTAATTGCAAATTTTACTTTTTTAATAATTCTTAGCGTTGACACCGTGAGCGGGGTAAAAATTTTCAGTTCACTTGTAGTTCAATATGATCAGAATTTATTTGAATTCCACATTGATTGCTTTTGTTTACGTTTGCTGTTTCAGACCCAGACGGGCCAAACAAATGGTAATACACACTTGTTAACTTAATCCTAGTTTTTCTTCCTAGAAAAATAATGTTTGAGTACACTTTGTTTTCTTCTTGGTATTTAAATTTTGGATTTTTTATTTAGAAAAAGCACCTTGTTTTGTTTCAACAACGGATTTATTAAGTTTTGGCTCCCAGTTTATTGGGCATATAACTTTTACGCCCCAGGCGAACGTGATGTGTCTGTACATAGTGACGTGTTGTGTATAGCAACACATTAATTGTACTTGGGGGTATAAAACTAATGAGAGGAAATAGATTAGATCCCAAAAACGTATTAGTGCAAATCGGAGCTCCAATGACAAGCCAGAAGAAATTTAGGCATTCAAAAAGGCGCTAGAAAAAATGGCAGACGTATCAAAATATAGAAAATTTGTTGCCGACCAACCAGAAATGGGAGAACGTTAATAGTGTTTTTTGATTTGTTGATTGCCTAAACAATTCTCCATTTTGATATAGGCTATGAGTGTTGACTAAAATTTCCTCTGAAATCCCGTTACGCCGAAAGAGAAAAAAGTATTTTTAGGAAAACTGATCTCACGTTAGGTCATAACTGTTTCAAATCACGGGCCAATGAGGCGTGGCCATGAAATGCTACACGGAGTATGTGAACTTCAGTTGTTTTTTTTCAACTAACTAATTTCTCAAATTGTGGGGAAACATGACTTGTTTAACGGGATGAAAAATCACCCACAAATAGAAATATCAGAAATTTTGTTTTGAGCTTGATTTAAGTGTGAACTTTGAGCTTAAAACCTTATCTGACGTATTTTTAACCAGTTTAGATCTTGATTACTTTGGCTGTATGATATGTTAACAATAAAAAAGGAGTAGACATAAAGCAGTTAAGAAAATCTCTGTCAACCGTTTTAATGTTTGTTCTTTCTTTTTGTGTCTGAGTAAATATTTGGTAGGTTTATTAATCTGAAAAATATCTTTGATGGCTATTCTGTGAGATATAGAAATGAAAAACAGAAATCTTTTAAAACTGTTTCTTAGATCTCTTTATCTGTAGAAACAAAAACAAAGTTTCTTTTGATCATCACATTAGTTGTGATCAAATTCAGCTTTTTCAAAAAAAACCCAATCGGTTTCAGAATATAATGAGCAAAAATGATTTCAAAACGGCACCGTTTGTCGCATTTTTTTAAAAATTTTTCTTCTTTTTAAAAAATCTTTATTCGAAACAAATTTTCAAATATAGACGGACATAAATCCAAGCGCTATTGTTAATTTTCAGAAACGGAAATTCGAAATCTGAGAAACCTATAATTTTTTCTTTGTTTTTCTAATGTCTCCTCTGTCATGGTTTTTGAAATTTTGTTTAGGTTATGAAAAAATAGGAAGGAAATTAGGATTCAAAAATCCGCTGACGGATTGGGAAACTAGCTAAGAATTTGCGAATAAATAAAACAAATGAGGAACAGATAGAAAAACACAAGAAATTCAAGTATTTATCAAAAAAAAACTGGTGTATGAACGAAAAGATAGGCTCCAAAGCAAATAACTCAGTGGAGTAAAAAATGATGCATTATATTGATGAGATATTCCGATATTAAGAAAGAGAGCGAAGACGAACGGCAAAATCAAACAACAACAACAACAACAAACATTAATTACATCAAAAAATTTATGTCCTTTTTAAAAAACAAAAATTGATAACAAAGCCAAAATAGCGTCAAACAAATCTGAAAATAAACAAAATAACTTGTAATCCACCAGAAAAAATGGTTATTCACCAGTTGATAATAAAGATTGATAACAATTAGAAAAAAAAAGAACAGAAACTTCAAAGTTAGAAAATTCGTTGAATTTTTTTTAAAACAAAATTTATTTCAAAGTAATGAAAACCATTAGGAATCAACTATAATATCCCATAGGTTTACAATTACCAATGTTTCTATATAAGGGAATTAAGAACTCTTGGTATTCAGATTTTTATGTAGTTACAAAAAAACAACAAATAGACAACAAACTAAAATTCAATTAAAACTTGCCAGAAAATGCTTTGGAAGCCGTAAACACATACTTTGGCCCCCAAAATATGTTCGATTGCACATTCGTCGAACACCAATAATGTATTATGTGGCCGCTCAATAATGAAAATAAGCAGCAATTAGACAAAGGAAAAAAATGCAAAACTATGTAATGATTTTTTTTCGAAAAAATTTATTTCCAAAGACATGAAAGCCATTAATTACAAAATGAAAAAGTTGAATAGGTTCGTCCAGTCTTCCACAGGAAGCCCTTGAGACCTGCAATTATCCAGAATATGTCTTACGTCTACAAAAAGAACGTCAAATATGACAAAAATCAAAAATTTATTTACTATTTTTTGTGAAAAACCCGTATGGAAGCCAATAAAGTCAATACGAATTCTCTTAAAACATTAGATTTTGTGACACCAATCTCTTTTGACACCTTCCCTTGACAAAAATAATGTCATTTTTAACCTTTAATTAACAAGACCAGGTAACAAACAGACAAAAAAAAGGAAAAAAATTGCGAAGTTTAAATGTCTTTTTTTTATTTTGGAAAACAATTGTTTCCAAAGTCATGAAAGCCATTAATTACAAATTGAAGAATTGAATAGATTGGTTAATTCTTCTAAAGAAAAACCTCGAGACCTGCAATTATCCAGAACATGTCTTACGTCTACAAAAAGAACGTCAAACATGACAAAAATCAAAAATTAATTTACTGTTTTTTGTGGAAAACCCGAGTGGAAGCCAATCAAGTCAATACGAATTCTCTTAAAACATTAGATTTTGTGACACCAATCTCTTTTGACACCTTCCCTTGACAAAAATAATGTCAATTTTAACCTTTAATTAACAAGACCAGGTAACAAACAGACAATAAAAGGAAAAAAATTGCGAAGTTGAGATGCCTTTTTTTTATTTTGGAAAACAATTGTTTCCAAAGTCATGAAAGCCATTAATTACAAAATGAATATTTGAATAGAATCGTTAATTCTTCCAAAGGAAAACCTCGAGACCTGCAACTATCCAGAACATGTCTTACGTCTACAAAAAGAACGTCAAATTTGACAAAAATCAAAAATTAATTTACTTTTTTTTGTGGAAAAACCCGTGTGGAAAAATAAGCAACAATTAGACAAAAAAAAATGCAAAACTATGTAATACTTTTCTTTCGAAAAAAGTTTATTTCCAAAGACATGAAAGCCATTAATTACAAAATGAAAAAGTTGAATAGGTTCGTCCAGTCTTCCACAGGAAGCCCTTGAGACCTACAATTATCCAGAATATGTCTTACGTCTACAAAAAGAACGTCAAATATGACAAAAATTAAAAATTCATTTACTATTTTTTTGTGAAAAACCCGTGTGGAAGCCAATAAAGTCAATACGAATTCTCTTAAAACATTACATTTTGTGACACCAATCTCTTTTGACACCTTCCCTTGACAAAAATAATGTCATTTTTAACCTTTAATTAACAAGGCCAGGTAACAAGCAGACAAAAAAAGGAAAAAAAAATTGCCAAGTTGAAATGTCTTTTTTTCATTTTGGAAAACAATTGTTTCCAAAGTCATGAAAGCCATTAATTACAAAATGAAGAAATGAATAGTTTCGTTAATTCTTCCAAAGGAAAACCTCGAGACCTGCAATTATCCAGAACATGTCTTACGTCTACAAAAAGAACGTCAAATATGACAAAAATCAAAAATTAATTCACTTTTTTTTGTGGAAAAACCCGTGTGGAAACCAGTAATTTCATAACGAATTCTTTAAAAACATTAGATTTTGTGACTCCAATTCGTTTTGACAACTTCCCTTGACAAAAATAATGTCAATTTTAACCTTTAATTAACAAGACCAGGTAACAAACAGACAATAAAAGGAAAAAAATTGCGAAGTTGAAATGTCTTTTTTTTTATTTTGGAAAACAATTGTTTCCAAAGTCATGAAAGCCATTATCTATCTTCTAATATAAGAACTTCGGCTCATCTAATCTTCCAGGAAAAGCCAATCAAACCGGGTCAATTTACAGGAAATAAAAAAGGACTAAAAAGACAAAGTAAAAACGACAGTTAAAGATAAAATTAAAAAATTCAATTAAATTCTTCGAGAAAGTATTATCGAACCGGTAAAGAACCACAATCTATATCTTTAAGAATTTAAATTTTATCAATTGTGCGCTTTTTTTGAACGCGAAAAACATGATATATGAAATGACAATAACGTGATAATTTGACAAAATTGAAAACACGTAAAATGGGCAAATACATAAAAAATTTTACAAAAATTTTTGACATCTAGTAGTATCAGAGCCAGAACACGACAACTCAAGGCAAAAAACCGCAATAAAGGCTATTCTTTAATTCAGCAGAAAGAAGCAGCACTCTTTGATTGCTGACACTAAGCTACAAGTTGACCAAAGTAAGAGAAAAATGGAGGCAAAGTTCAATCAGCAATTTTTTATTTAAAAATCAAAGTCAAAACGACCATAAGCTTTCCAGCAATCAACTAGATAAACTAATTTCGAGCTAAATAGGAAGCCAATAGGACCTCTCACTAATGACCTTTGATTTGAATTGTTCTGTTTGTTAATTAATGTAAAAAAGATCATTTCTTTTCATAAAAAACCGACTGATGACAATCCGAATTATTATTGGATTGTAACGGCCCAAGATTGGTACAGAACTAGTCCTGCTAACATTGATTTTCCAATAGGAATATTTAATTTTTGGAATGTCATTGATATAGATATTTTGTTTGTTGAAAAATCAAAAGTAGATTCCGCGTTTTTGATAATCAACGAATAAAGTTAGCAAAAAACGGCAAAGTTTTATTTACAGAGAACTCTCAACGGATGTTGAAGCGGAATTAGCCCCCTTTTCAGTCTACAAAGATTGTGTTAGTGGTGTTTGGGTGTGCACTTCCTGCAAATTTAATCAGTGTGAACTAAAGAAACTTATTTCGTGCTGTTTTTGATGAAAAAAGATTTTTGTGGAATTTTTAGACGGAATTTATGACAAAAAAATGCAATGAAAATAGCCGACAATATATTTTGTCCTTAAACGTAAGATCAACAACATTTTCATGAAAGTTTTTATTAAATTTTATCAAAATTGGCAAAATTTTTGTCAAAAATTCGGAAAAAAGGTGAATGAAATCAACGGAATTCACTCGAAATCAACGGAATTTTCTCGAAAGTTTAAACCTCGATATCTCCCTGTCAAAAACGAAAATCAAAAAAATCTTTTTAATTCCATATTCTACGCTGGACAAGCTTTCTAATGATACCAGTCTCAACTCTCTACGATGAATATATCGATCGGCCTAAATTGACTGAACAAAAAAAAACCAGTTGAGTATATAATTCCTCCTCCCCCCTCAAGAGGGGTCGGAACAATTATGCTTTATACAAATTGTAATCTTAAGTTCAAGTTGGTAGCATTTTCTTTCAAATTGTTCAGTCCTTACTTCTTCGAGCACCTTCATTTTTTTAATCGTTGGTCCCAAAACTGGGCGTTGGCGAAGTTAATTAACAAATTAATTAAAATTGAAACAAATGTGTTGGAGCTGAGCTTAAGGAATAACAAGCTTGCATAGGCGGGGAAAATAGAAACAAAACACTTTCTGTTGTCTTAGTCATTTAATAGTTATAGTTATAGTTTTAGTTCTAGTTACAGTTTGTCACGTGAGAAAAAAGAGAAAAAGGGGAAAATAACAAAAGCAACACACAGAACTCAACGTAGTAGCCGCAGAAAACGGCTGAAAGTATAACTCAGCAAAATATTGCAAACCAAATTGTCTTGAGCAGTAAATAACGTGTTACTGTGTCTTGAACTAGAAATATTCCTGAGCAGTAAATTGTTACTGTGTCTTGTATTCAAAATATTATTCTTGAGCAGTAAATTCTGTTACTGTGTCTTGCATCAACGAATTATTGGAGCTGAAATTCAACTGTTACAACCCCAACTTCTGGTATTCTCAACTTGTGAGTACAAACAGCAAAAGCCAACCTAGGTTTAAATTTAACTATTTTTGCACAAACAGGTCTTAGACATATATCTTTGTCTTCGATTTGTTTTTTCTATCGGATTGAACTGGTATACATAAAGAGATCCCGTATTGTGTGATCTGTAGCAATCCAGTTTAAATTGATAGTTGAAAAAACTAAGATCAGCGAATAGTTACGAACTAAAATAGTTAATGCAACGGTAAGTACAGCAGAGCGGATATACAGTTACAAAAGCGAACTGCATAAACGAAGTATCCGGACAGATTTTGTAACCACTCAGAACGAACTGGGCGGTGTAAAACTTTCTTTGTGAAACACAAGGAGAGCAGCCGTTACATTTGGTCCGCTGACCCGGACAGTGGAATAAACAGCTGTCCAACCCAACAGTCGAAGTGACGAAGTCATCGACGAACGAGAACAAAACTCAACAGGCAATTCAACAACGCAAAGCCAATTAGGCAAAGCAAATAGGAACGTTGAAAAGCAAAAACTAAATTAAAGCAAACAAATAAAGGAGCTGTAGAGGTTCAAGCTGCAGTCCCGAAGTACACGAGAAGTGACTCCGTCACAGAGTCAAAGCGTTTTGGATCGCCAGATCAACAAATTGCGAAACAAGTGGATTGAGAAACAGGAAGAAGGTTTTGAGCTCATTGATAATCGAGATCGACCAAGCAAGCTCAAGACTCTTTATCAGCAGATACTGCAATTGGACGACAGCATTCAAAAACTCGTGAAAAAGAAAGCTGAGACTCTCCGAGACCCAGATATTTCTTTAAAACGCAAACTTGAGAGAGAAAAATACTTTCAATATTTGAACGCAGAGTGGTTACCGTATATCCACGGAGAGACAAACATGTCAAGCCAGCAAAGCCAGTCAACTCTTCATGCCAATGAAGAGCAACCGCCTGCGAACAATGTGCATCAGTTAGAACAAAACGTTGGAATTCCAGAGTTTAACCAAAACCATGGTAACACAAGCAATGCAACGACGAATACGGTTACACGGACAATCAACCAGGATACAGAGAACGCTTCGGAAACATCTTCAGTGAAACGTCGGGTTGAAGAACGAATGAAGGAATTCGAAATTGAATTCGAAAGAAAGTTGCAAATCGAACGAGCACAATTTGATCGAAAGAAGTTGGAGCTAGAAATGCAAATGAAAGAACTAGAGATGCAACATCAGCTTCGGCAAAAGGAGCGAGACCTAGAGCGCCAATTGCAAAGAACAGCATTGGAGAAAGATGACTTACGTTCTCAATCGACTAAGGCGCGTGACAAGTCACCTTTCAATTGGACCCCAAAAGGGAGAGATGTCTCGGAGTGGGCGAATTCGATGAACGACACGCAAACACCAATTCGACCAAGAGCTCGCTTTGACGTCAGCCCTGAACGGAATAAGCAGAGGCATTACCCATGGTACCCAAACTCTCGCGAACGCTCAGTAAGTGTTGAAGGGCGGGATACATCGCCGATAGCTGGAAGGTACTACAACACTGGACATTCAAGCAGTAGTTTACCAAAATTGAGGTTGAACAATTTTGACGGAAACCCACTGGAGTGGCCTGAGTGGTCTAGCATGTTCATCGCAACAGTAGATAAACGCACGATTCCCGACTCAGAAAAAATGAGCCATTTGAAGACACTGCTAACAGGCAAAGCAAAATCTGCAATCTCGGGAATGGGCTATTCTGGACAGTTTTATAGTGCTGCCTGGAACATTTTAGAAAGAAAATTTGGAAGACCGCATGTAATTATAGATGCGCAGCTCGAGAGCCTACGAAAAGCTAATCAAGTGAAACCTCATGATTCAACCAGCCTGATTAATTTTTCTGTTATTGTATCTAACTTCGTGAACGTGCTCAAAGAGTACAAACATATTGGTGATTTGCAATCAAGTTCGACATTGTACGTGGCAGTTGATAAGCTACCTCAAGTTCTTAAAGAAAAATGGTGGTTCTACGTCGATGACAAAGACGAGGACTGGCCTGACCTTATCATGTTTGAAAAATGGCTATCACGAATGGCATTCGTGCATGAAGGTTTTTCAGCGTTTAAAGGGGAACGCAAAGAAGAAGACCGACGCAACGCAAATAGAGAAAAACAATTCTCGAAGACATCGAACTTCAGTGCAAGTTCAAACCTGCAAGAAATCAAGCAGACGCAAAGCGATCACTGCCCATTAGCCGATGGCACTCATAAAATTTGGAACTGTCCATCATTCAAAAACATGAGTGTGAATGATCGATACGTGGCAGTGAGGAGAGAACGCTTATGTTATGGATGTCTGGGAAAAGGACATGCAATCAAAGATTGCAAAGTCAAATTGTGCGGTATAAACGGATGTACCAAAAAGCACAACAGACTGCTACACTCAGAAAACCGAATGGACGAGGGTAGTCACGCAGTTAACGTAAGCGCAGCAACAATCAACCAGAGTAACCAAGTTACTAGTTTTCTTCAAATAGTTCCGGTATCGGTTCAGAGTGGTGGAAACAGGCTGACTACCTACGCTTTCCTCGATAGTGGGTCAACAGTTTCATTCATCGACCAAAGTGTCAAGAATCAACTACAAGCCAAAGGCACGGACGATACCTTGGACATAGCTGGCATACATGGGACGCAAGATTTGAGGACAGAGAAGGTTCCTATCACAATAAAGGGACTACATTCAAAGGTGCATTCAATTGAAGCGTTTGCACACCCATCAATCTCGTTGGGAAACACAACATATGACTACAAAGAACTGAAGAACAAATTCAGACACCTGAATGTTCTCACAAACAGAAGATTCAACCTGATGGAAGTAGGCATCATTCTTGGACAAGATGCCTACGAAATTCAACGTCCATTGGACTATAAGATTGGAACACGAAGTGAGCCTTTCGCCGTCTTAACAGAATTAGGATGGGTAGTCAGTGGTCCCATGACAGGCAAGAACAGTCAAAATGTTTGTCATTTCGCCTCTACAGAAGATGTGAAAGTGGCCGAAAATATACAATCATGGTGGGACATAGAAACTTATGCTTCCAAAATAAATGTTGTAAGTCAATCAAAGAAAGAGCAGCAAGCTCAGAAATTTCTAGAGAGCACGACAAAGTTTACAGGCGAGCGGTACGAAGTTGGCATGCTCTGGAATGAACCAGAACCCAGTCTTCCAAACAACTACGGCTCAGCCCTGGGTCAGCTCTACTCACTGGAACGAAGGTTCCAACGAGACCCAAATTTAAAAGAATTGTATCAACAGTCAATTGATACAGATGTTGAAAAGGGATTTGTGAAGATCCTTGGTAAATCGGAAGTCAAAGGCACTTTCGAAAAGGAATGGTATTTGCCACACCATCCAGTACTAAACCCCAACAAACCGGGTAAAGTTCGCCGTGTTTGCAACGCTGCAGCAAAATACAAGGATGTATGCCTAAATGACAAGTTGTTAGCCGGACCCGATCTGCTACACGGGTTGATCGGAACAATATTCAGATTTCGAGAAGGACCAATTGCCCTAACCGCAGATATTGAATCAATGTTTCTGCAAGTGCAGGTTCCTGAACGGGATAAAAGCTGCTTGAGATTCCTGTGGCGACCAACAATGAACGAACCTGTGCAAATTTACGAGTATCAGCGTCATGTTTTCGGAGCAAAGAGTTCCCCAACATGTGCCAACTACGCTCTGAAGCGAGTAGCGATCGATAACGATGACGAGTTCCCAATTGCAGCAAAAACAATCCAAAACAACTTCTACATGGACGATTTCATCAAGTCAGTCGAAACACCTGAAGAAGCAATCAAAGTTTTCAAACAACTGCAACCTCTTCTCTCAAAACATGGATTTGAACTGAAGAAGTGGATCACCAATAGCGACTTGGTAACCAACGGAATCCCAGAGGACTTAAGATCAATCAACAAAACAAAGCAGGTTGAAGTAGAACCCAGCCAGGAAGGGTCATCGGTGCTTGGGCTTCAGTGGACGATTACCGATGATAGTCTACAGGTTTGTAGAGGTACAAGCAAAGAAGTTGAGACCCCAATCACCCAAAGGAAGATCTTATCTCTAGTTTCTTCAGTGTTTGATCCTCTTGGACTGTTTGCACCATTCAGTGTCCATATGAGACGACTCCTGAAGAGCATCTGGACCAAAAATGGACAACATTGGGACAACTCAGTAGAACCTAACGAAGAAGAAGAGTTTCTGAAGTGGAAGGCGCAGCTTCCAGAAGTAGCAGAAACCAGCATTGATAGAAGATACTTCAGCACAGCCAAGAACAAATGGGAACTTCATGTGTTTGCCGACGCATCTGAAGACACAATGTGCGCAGTGGCTTACCTACGTTCAAAACCCAAAGAATACTCAGCAGATTTAGCATTTGTAATCGGAAAGTGCCGAGTCGCACCGATGCGACACCTTTCCATACCACGCTTGGAACTACAAGCAGCAGTGATGGCAGCGAGACTTAAAGAACAGATAGTGAAGGAACACGAATCGAAGATTCAGAGTTGCAACTTTTGGTCAGACTCCACTATCGTTCTGCAATGGATTCATAGCTCCCACCGTAAGCAACAGGTGTTTGTTGCAAACAGAGTGGCTGAGATTTTGGATACAACTAATGTTTCACAGTGGAATCATGTGAGTGGTATTAACAATCCAGCTGACATCGGGACACGAGCGATCAATGTTGACGAACTTAAGAGAAGCGAATGGCTCACTGGGCCGGCCTGGTTGAAGCAACGAGAGAACGAATGGCCTGAACAGTTGAATTTAACATTTGCTTCAGACGAACAAAACGACAAAATGGTCTTCTCAGCTAAGGTTGAAGAGAAGAAGCCGCTGATTCAGTGGGAACGATTCAGCAATTACAATCGACTAGTAAATACAATGGCATACATACAGCGTGTATTCAAAAAACACAAACCGGCAACAAAAACACTAAGTGTTGAAGAAAGAGAGGATGCACAAGCAAGCATCTTCAGACTACTGCAGCAGGAACAGTTTACTGAAGAGATGAAATCTCTCAAGGCTGAAAGGGAAATTCCAAAAAACAGCAAAATCCTCCAGTTTTCACCATTCATAGACCAGCAAAGACTTATTCGTGCTCAAGGCAGAATAGGTAAAAGTCAATTGAGCTTCGAAACGAAGCATCCAATACTGTCACATTGGAAGCACCATGTAGTTGAATTATTTTTGCGAAATGAACATAGGAATAGTCATCACGAAGGTACTGAACATGTCAGAAACATAGTTCAGCAGAAATTCTGGATCCTAGGCATACGAAATGCTTTGAGATCGATCAAAAACAAATGCATTAGATGTCGAAAGGGAAGAGCCCAAACAAAGGCACCAGTAATGGCAGATCTACCTGAAGAACGATTAGTCGCATCAACGGTATTTTCGAAAGTGGGCGTAGACTATTTCGGACCATTCACAGTAAAGATTGGTCGAAGAAACGAAAAGCGCTGGTGCTGTCTATTCACATGCCTTACTGTACGAGCGGTACACATAGAGATTGCACCAAAACTAGACACTGATTGTTGTCTGAACGCAATTATGCGATTCATTGCACGAAGAGGCAAACCGGTCAAAATGATTAGCGATAACGGGACAAACTTCGTTGGAGCTGAAAAAGAACTGGCAGAGTATATAGCAGCATGGAACAGGGTGCGAATTGAAGAACATCTGATTCAACAAGGTATCAGATGGCAGTTCAACCCACCTGCAGCACCACACTTTGGAGGAGTGTGGGAAAGACTGGTTAGGAGTTGCAAGAAGGCAATGTACGCAGTGCTGGGCAATCGATCAGTCACGGAGGACGTTCTGTCAACCACGATGTGTCTTGTTGAACAGACGCTGAATGCTAGACCGCTGACAGAAGTCAGTTCGGATGCTACCGATTTAGAAGCTATTACTCCAAACCACTTCCTACTTGGCAACAAGAAACTTTGTTTACCGTATCTATCAGGTGCAGAGCATTTTGTTGATCATAGAAAGCTCTTCCGACAAACACAAGCTTACGCAGACCTCATCTGGGACAGATTCCGTAAAGAGTACTTGCCAATGTTGAACAGTCGTAAGAAATGGCAGACCACAACGGACAGAGGTCTTCAGCAGGGTGATCTTGTGTGGTTAGTGGAAGACAGTGACAAACGTGGATATTACAACCTGGGTCGAATAACCGTAACATTTGAAGGTTCCGACGGAGTGATTCGATCAGCGAAAATCAGAACAAAAGATGGATACTACAAGAGGCCCGTAGTGAAGCTCGCTCCAGTACTTCCAACTGACGATGATGTTTTCACGAAGGAAAACAGGGCCGGCGATGTTGGAGCTGAGCTTAAGGAATAACAAGCTTGCATAGGCGGGGAAAATAGAAACAAAACACTTTCTGTTGTCTTAGTCATTTAATAGTTATAGTTATAGTTCTAGTTCTAGTTACAGTTTGTCACGTGAGAAAAAAGAGAAAAAGGGGAAAATAACAAAAGCAACACACAGAACTCAACGTAGTAGCCGCAGAAAACGGCTGAAAGTATAACTCAGCAAAATATTGCAAACCAAATTGTCTTGAGCAGTAAATAACGTGTTACTGTGTCTTGAACTAGAAATATTCCTGAGCAGTAAATTGTTACTGTGTCTTGTATTCAAAATATTATTCTTGAGCAGTAAATTCTGTTACTGTGTCTTGCATCAACGAATTATTGGAGCTGAAATTCAACTGTTACAACCCCAACTTCTGGTATTCTCAACTTGTGAGTACAAACAGCAAAAGCCAACCTAGGTTTAAATTTAAATATTTTTGCACAAACAGGTCTTAGACATATATCTTTGTCTTCGATTTGTTTTTTCTATCGGATTGAACTGGTATACATAAAGAGATCCCGTATTGTGTGATCTGTAGCAATCCAGTTTAAATTGATAGTTGAAAAAACTAAGATCAGCGAATAGTTACGAACTAAAATAGTTAATGCAACGGTAAGTACAGCAGAGCGGATATACAGTTACAAAAGCGAACTGCATAAACGAAGTATCCGGACAGATTTTGTAACCACTCAGAACGAACTGGGCGGTGTAAAACTTTCTTTGTGAAACACAAGGAGAGCAGCCGTTACAAAATGGTTAGCAACAAGACTTCCCATCTTCAACGCCAAATGGTTTAAGTGTGAATTTTGTCACCAAAGTTTACCCAAAAAGGGTTCTGTTGAGCTCGCCGTTGTGATAAAATATTGAAATGAGGAAGCCCACTAGAAATTTTATATTAATTCCAATCTAATAGAGTTCGAATCGATCGGGATATTTAGTTTTCGGGAAATTTAAATTTAGATATACTGGTCACAATGAGTTAGTTAACAAATTAATACCATTTTTTTGCTCGAAAGTCTTCAAAATTTCAAAAATTTATAGAAACATATACAAACGGATACAGTTATATTTGAATTTCAATTTAGTTTTTCGGCTTTCTTGGCTGCTTGACTGCTTAATGCAGGTCCAGGCTATCAATTTATCTCACAAATAAATTCAAGGATAACCGTTTTTAGAAAAGACAGCCATTTTGAGACAATTATCAGTTCTCGGGTTAAAAAAAATCGTGCAATTTTGTCCATTTGAAACAATTTTTAATTTATACAGAAACTGGATGTGAATAGTTGAATTACTTCACTTTTTTGTGCATCAGACGATATTTTCAATTTTTCGCAACTTATATGCACATATTCTCTGTTGAAAATAAAGTAAGGTGGACGGATTGCTATATTTACCCAAACTGTGCTCCTCCTGATCTTAACCGTTTTGTGCAATTACTAATTAAGATCAAAATCAGGAAATAGTTCATCGCAAGAGATATTAAAAAATGTTTTCTTTCACAAAATGATTACAAACGACGACCAAAACGCTGTTAATTTTTTCTAATTATTTTCTGTCTCATTCGTGATTCTTGTGCTTATTGGGCTCAAACAGTAACCTTTCGGGGAACTGACCTAAAAAATAATTTTGCTCGAATGAAATTACTTGAAAAAAAAGTAATTAATGCAGAACGAAGACAAAAAAATTTCTTCCGCATTTGCTTTTCCATAACCTAGCTTAAGAAACTCTGATTATCAGATTTGCCCAAACCGCCCATCAATTCTTGTGCATGCCGGAAAATAATTTCAGCTCATATTGACAAAAATTCCATTGCAGATAATTTTTCAATCCAGGTTCAAATTGCCATTCAATTCTTAGTACAAAATTATTCATACGCCTGACGCAATGTTTCTAAAAAGAAATTCACCTGAATGACACAGTGGAATCAAACTTATAGGATGAAAACAGGTGCAATATAATCTATTTAAAATCTGCAAAAGTGTTGTTTGGATACGTCATCATCCCTTGAGTGCAATAATCAGAATCTGTTAAAAAACGGTCTTATGAAATCTCGGCGTAAAAATTTTATTCCAGACAAACATTTTTTTGCTGAGCCAATTTTGGTCGCAAGATATCAGTATGGAGAGAGATACAAAAGTGGTAAAATTTGAAAGACAATACAAAGTTAAAAAGGTTTTACAGAAACATTCTTAGGTTATCGAGGTTTAAATATTTCAACACATTTTTCTCTTTCTCACATTTTTCTGTTTCAATTAAGCTTTACGATCTAAATGACATAGCAATACTGAGTAATATGAACACAAATCTCCAGTAACATATGGTTAAATATTTTTCATTATCCTGCTATTTTTTTATTAGTGACCTTTTTCTTCTAAATATTGAAATGAGTTTTGAAATTTTAAAGTTCTTACTTTCTTTTACTTAAGAACACTTGTTAAAAATGACTAATTGCAAATTGTTCTGATCCATAATCTCATGTTTGAAAGGACAAAGATAACGAAATTTTGCATATAGTTTGAGAAGACATATCATTTTGAGAGGCAAGTTGATATGGTTTTGCGAGAAATACTTCTAATCATACCTGATTTTTTAAGATGTGAGCAATAATGTAACAATTACAAAAATTATTAAGTTAGTATAATGTATTTTATTTGAAAATTGAAAACTAATCTAACTATAGTACGAAAGATTTCTTATGGGAAGACGAACCATTGAGTATGGTTTTTTGATGTGTCTATTCTCAGTTTGTTCAAATTAAGGTTGAAAATAGTTCACTTCTGAAGTCGATTTTAACAAAGTATTTTTACTGTTAATGTCTCAAAAAAATCTCAAACATTTCCTGCTGCTTCCGTCTAATAAGGAAAAAATTGCTGGAATAAAATAAAATTCTATTTTTCTGTCATTTCCGAGAAAGACCTTTTGTAATTGTTATTTTTGACACAAGAAATCCTTTGACACAAAAATTTGAAATGGCAACAACGCATTTTAAAAACCTTGTTGTAATACGGGGAAATACGGGGAAACCTTTACTCAATTCAAATTATATCAATCTTGCGACTCAAGTTGGGGGGTAAAACTATTATGTGCCAACACACAAGAGCAATCCTATATCTGTAATGTGTACTATTCAATTTATTTTACTCTTTTTTGTTTTCATAATTTGATTTTGTAAATTGTTTCCCTAGGCTTAAATTATTTGCTTTTCTACTGTTGAAACGTTGGTATTTGGAATATATTGTACAATTTAGAGAACGGACGAAGGCATACAATAAAAAATTGAAAAATTAAATTTTGCCCTTTCGTCAAGTCTTGATGTTCATATAGATTCTGATGAAAAAATTTTGTTGAATTAAATATCACAATAGAAGTCAGTTGAAGATGCTTTCGCTGAACTCAGATCCAGTTGAATTTTACACATTTAGTTTTATTGAACTTGGCACTGAAAGATTTTAAAAAATGTTGTTTGTGTTCAAATGCTCAGCGTTATACGTATATCTTTTGATTTTGAGTCAAAAAAATCGTTTCATAAATTTTTGCAGATGACTTTTTTGGAACTTGGTATCGTTATTTGGGATATTGTTAATACTTTAGTAGCGGACCGTAGTTTTAATCTTTGCAAATATGAGAATGAGAAGACTACAAAATTATAAACAACTATACTATACTGGAACCTCATAGTTTTGATTACGTACAACTATGCCGACGTAGTACTATGCCGACGTTTAAGAGCGTCAAAACTCAAACTCATTTTAAAAGTGCAGAAACTGCCTACACCAATTAGTTATCAATTAAATGCTAACGAAATTTATTTTAAAAGCAAACAGGGCACGATGATCAGTTGTTCGGTTGTGATAGACTCATATCAAATCCCGCGGGCCTCTGATGCATGGCCGTGGTCCGCAATTATTATTGTTTGATTTAAGTTTATTTCGTTCCGACTATTTTTGTCCAATTAAAGAATAAAATCCAAAACTCTCGCCAATTTGTTGTGAGTGGCCCAGAATTTTTCCACTCATTTCAGTTGAAGTGATCTGATTGGCTTAAAAATTTATTGGTAGAATAATTGAATAACTTTTCGGCACTCTTATAGTCGGCACTTTTATACGTCGGCATTAATGTACGTCACCCACAGTAGTTTTTTATATAAAATCAAATCTATTAGATGTTGTGACTCATGTTGAATACAACTTGCTGCGCTTGCGGTTGTTCACTTGCTATAATTAATGTGTTCGTTTTTCAAGCGCATAATTGTAATTATGACTTGTCTTTTATAGTTTAAATATGATATGTGTTTTATTATCATTGATAATTCAAGCTGAATTTAAAAGGACCGGGGGTTTAAAGCTATGACTATATGATCAAATATTTGAGTGCAAAAAAATGATACTCAATTATATCTAAAAAAGATACGGATGGTAATTACTTTATTTTTTCGTTTTTCAACAGCTTTCTTACTTTTTCATAATTAACCCCAAACCCCACACTCCTCGCTATGAACTAATATTTCTTTTTCACATTTGGTGAAAAACTCTCTTTTTTCCATCCATGGAAACTTTTAAGAAAAAATTTCCAATTCATGTTTTCCAAAATGAGCATACACATAATTTAGGTTTCATGTAAACTTGTCTAAAAAATTATGTGAACCTCAAATTATGTGAACCGTTTAAGTAGTCTTGACTGATTTTAGTGCGCCTTAAGCCAACTCAAGTGTACTCAAGAATACAAAAAGGTAAGGGGCATAAACTTTACATTTATCTTGAAAACAAATTAAACTCAATTTTTTAAAGTGATTAGTGCCTGCACTTATATCAAATATTTTGAAACTTAAGATGAAAATTCATGGCAATCTAAAGGTAAATTCAAGTATGTTAAAAGAAAAAAAATAAATTGGTTCCCTTTACAAAACTAAGATAAAATTCACGAAAATTCCCTCGCTAATATTTATGTGAAGTTAACGCATGTTCAAAGGCGCCTGATCGCTAGTCTGGAAACTCATGATAGGCCATACTGCCTGAAAAAGTTCAGCTAAAAAATTTTTGGATAAAATCACTTAACAAATAGGTTAAAAATGCATTCATGGAGAAAACGGTTCCTAAAACCTTGTTTTGATTCTTTTAATCAGCAAAGTAAGGAGAAAAAAAACATTTGAAAAATTTTTGAAAAAGTCTTTTAGTTTAATTTAATATCCGATGAGAAAACATTTTTCAGTATTTTTGTATTCAGCTCAGTATGCACAGAGTACACACTTTGTACATGACTGCCTGTGAGAAGCGTCTACTTAGACTACAAAATTTTGCACAGCATTAACATGGTGCACAGCATTAACATATTGCACAGCAAAACATTCTGTGAAGTTGTTACCGAAAAGAGATAAATAAAGCAAAAGACAAAAAGTAATTTATCAGTTCTCAGAACTTTTTCTGCAGTAAAATAATCGGCTACCCATTTATATACTAATATACAACAAATTTATCAAAAACAGCTATAGATGAACTTCAAGACCATTTTTTTGCAAGACGCAAGCCGACGATTTTTTTTTTGCTTCTCTCTGACACCATAAACATCTGGTTTCTAGGTGTTCCAAGAAAACGGAGCGAATAGAGAGCTCTAAAGGTTAAATTCATTAGATTTTTTGTTCAGAAACATAATACAGAAAATTAAAAGTAAATTTGCCCTAATAGAAAGTTTAGTTTTTAACCTCAGCAAGAGCTAAGGCAAAGTTAAGGTGATGCTCTCCTTTTTGAAAAAAAACAGGGTAATTTTCATTGGTTCCCGGAAAATGCAGTGGGAAAATTTCGTAAATCCCGTTAACACTAGTTGTGAAAATTACCTAAATCCGGCGAGAAATTGCGTAAAATCCAATAAAAAAAACCCTGATAAATTGTCTAAATACAGGCAATCCCCATAGGGAACTTGCCAATTCTCCTTTGTCACGGATTGGAAATTCAGTTTTCTAGAAATTCCATTAGTGTTTCCCACTTTTCCCAATTAAAAAAATTAAAAAAAGTTGGCCATACTTACCTGAACATTCATATTCCGAAATCTTCCACTTTAATTTCCCATTGCGAAATATTAGACAAAAACCTAGAAGAAAGTGAGAACTTGTCACTATTGCCGGGAAGTGGTGCACTATGGCCTGAAATTACTTCAGCTTAATTACGGTTTGGCATAACTTTTTAGTGGCATTATTGTTGAGCAACGTAAGCTGGTTCAATCAACTTTATTAGTTGTAATTAAGTATAACAATCTTTTAATCTTCAAACAATGTCATCATTTTCGAACGATCTGAATCTAAAACATGATATTTACAAAAGAGAGTTGACAAAACTCTCGAATAAATGCTTGATAGATCAAAAAACATTCATATAATTTTTCTTGACTTTAAGTGTGTAATTACAAAAAACTTTTGTACGTTTACTGTAAAAGTTTATTCACATCATTATGAATCAAAAGCTAAAAACTAACAACTTGAACCAGTGCTAGATACTTATAGTACTAAACTGCTATGTTAGTTTCGTTAAAGGCCAAACAATTTCATTTTATTCGAATTTGGCTTTTTGTTTAATACAATTTTTGGCATAGATAAAAATTAATAAATTTTTTAGCTAGGCTATATTGTTAAAAAAATGACACATCAACTTGTACATAAATTGACGGAATCGGGAATTTTTCACTCGCCGTACCTTCGTCATTCGTCGATCACAAATGATTTCTCCTCGATGGGCGATTTTATGCGGTACATCTTAGCCGAAAAACACCCCGACAGCAAATTAACCGAAATAAAAACAGGCAGAAACATAACTTATTCACATTTGCTCGCAGTTGCTTCACAAGTTTCGATTCGGCTATTGGAAGTTGGAGTTGAAGAAAGAAGCAGCTTGCATATCGTTGCAGAGAATGGGTTTGATTGGCTAGTTATATTGATTGCGTCATATTTGGGTGGTTATGTAATTGGAGCATCGAGTCCCTTCTCGCCCTGGCCCGAGTTCAGCCGAAACATCACGACTCAATGCGCGACAATTCTTGTGATGACTCGAGATATGTTTGAAAAGTAACATTTCACATTTATTTTACTTTTTTCACAGTGTAAAAAGGGGAGGAATAGATTGATGTTGGAGTAGGAGCTGCAAAACAAATTTGCAATCGTATTTCACCCCCTTTTACTTTTATTTCAGGAAGGGGTGAAAAAATCAAGGAAAGTAAGTTTGGTAGAAGAAGAGCAGAAGAAGGGTCGACGGAAGTTCGGGAACAAGTGGGAGTTTTTTCTTAATTCAAGTTTTCAAGTTTTCAAGATTTGCATGAACTTTTCTGTTTGTTTATTTATTGTAATAAGTATCAATCATATTTCCGTTTCTATTTGCCTTCGCAATAATGAACGTGCAATGCTTCTTTTCGAAATAATGGATATTTTTACTCATTTTTTATTCATTCACCCTCTGCAAAAATCGCTACAAGGAAAGCAAAAATACCAAGTTATAGGTCTCAGACTCAAAGCACCTCTGACTATACAATGTCCAGACCTTGTTCTCTGATCAAATCTCGTATAAAATCTGAAATACTAAAATTGAGACCATTAAGGTTATCTTGTGTGAGGTACCCACATGTTTCAAGTAGCGCATATTGCAATAATTTTCATAAGCTGTAGTGCTCGGACAATTTATAGCACAGAATATCTTTACTTCACTAAAAGCAGTAATTCAGTGTTTTCTTTTCAAACAAGTAAATCAAAATTATAACCAAAGGGTTGAACATACATGACACAAACAAATCAACACCGCACAATTTTGATACTAATTTACAACCTGCTTTAAAACATCATTTAAAACAGATATGATAAAATATGTTGATTTCAAATGGGTTTAAATTTCTGTCACCGATGTGTTAACAATGACAGTGCTACAGCATTTTTTTGCTAATTTTTTTGCGTCTTGAAATTAAAAGCACTGTTCCAATGAAAGTTTTGATGCTATAATTTTAACTCGACTCATAAATCTCTATATGTGTGACCTAGTGAGGTCTTGATAATTCCAGTTAGCTTGTACAGTTTAAATATGAACCAGTTAGAACAACTCTTTGACGGAATGAAATATACTGTTGTTACTCGCTCATTAGCAATTCTTGATTTCTTTTTCAACCTGTGTGGACTGAATTTTGGGGTCGCACGAAAGTCGCAGAAGTTCCTCGGAAGTTGCACCAGAGGTCTTGGTCGCACTAAAGTTGCACTAAAAATTTAGTCGCGAGTCTCACGAAAATTTTATGTCACATGAAATTCGTGCACATAATTGGGTCGCGCAAAATTCTGGTCAGAGGCCGCTTGGTCTGGCAAGGTTTGATCAGAGATCATGGTCTGGTCATGGTCTAATCAGAGGTGGTCTGAGTCTGGGACCTTAAACTTGGCATTTTTGCTCTCTTTGTATGAAATCTTAATTACTAAACTTCAGACCATTAAGGTTGTCTTGTTTACCGTGGTAAGAAGATAGACAAGCATTCACTCCTTCGTGGATGGATCCATTAATGATTATAAGTACGGTAGCCCACATGTTTCAACTCGCGCAGATTGCAATTAATTTTCAGAAGCGGTGGTGCTTGAACAATTAATAGCAGCGTAGATCTTTACTTCACTAAGACCCACGTACGCAGACCTTGTTGATTAACTTAATGTAACTTTTGCTCAATTTACCACAAATTCTTAAGAAAATTGTTAAAATTGTTTGCAACAATTATAGGTACTTCTCAAAACCTAGTATTTTCGATTAGTTGTATCAATATAGTTTAAATCAAATTATACAAAAATGTCTCCATTTTTCTCAGCTGTGAGATTGATTCAATTCTCGATTGATTCAAACAACTTTAGCACAAAGTCAACTAATTTGTGAGCAGTTCAAAATTTGGCAGTTTTTTGCAAGTGGCTATTCACTTTCTAAACTTTAATTTCAATTCAACCTGAACCTTAATTAACTATTCACATTGGTAAAAAAATGATATTTCGAAAGTTTTATAGATTGTATATTTTCCTCAACGAGAATCATTAAAATTTCATTAAAAATCATTCGAAAATCATTAAACGTTTTGTAATTAAAAGTACCTCGATACTGTTGTTTTTAGTTCAGAAAGTTTTTGTTATATGCGCTTGATATCATTTCTGTAACTAATAATTAATCTCATTAAAAAGTCATCATCATCAACATCGCTCAGTTGAAGAAATTCACAATTATTAAATTTGAGAAAACCCATATGAAATTTGCAATAACTTTAGATTTCAATCCGAGATTGACCACCCATATTTGAGCAAACTGATCATAATCGACGCAGTGGGAGACGAAACAGACTTCGGAATTGAAGTCACGATCAAGAACCTGCCACCATCGCAAACTCCCAATTACGATCAAGAAGAACTTGACGACGTCTGTGAGTTCTTGTTCTCATCTGGAACCACTGGAGTACCGAAAGCGGTCAAAATTACTCACAAAATGATTATACGTTCCTGTGAACGAAACTCGCTTGAAGGTTCCCTTGGTTATACGACAAAAAGCAAATTTATGCTCACAAACGCACTTTCCCATGTCGGAGGGCAAATTTTTGGGTTTTTAATTCCGGCATTTCACGGGGTCAATTTTGTCGTCGGCAGTAATCCCGGCTTCATCGGGCAGTTGGAAATTATTGAAAAATACAAGATTACACATATAAACCCATCGCCCGCTAATTTAAATTGCTGGGCGAAGTATGATCAACTAGAAAACAGGGATTTGTCATCGCTGGAATATATTCTGGTTGGTTCGGCGTGCCCAAATTTCGACTTGATTGACACTTTTATTCAACGTTCAGGTTTGAAATCTACAGTAAAGCTTCGCAACACTTACGGAGCTACCGAAACAGCAAGCTGCACATTTTGTCAAAACGAATTTATCGAATCTGATTTTCGATCAATCGGGATTGCAGCTCCTGGAGTATCTTTCAAGGTCATTGACCCCCAAAATGAGTTCAAGGTCATAACTGAACCCAATTTTGAGGGCGAACTGTTAATCAACTTAGGCTTTGACAATCGGTTGCTTTACTTTAACGACCCTGTGAAGAGCAGAAACGCGTTGAGTTCGGACGGGTTCTACAAAACGGGCGATTTAGTTAAACTTGATGAGAGGTTTCAAGTGTACCTTAGCGGACGAATTAGTGAGATTATAAAATATTGTGGTTCTACGGTATCGCCAGCATTACTTGAACAAATCGTGATGGAAAGCGATCTAGTCGTTGATTGCGCAGTTATTGGAAAACCGGATGAAATGTTTGTCGAACTTCCAACCGCATGTGTTGTGCTCTCGGAAAAAGGAAAATTATTTGAGGAAAGAGAAATCAGAAAAATGTTACTTGATCATGTTGCAGGTCACGTGCAAGAGCAGCGCAGAATACAGGAAGTATTCATAGTTAAGTATATTCCGCGAAACCCAAACGAAAAAATAATGAGAGGTGTATTAGTAAAACAAATCTCAGCTGAGAAAATTAATTAAGCATAAAAAAACGTTCGGATAATCACTCATATACCCTCAATGCGGAAAACCAGAAAAATATTTTTTTTTACAAAACTCTTTCATCTCCCGGTAGAATTATGACTATCCATAATTCGTGTTTTTGCATTAACTGTCTCGATTTCTCATTTGGGGAGGAAGGGGGGGGGGGGGAGGTGTTGTGGGTTGGGTTCCGGGAGAAGAAAAAGTTCTATCATTTTAGTACAGCTATCGCGATAATTTCATAGTCTATGTAACAAGATTTATTTATCATGAAAACTTGGTGTACCGAGTTCTTCAACCAGGTACTTCAAATATTGTAAAAAATTTTACGATCTTGCGTGTCTTTTCTAAGTGAGTCAGTTTTGGTTTCACTGAGTATGGACTTCACAAGGACGACAATCAGTTTCCAGTATCTGAAAGACGAGTAATGCCTTATATTATAAAATCATCGAGAAAACAATGGGTGTTTTTGAGTCCTGTGTGTAAAATTAATAGTTTTTTGAAATTTTATAGGCATGTCGTTGAGGTCATAGCATTTAGTTTTAAGCTGTATGTGCCAACCGACCCACCACTGGCTAAATTTTTGTGAAACTGGTGTGTTGTATCCGCGTGCAAATTCGTTCGCCTGTAGCCGTTCTGAAAATCCAATGTTGAAATGGACGTAGTGCTTCGCCGATCAAATTCATCTAATTTCGGCCAAACAGAATCCATCGAATTGTTTATGTTCAGCTCTCATATCTTTTCATATGTAATGTTTCATTAGGAAATTTTGATTCCACTAATAACTTAAAGGAGTAGTCGCTTTTAGCTCTGATAACAATTAGAGAAATGTGATCTGTTAGAATATCGATCAAACTATAGTCTTGAACTTAGTGAGAATTAATAGGAAGAAAATTTAATTTACCAGATTACCAAGACTGAAGCAAATTGATTTTAGTCACAAAATTTATATAAATGAATCATCAAGAAATGGTGCTTAGAATCAATATTCGGTTCAAATTGGTGAGCTATAAAACCATTATTAGAGTGAGATTATTTGATGTGAAATCTTCCCAGTATGTATTGAATGATAATGATACCAACGGAAATGTGAACAAACTCTTAGAAAAGTGTAAAAGCATACCATCTATTGTATCCCCTGCAACTGATTTGCGAAAACCCATAACCCAATATGATCTCAATTGTTTGTAAATTTTTCAAGATGGTCTCTATTGATTAGTTTGTCAATTTCATTATTCATGTCTTGAATACTTATTAACTTATTGTTAATTGAAACAAATCAACGGAAATCTCGGCCTGTTCCTTCTTTGGTCGGACATCATCACTATTCGACAATATCAATTGTGTTGATATTACGATCACTTCGTTGTACACAATAAATCCCAATTGTAAATGCAATCCCAGTTGAAACTAACTCTAGCCAGAATCGGCCTGTGTCATTATTTGACTGTTATGATAAAGGCTTCGCGCACAATTTTTTGTTTCATTCTGATAGCGTTTTTTTCTCTCAGGGCATTAGTCGGTTCGTCAGAAAAAATTCTTAGATATTCTAATGGTTTCATTTCACACTAATAAGATCCATTGTGTTTTGTAGTGCATCATTTTCAAGGTTCTTGATCACAACCGTTCAGACGTTTACTGGATGTACAAAAGCTTCAGTTCCAATGACTGAGAATTTTTTGGCAAGGTCAGAAGTTAAAAAAAGTTAACTTGAAAAATACATTTTAATACAATCATTGTATAATAACTTAGCTTGCTTACTTTGATAATCGTCCAGTTACTCTTTTCCGAAAGAGTTTGCCTTTCGGTTTATGTCTCGTTTAGCTTGTTTTTCAGGGTTTCGACACACTTTTGCAAAAAAAAATGTTAACTACAATTATAACATGCGATTCCTTGTGCTGGAAACAAAAGTCTGATGAACCAAAAACCATGCCAAATTGCTTTCTCCACGATTGTTAGCTGATTTTTGTTGTGTGTTTTCATTACCGCACAGCAAGGTTGCAGTGCACACTTATTGCCCACTTTAAGTTGATTTTTGTTTTTTGAGTAAGTCGTTAATACAGAAGCAAGAAGAGTGAGATGCTTGTTCTCTATTTTTAAAACATGTGCAAAATTGAGCACTTTTTGGAATTCAACGATTACTTCAACATATCTCTCCAATTTCATTATTTCATTACAAAGCATGCAAAACATCTGGAAAAAAATATCGCTGAATTTTGGGCTGTTTTCGTCTCCTAAATCATAGTGCGCTTCCATTTTTTTTTATTTCGGATGTCCAAAACATTTTACAATGGTATGATTTTTGAACTGTTTGTAGACGAGAAAACGGAATGTGTTAAATACTGTGATTCTTTTTCTGACCAAAGCTTTGTCCACTGCCATCCATATATCTATTGCATTATTTGACTAAAAAAAGCAAAGCTACAAAAATTGCTTGAGCCGCAAAAGTTAAATATTACTCGAATTTTTGGGAGATTTCTTTTTCAAAAACCTTCTTCTATGAACGAATCTTGGAGTTGTGTCGCGTTAATAATGTATACTTGATTTCGTTCACAACTATTTTAATTGTTCTCAGTTGTTTTAATTGCTCTATTAAGGACTTGGTGAGATTGCTGTTTCACTAATGGCTGTAAAATTGCTTTCAGTAATTGATTCATTTGCCTTATCTTCGTTATCGTTCAACCACCCTTAAATTACCGCTAAAAAGAGGAGTGAATTTTCCGTGCTCCGCTTTTTTCATAGGAAAAAAACTAACTTGAAAAATGCATATCAATACAATCATTGTAAGTATGCTTGGCCTGCTTATTTTGATAATCGTCCAGTTAATTTGTTTCTGTCATTTAGCTTGTTTTTCAGTGTTTCGACATTTTTGCAAAGAAATTATTTTTTCCAGTTAACATATTATTCCTTGTCACATAATGGATTACTGTTGATCCAAAGACAATGCTAGTCACTTTTTCGTGAATTTAAATTTCTATAAATTCCTTAAAAAACTTTAAAATTAAGTGATAGCCTTGCAACAGCGAGATGGTTATTTTTGTTTTGATAGTTTTCTTTTGAAAGCACAGTCTTTTTTTTTCTTTTTTTGAGATAACTCAAATCTTCGGCTCGGTTTTGTGACTCTTCCTCGGAGAGAAGTTGAGCCAAATAGGCCCAAAAATTATAATGGATTTCAGCTTCATCATTTTAGGGTGTAAATCAGAAGTCAAGTCAAGTCACATTCATTTGTTTTCGACTCAACCCTTCACGCAATTATAAACATAAACCAACTATCGTCGGAAAAATTGCTCTCAAATGACAGGCGGCGCAATTTAATTCAGAGATCAGCCGAAAGTAGGATTGGAACCCCGACCACCTGCGTCCAATTCCGTCACCTCGACCGAGGTATTAACCACTGGGCTATCAGGGCCTTGTCCTCTACTCTCTAACAATCGGTTTGGTTTGAACAAACTTTATTTTGGAGTGAGAGCAATTAAAACCACTCAAAAATCAAGAAGTGCGTGAAAAAGGCACTTGAGAAGTCAAAGATTCTAGATAAAAAGCGCAAACGGTCTGAATATATACTGACTGAACAACCTATCCCAATTGTCTCAACTATACTGATTGGAATAGTTTCCATGCACATAAGATTCCTGGGCTCTACCGTCGCATAACCCTAAGCCTTGTGGCCGGCCAGTTATTCGCTTCAAACATCCCCGTAATGGGGGACATTTAAATTTGGGTAATCTATCAAACGAGAAACTATTTAACCCTGGGAATAGTGAAAAATTTAGAGTGAATAGGTAAATTAAAGTATCCGTTTTAGTAAATGCAATAGCGGCTAAATTAGATTAAGAAGTTAATTTTTAAGTGACCAATAATATAACAACTATTTGGTAGATTGATTCACCATAATTAATAACAAACGACGAAGATAGGAAGAGAAGAAGAAACTACAAATTCAATTCAGTCAATTTACACAATAAGAAACCATTTGAAATGATGAGATTAAGGATTTAATTCACATTAACGAAATAAAAGTATCATTTTAGTACTAGATATAAGCTGTAATAAAATAAACTTCCATTTAAATCTTAACAGGCGGCAAATTTGGCAATCAAACTCACATAACCCAGAAACGGTTGCATGACAATTTACCCAATTTCATTTTACCCAATGCTCTTTGATAATGCTCATTGCTGCTTTTGAATGGAATTGAGGAAATCGTCCTGACACCCCCAGAAACAACATTCTATGGCATAGAGAACTTTTCATTTTTGTTGCCGATCTCGAGTAATGAAGGGTGTTCTAAACTAAGCCGTTTTTTTAGTTCTGTCAATTTGTATACCTCACAATATTCAAAAGCGAACGACACAAATGCAAAACCGCAAGCCATCAATAGAGTAGAGTAAAAGTGTTGCTAAGTGCTTTTCCAAATTCATTCTTCTGGTGAGTTAAAACTAAAAAAAATTTCAACTGTCAACTGTCATGGAAAACTAAGTTTAACTTTCCATCCGAAAATTAAGGTCAAAATTGAAAATTAAAGCAATGTCTTCAGAGCCCTACATTTGAAAATTCTCAAATGTAACAAAATGGTTTTGGTCAAATTAGCAGTAAAGATTTCAGCGTGGTTTTTTTTCAACCATGCCTTTAATTCAATCATCTTTAGTTGGTCTGTCTGATTTTATTTTTCAAGACACTAATTTCAACCTTCAAATGCTTAAATTGACTACACTTTTTTTCTAAATTCCGTTGAGTCAAAGCATGCAAAGCTCATAGTTTACTTAAAAAATAATAGTCAGATAATTCTCAAGACGTCACTTCAAGCCAACTCCTCTAATGATTAAGGATCCGCAGCAATAAGGCATTATGTTCTGATAAACGGTAATAATGATGACCTGTTTCTGGGTTATTTTGCACTGAGATAAAAGATTTCTCTGCTTTAAATGATATTTAACACTAACGAGGTGAGCAATTAAGAAAGTAATTAGAGCAACAATAGCAACAGAGCCGACAACCCCCCTCCCTCCCCCAGCACCCACACAAACCTCTATGTAGATAAGGTCAATATGCAAAATAATTAGAATACGACACTCCAGTTAAAAGCTAAATTGCATTAGCAAAACATAGATATCAATCGAAACCTGCCCCTAATCAGAGCTAAATTGCTCAAATAGTTACCGTCTGTCAAATGGTTACGGCTCAAATTGGCCAGTAATCGGTTACAATAAAGGGTCAGGGGTCGGGGGGGGGGGGGGTTGCGAGGTGGGGGGCTCTGCAAGAATAGGGAGATCAGACTGCAGTTAGAGGCCACACCTTTAAACTATTAAGCGACACATCGAATAAGCTCAAAATGAAAAAAAAAACGAACGACTGGCAAAAACACGAAGGGATGAGAGAGTTACAAACTAACAATAGAGTTAACAACCACCACACGGTTTAATTCGTCACGTATTTTAAAATGTTTTTAATTCCAGTGAATACTGGGGAACAAAATTTGTTAGCACAACGAAATATGTATCACCAAATGGAAAAATTAAATTCAGAACCCAACTACTTTACACACAAACCAGAATAACGTTTTGATGGATCATGATATAGATACATTTGCCATCATCAACCAAAATGAGTGATCATAATAGCCGGTTGTTTAATGTCAACATTCACTTCACTTCCAACCTGTTCTTGCCTCAGCCAGCATTCTAAAGGTCTAATATGTCAATTTTGATTCGATTAAACATCACCAGGGGGAGGGGGTTACTTTCTGTTCGGTTTTCAACAGTTTTCAAACCTTGACATGATCCCCAAAAACTCAGATAATGGATTAATGTTTATGAATGGATAAACGCAATGTAAAGCCCAAAAAAATTATCGATAAAGAAGTCTTCAAAAAATTAGAACTAAGTTTGGGGAAAACTCGGGATATACATAATACACAATATAATGAAAATTCAGCGTTCAATTGATAGATTTTTTTATTATAGCCAGACAGGAGAGAAAAATTTACATGAGAAACAAATCAAAATTATTGCAACAAAACTGTTTTGCAACGAAATTTGGAAAAGGGAAAGGATGAAAAATAAACCCCATTATTATTATTTATGGTTATTTGTTTACGCAATGGCACTTGATAATAAAGGCGGCAATCCTTGAGTTACACGTCATTTGATATCATGTCTCTGGGGACATTTTGGGGACTAATTTGAGGAAATCAGAGAATCGCATTCATCCGTCTTCGGGCATCGGTTGATTTTAGGCAACAGGCATTCGATAGTGAAATTAGTTGCATTAGTTGCTATTAACCACTTAGATGCTTTTATTTTGGAAACTGTTCTCGAGCTGAGTTGACGCTTCTGTAATCTTTTAAGCCTATTTTGTCGTGATAAGTTATTAATAGTCGGCATAAGTTTTCAAGCTGGTTGGTTATTAACGGTGTCACGAATTCCAAGCCTGAAACAGAATATTGCATTAATTGAAGGATAAACTAAAATGTCGAAAATCAATTTAAAAAAAGGAACAACCGACTAACGTCGGGCGAATTGCTCTCAAACGACCGTCGAGCGGTTGGCTTCGTCAGTAGCTAGGCACGGTTTAGTGAGGCTAGCTTTAGCTTAATTGAAGGGGCGTCAGTGAGTGCAGCGGGGTGGGGGGAGGTTCACCGCCCTTCGCACCATAAGTAACATAACCGATTAAACGTCGGAAGAATTGCTCTCGAACGACGAGTGGGAGCTCTAATCAATTGCAGTCTGCTTCCGTCAGGGGGGATAGTGAGCCTAAATAGGACTAAGAAGTTCAATAGTGGGCCTCAATTTACCACTTTAGAGATTAACATATACCACTATTAAGTGAAAAATAGCACCAGTTTCGGCGCACTTTTCATTTGACTTTTAATATTAAATTGCCGCCAATTGAGTTCAACTGCTTCAAATTGTGATTGAGAGAGAATTTTAGATCACGCGAAACGCAAAAAATCAAGGGCGTAAAAGTCACTCGAAAAGTCAAAACGGTCAAGAGAAAATTTTGCATAAAAAAGACACGTTTACAATATTTGCTTCTCTACGAGAGCAATTAATAGGTCTCCAAAACAGATTCTGTGAATCGCATACTTGCAGACTAGTGAGCTGAAAGGCTCTAAGAGCATTTATTGCCCACTGGGCGCTACCTGTTTATCCCGTTTTTGAGGACGAGAAGTCAAATGCGTCAGACAAAAATTAATCAAGCGAAAAATTGCATTAAAAAACCGACAGGACTAATATAACAGCTAAAAACTTCGAGAGCAATTTGAAATCCAAAAATCTTTAAAAGACAACAACAATAATTGCTTCATATTTCGTTCAACCAAAAAGCACCAGATATTTAAAAACAAACGATCTATGATACATCAGCGTAATTATCTTCAACTTAAAACATAAACCGACAAATGTCCGAAGAATTGCTCTTGAACGACAGGCGAGGCAATTTAATTCATGGTCGTTAGTCTAGACCAATTGTTCTTTATGGGTGCAAAAAACTTTGACCCCACCGGGATTCGAACCCCTGACCTCTCGATCAATGGCCAACCGCAATAACCAATGCGCTACAAGTCACTTAATTTTCCTTTGCTGCAACCCAATTTATATTAGCAACTTCGGAGCACTAGAGATCACTCAAAAATGGAGAACGAAAGCGTGAAAAAGTCACTTGAGAAGTCAAAGAATGTTCTAGAAGAAAAGCGCAAAATTGTCAGGCGAAAAATTTGCATAAAAAAGACACACGTTTACAATAATTGCTATCAACTGCGTTCAAGAGCAATTAAACATGAAACAAAATGATCACCTGCAATTGCCGAAAATTGGCCGCCAATGATTCTCGTGACCCCGATAGGGATCAAAGTAAGAACAGTTAAAGAGCGTGTTATTTTAATTGGATTTTGGTAGTTAGGAACAGTCCGGTTTCTAAATGAAAGGACCCAAGGATTTGTACCAAAACAGAAATAAATTAGAGAACCCAAGGTCAGATTTCATTGGTCACTAAAACTTTGAAGCACAGTGCTTAGTTTGAAAGATTGAACAAAGACTTAAAGAAGTAAGTCCATTTTTGTGCCCTAAACTTAGTGTCCTAATTAAGGACACAAAGTTTAGCGCAAAACGTTAGACTTATTTAGAAATCTAACTTTTGACACTTGAATCAAACCGCTAAAAAAACCTACTGCTTGGCTATCGGAGACGTTTGATTTATTTCAATTCCTGCATATTTTTCAAAAGAAAACTTTCACTATTCTGCAAAATTGTATTCTTAACTTCAATTTAACTCAACTTTTTTGAACATTTTGGCTCCTTAAATGTGTTTAAACAAGATCTTGGTCCCAACGGGCCTCGTGCTCACCACTCGGGCGACTAAGATTTTGTCTAACATGTACGTAGACCCCGTAACGAAAACTAATTAGAACAAAGTTCAAACAGGGCGACTAAAACTGGGCTTTATGGGAATATCCCTTTTCTATTTTCTATTTCATTTTTCGACACTGATTCTGTTCATTTTAGATTGAGTTGCTGAGCAACAGCAATTTTAAATTATTTTGACTGGAATTTACGAAGATTTAAACTACGATAGAAGTGAAAAAGATTCCATGCTATATTGAAGAGGATGCAAAATTACGTAAAGCGAAACAATTTTTTCGACGCGAAACAGGAGTGCGACATTAGCCTACTCGGCAGATGACGCGGCTATTTATTATTTGACTTTAAGTATTAAATTGCCCAAATCAGCTGCTTGAAATTGTGAATGAGATAGCACCTTTAGATCACGCAAAACGCAAAGTGAGGGGCGTATGCCACTAGAAAAGTCAAAAAACGGTCAAGCAAAAATTTTGCATAAAAAACACACATTTACAATAAGCAATTAAAAATATTCTTACATCAGTCCAACGTATGTAAATATGATAACGTATTACTTAAAAAGCGAATTCTTTTTGAAGATTATAATAACAGCTCAATTCCAGTAATTTAAAAAAAATTCCTGGTATTCAATTTTCAATAAATATTCAATAAAATTTTAAAAATTATACGCTCCCGTCAAGCTTTGAAAAATTCAACTGTTGTTTTTCGCCAAATCAAATTTTTAGCAAGGTATTTACCAGCGAATGAAAATAATGAGGTTTTAACGTTGGTTTCTCTCAGAAGTTTCTTTGATCGGATTATCAACAGTATAATTAGATTTACTTTCGCAATCAAGTCCGAGGTTCTCAGAACTTTCCATTTGCGATTATATGTATGCAAGGTCCTTTTAGCACAACTTATCAACAGGCAAACTTCGATCGCCAACGGAACGGGACATGTGTAATATTCATAACCAATTAGATATTGCAGGACTTCAAACGATAACAGCATGATCACAATTGACTGTTATAGTTTCAGAGACATGAAACAGTACATCCAATAAACAGACATGGTGGTAATATAAAGAAACTTTTCATTGACCAAGTAAAAAAAATAGGAGCGCAATAATAGCCGGCCGAGAAGATGACAGCGACCATTCACAAAAACATAGGCGTCAGATTGGTAGGTAATAGCCACCAAATAGACCGTTGAGACTTGTCATCCCCCTCAGTTGAACCAGACTACAAAACGGTTCACGGAATGAGATTCAAATTTTAAATTCTATCCTTGCTTAGAAATCAAACGTCAATGCATTTCAAGCAATAGGGCCTTATACTTTTATAGCAAGGGTGACTTCCATTGAGATTCAATTGAGTCTATATTCTCAACTTAAAACTAAACTGAGTTAACATTGGGCAAATTGCTCTCAAATGACAGGTAGGGCAACTTAATTCAGAGGGGGCTGTAGCCTAGAAAAATTTTTACTAAAAACTTCCAAAAAATTTGGAGTTCGAACCCCCGCCCGCCTGCGTAAGAGACTAAACCATTCACCACTCGGCTATCAGTTCTTCATACCTACCTCTTCTCCTAGAATTGCTTTTACTTTAGCAACAAACTTAATTTCTGAGTAAGAGCAATTTAGGTCACGCGAAACTCAAGTGTGAAAAAGGTCACTCGAGAAGTGAAATCGAAAGAATGTCTTTGAACAAAACTTTTTTTCGAGAGCAATTAATGAGTGCTGATGTCATTTTACTAAGTGAGGTATGTGTGAATCTGGATGCGTTTATAGGGTGTCAAGGATGCTTAAAAATTCATCAAATGATTGCCCTAAAATCCCCATGCAGAATATAGTAAATGAGGTCATGCACACAAATTCAGCTGCTGAGGGGCAAAAATAACCGAGAAAAGTAGCTGTGTGATTCCTAGGAGACAACGAATGAAAAAACGTAGCAGGACAAGTCCTGACGTACAATTCAAAGAATTTTCATTCACTAAGCAAAAAACTAGACCTAGAACGTAGAACGGACTATGAGTGAACTGGGAAAACCATTTCTAAAAAAAAAACAGATCAAAGAAATTTATTAAAAAAAACAGAAAATCAATGTCAAAATGTCGCATGTTCACAAAAACCACTAGCGAGAAATGGACATTTGGTTCAAATAAAAAAACTAGGCCTAGAATGAACTATGAATGGATTGGGAAAACCATTTAGAAAAAAAATCCGATCTAAAAAATTGAAAAAAAAAAACAGTAATCAAAATGAAATTGCCGCATGTGAACAAAAAAGTACTAGCGAGAAAGCGAACTTTTGTTCAAACACCGTTTTCTCATTCTACTTAAAAATTAGTGCGAAAAAGTTTTACACTGCAAAACCACTCGCTTTTTCGCTCCACTTCCTGTTTCGGTGTAACAAAATCATCACTTCAATTTGACTTCAAAAATCATGAAAATGTGTAAACAGATCTTAAAAAAAGACAGCACCCCAATACAATTCAAATTCTTTGAATTGTAAAAAACCACGATGTCTCCAATAATAGCCGCTATCGCTTCGCGGCTATTAACAAATTTTGTTAAGCAATTTTTTTTTAAAAAAATATATGACTTCAATAATTGCTTCAAACTTTGAGAGCAACTAAACACTTAGAAGACCTGTCAATAATGAAACTCGGTAACAGGCTTCACATGGAGGTGTTCACAAATGGTACTCAGCGGGTACTCGGGAACATATTAGATATGCGATATCACATATTGGATCAGTCCAACCAGGACTATGAAGGGATAGAGTTCGGGAATGACGTACCTGAGAGGACCGAAGGTTGTACTTGTTGGTCATAGCAGAGGCAGCAACTGTCGACTGTTGATGATGATGGTGGTGGTGGGGGTGGGCACCAGATGATAGATATGTACTGGCTGCATTGGATGAGACCCCTGCACCCATTTGACTACCCCCACCCCCACTAATTGAGATTGAGGTCACGGGTGAAGTGTCCATCATGGACGGCTTTGTACTCGTAACTCCACCAGTTGCATCTAAACATTAACCAAATCAGTCAAAAACGCACAAACCAACATTATCACTCATAAGTATATTTAAATCTTCACAATCAAACTTCAGCGAGGGCTTAAGGGCAATTGATGGCCCTGTCTGTATTAATACATTGGATTGAGGAATTATTTGAAACGTCGCCGAATTTAATTAAAAAACGGATAATTAACAGCCTTCCTATCAACTTTACATCAAACACTCCAAGGATGAAAGAAACAACTTTGGGTTGGAAATTTGGCAGTACACAACTTACGGTTTCCAAACTGACAAAGATTAGAAACTAAGGTCGACGAGATCCACGCAAACCACAATTATTGACCAATTTGTTGTAAAATTTTAAACTGACATCAAATTACGATCAAAGCAACCAAACCTTGATTTCAAATTGACTACCATTAGAGCGATGTACTGTTAAGTTAGAGTGCTGATGAACCGTGTATATAAGAGGCCTTCCATTCATTAAAAACAGCGTCCTTCTGATGTTCTAAAGGTGTTCATCAATACTCAAAATGCTCATTAATGCCACAAAATGAACTTAAGAGCAATTGAAAACGAATATATGAATAGGGACCCACCAACATCGAACGAATTGTTCTACAAAAAACAGTGATGCGACTAGATTGTAGCCTGGGATTTTTAAATGGACAACATCGAAGGCTATTTATTAATAGTTTATTATCGACCACTGAATGAAGAGTTGGCGAGGATTGGTGAGAGAGCAACTATTTGCTAATGCTATATGTATATGCCTAGAATACTACCAAACTATAGGCACGCAGTTTAATGACATCAATGAAAGCAAAGTCAAAATCAAAACCACCCAGCTCACAAAATTGAATGTTGGCTTTCCCATTGCAAAACTAATTTCAAAGCAATGGCACTTAACAAAGTTGGTACTGTAAAACAGGTAAAGAAAAAGACACAAACTGACAGGCTATCTTTGATCCGTTCCAAAAATAATTTGGCGCGCAGTGTCAGTATACAAATACACTTAATTCAGCCTCTAAATTTGAGGACAGCGCAGCTTATACTTGGTCAAAGCACTAATTTTTAATGCCCGTGGATATCGGTTTATCTCATTTATTTACTCAGCGCCTTCGAACAGATTTTTTGCACAGTTTATTCTCGTTGCGAAGATTCACTGAGAGAATGATTTAAAATCCATAGAGTTGCAACAATGAGTGCTGAAGGTCAGAACTGTAACACAAAAACAGCGAATTGTGCAAGAGGAAAAGAGCCGGCAAATTTCCGGAAAATAGCCAAAGTTGTAACCACTGACCGATGTTAGAATTGAAACAGTTAGAGGAAAAAATAGATTAAAAAAATTGATGACAGCCTAATTTTAAGTACTAAAGAGTGTTCTAATTTAGTCCGAATTTCTTTAGATTCGATGAACAAGAAGGTGAATTCAACCTCTAAATAGGACGAACATAACCCACTAACGTCGGGCGAATTGCTCTCAAATGACCTGCGATCGGTTGTCTTTGTCAGTAGCTAGGCACGGTTTAGTGAGGCTAGCTTTAGCTTAATTGAAGGGGACGCGAGCGGAGCGCAGCGGGCGAGGGGTGCACCAGGGTCCACGTCCTGAACGATGTGCACAGGGGGGTGTGGATTGGGGGGGTTTAAGTGAGGGGGCTGATATGGGAGAGGGGTGAAGTGAACCACCCTTCACGCCATGTGTATACGTCTCCAAAACAGTTTTTTAATTGAAGGGCGTAAGTGAGCGCAGCGGGGGGGGGGGGGGGGGCAGTGGTGGGTCAATCTCTAATAATCGCCCTGCGCACCACAAGTTTAAGTCTCCAAAACAAATTCTGTGAATCGCGTACTTGAAGACTAGTGAGCTGAAAGGCTCTAAGAGCATTTATTGCCCACTGGGCGCTGACTGTTTATCCCGTTTTTGAGGACGAAAAGTCAAAAGTGTCAGACGAAAAACTGGTCAAGCAAAAAATCGCATTAAAATATAGCCGACAGAGTGTCGGAAAATAGCCGCGATAGACGCTTGTGGCCTTCCATGAATTGAAAAACTAAACAAATAAGATAGACAGATCGATCACCAGTCTCTTAAAAGACCACTAGACTTTTTGAGTTAGATATGGACTTTCAATTTTATGACACATACGGTCTACAAGGAAAAAACCCTAACAGAGCATTTTCAAAATTGATATTCGAAATCAAAAACTGAAGACTAATACTCAAGAATTAGGGCATATTAGTTTGGCACTACTTAGATGCGCACTATTTATCTTTAACTAGTAAATGTTAAGAAATTTAAAGTTCCCTAAGTGAGTTCAGAAGTCATTTTTTGAGTGAGGAAAGTCACGCAATTGAACTAAAAGCAGAAATGACGTCACGCACACAAATGTTGACTGCAAAACAGTAGAAGTCACTGAAGTCATTGAAAAAGTAAATTCCAAGAAGTCAGGTCGTAAGAATCATCGATGGAGACGACGAAATAAAAAACATAGCAGGACAATTTTCATTGATTAAAAAAAACTAGACCAAAAACGCACTTTGAGTGAATTGGGAAAACCATTTCCAAAAAAAAAAAACAGATCAAAAAATAAAAAAAAAACAAAATCAATGTCAAAATACCGCATGTGAACAAAAAACCACTATCGAGAAAAGAATATTTGGTTCAAACAAAAAGTCTAGATCTAGAATGAACTATGAATAGATTGGGAAAAACCTTTAGAAAAAGATCCGATCCAAAAAATTGAAAAAACAGTAAAAATCGAAGCGAAATTGCCGCATGTGAACAAAAAATCACTAGAGAGAAAGCGAATTTTTGTTAAAAGACCGTTTTCGCACTCTACTTTGAAATTAGAGCAAAAACTTTCACACCGCAAAACCACTCGCTTTTTCGCTCCATTTACTGTTTCGGCGTAACCAAAATCACTACTCCAATTTGACTTCAAAAATCATGAAAATGTGTGAACACATGCTAAAAAAAAGACAGCGCCCCAATACAATTCAAATTCTTTGAATTGTAAAAAACCACTTTGTCCCCAATAATAGTCGCTATCGCTTCGCGGCTATTAAAAAGATCGACAGGATTAATATAATTGCTACAAACTTCCTTTTGAGAGCAATTAAAAAGCTTTATACCAATACGACGTAGCAGTATACTCTAACGACCTCTGATAATTTAAAACACTAAGTCATATCTAAAACATTCGGTCTCGGTGACAAGGCTTTATTGGTTTAACTCACTTTTTTATTTACCTTTCGTCCTTCAAAATATTTGCGTACATTTTCTTACTAAATTCTTAATTCAACTCAGTTGATACAGTGAGTGATCATATGAGCACAAAAAACACACAAAAAAAATTTAAAATTGCCAAAAATTATATTTAATTTTTGTCAAATTTTGGCAAAAGACTCCACAGCCAACTAATCCATTGCAAAACCGACCGGTAATAGATTGAAGTTAAGAGGAAAAACTAGTTGGAAACCTAAAAATCAAACACCTAATAGTCAAAAAACAAAAAAATTCAAATTACCAAACACTAATAAATGGTTGGTAATATTATAAAAAAAAAACAAATTTGTACTACAAAAAAACCCATGCCCAAATAGCACGCTAATATTCGAAGTGAAAACGACATTTTCAAAAAAACTTGAAAAATAGACTACTGTTTGTTGGGTTTAAGTAAAAATTACTAAAATGAGTGCCTCAGAAAACAGAAAAAAAATCTTCATTAAGATGACCATCATAACGTCCTTCTAGGGCCCAATCAAAAAGAAACTCACAATAAGGGTCTCAAAACTATCATCTTGAAATTAAAACTTCCTTCGTGAAATTAAAACTAAATGAGAACACAGATCTAGCAGATTGCCGGAAAAAAGCTGCAATACCTTAGTACACCTATCGTCTCAAACTACCAATGAAGAAACAAAAAGGCACAGCCGATTACCGGCAACATGGACGCTGTTAATTCCCATAACCAAAAATGAGATTGAAAGAAGAGATAAACTAATAAAAGATGATTTTTGTACACAAACAATTTCAAAGTGCGAACTATTTTGATGTCATTTTGGAGCTGAACATACTCCTGTTTCCTAGTGAGACGACACAGGGGCTATATCAATACTAATAAGCATTCGAGGTGCTAATTATGAACAAATTTTGTGTAACGGGCATCTAAAATTGAGCTTTATGGTTTTGGTTTCCATCTGATTTCCTTTATTGATACTGAAATTGTTCATTTTGAATTGCCTTGCTATACAACTGCTGTCTAAAACCTCTTTTAGCAGATTTCACGCAAAATATTGAACGAGCTGTGAACTAAGGTAAAGCAAAAAAAATGATTCGACAAAAAAGGAGCGCTAGAATAACCGGCTGAGAAGCTGAGGCGGTTATTATTAGGAAACAAAATAATTAAAAACCAAAGTCTTAACTTGATATGGATTTGGGTCAATTTCAACAAACATCAATTAGATTGAGGCACTCTCATCTGACCTTAAATACTCAAATTGCAGTCAAATTGAGAGGAAAGCCGTGTTGAGTGTAGCGACAATTCTTTACTCATATGAACAAAAACATCGATTCAATAAGAGTGACAAATGACGTGACGCAAACAGCTGATTCAAAGAAAGCATGAAGTAACATGTTGGTAACAAAAATGTTGACTAAAAAAGGGGATAGGGACATTAGCTCAGCTCATCAATCGCTATAGCAACTATTAGAACAACAGACAAATGTCGGACGAATTGCTCGCAAACAGCCGGCGAGCGGTTGGTTTCAACCGCAGCAAGCCGCGGGTTTAAGGAGGCTAGCTTAAGCCCAATTCAGCCGGTGATGGTGGAGTGGGCATGGGTAAAGCGGTGAGCGCGGCTAGTGTCGACCGTGACGGGGTGCACTGGTGAAAGGAGAGGGAGTGGCGGCGAGAATGAGGCGAGAACTAAGTGGCAGGAAATGGGGAAGTGGGAGTGGGGAAGGGGTAAGGTAAAGCACAAAAAAATTATTCGACGAAGCAAAAAAAATAGAAGCGTTATAATAGCCGGCTGAGAAGCTGAAGCGGTTATTATTAAGAACTAAAATAATTAAAAACCGAAGTCTCAACTTGATATGGATTTGGGTCAATTTTACCAAATTTCAATTAGATTGAGGCACTCTCATCTGACCTTAAAAACACAAATTACAGTCAATTTGAGAGGGAAGTCGTTTTGAGTAGCGGAAAATTTTTTACTCACATGAACAAAAACCTCGATCCAATAAGAGTGAAAAATGACGTACACCACATATATATATATACACAAACAAACTAAGTGTGAAGTATTTTGATGTCATTTTAGAGTTGAACATACTCCTGTTTCGTAATGAGACGACACAGGGTCTAATATCAATACCAATTAGCATTCGAGACGGTAAACAAGAACAAATTTTGAGTGATGGGCATCTAAAATTGTGCTTTATGGGTTTATCTCGTTTCTATTTCAGATTTCGTTTGCTTGAAACTCGTTTGTTCATTTTGATTTGCTTGGCTAAGCAACTGCTGTCTAAAAACGCTATTAGCAGAATGAGAGAAGAGTGACAAGAGCCCAGAGAAGTCAAAAAAGATTTCACGCAAAATGTTGAGCCAGCTGTGAACTAAGGTGAAGCAAAAAAAAAACTTTTTTATTCGACGAAGTAAAAAATAATACGAGGGCTATAATAGCCGGCTGAGCAGCTGAGGCGGCTATTATTCAAAACCAAAATTAATGAAAACCAAAGTCTCAACTTGATATGGATTTGGGTCTTTTTACAAGCTTCAATTAGATTGAGACACTCTCATCTGACCTTAAATACACAAAATACAGCCAATTTGAGAGGTAGCGAAAAATTGACACAGCGTTTTGAGTGTAGCGAAAAATTATTTGCAAACATGAAAAAAAAATCGATCCAATAAGAGTGAAAAATGAATGAACTAATGATTCGAAGAAAGCGTGAAGTAATATGTTGGTAACAAAAATTTTGACTAAACAGAAGCGGAAAACGGAGAAAATTCGAACGGTAAAAATATCAGATGAAACGCTGGTAGTACGAAAACTCGCATTAAGAAAACCAACAGGACTAAAAACATAACCGACTAAACGTCGGAAGAATTGCTCTCGAACGACTAGTGGGAGCTCTTAATCAATTGCAGCCTGCTTCAGTCGGGGGGGGGGGGGGAGCCTAAATGGGACTAAGAAGTTCAATAGTGGGCTTCAAATAACCACATTAGAGGTTAACAAATACCACTATTAAGATTTAAAGTAAAAAATTACACTATTAAGTGAAAAATGGCACCAGTTTCGGCGCACTTTTCATTTGACTTTTAGTATAAGATTGCCGCCAATTGAGTTCAACTGCTTGAAATTGTGATTGAGAGAGAATTTTAGATCACGCGAAACGCAAAAAGTCAAGGGCGTAAAAGTCACTCGAAAAGTCAAATTGTCAAGCGAAAATTTGCATAAAAAAGACACACGTTTACAATAATTGCTATGAACTTCGTTCAAGAGCAATTAATAAATACACTTTCTACAAATTTCGTTTGAGAGCACTTAAGCAACGGTTCGATAATCTGAAAAAAAATAAGAAAATTGGTCAAAACTCCAATTTTTTCAATAACAAAGTAGTGTTCACGTAGCATAAGCAGCTAGTTACCTACTTTTCTCTTCAAATATAATTTTCTTCAACAAAAAACACAAAAGGCAAAAACTGCTGAAAAAAGCTAAAACAAAGCAAAATGGTTTAAAAAATGAATTTAAAAGTGTATTATTTGCTTCAGAATGTCACAAACTCGTTCAAATGCAGTATTACGTGTTTAGATAACTGAGAGAAACACCATTGATTGAAAAGGTTGGCTTTCAGACTAAAACTGCTTCGAAAAAGCCGCACGATCAAAACGCTGCGCAGAGGAGCAAAAATTTTTCAAATCTACTTTTCTCGCTCTCTTCTAAAAACAATATGAACAGAAAACCACTCTCGCTTCTCTCTGCTCTTCAATTAGTTCTGCCATTTGACCTATAGTCAGTCCCATAAAGTTGCAACGCTATAGAACGTTTCAAAGGTCAAATTTAAAACATGCAGATATCTAGCAATGCACTGCCCATTTGCATGCCCCGAGCTTTTCGAACGTTCGCTTGCGTTGCAACTTTATGGGACTTACTATAAACGCTTGATTTTCACATGCGGCATTGACTTTCACATCCCGTTTTTAATACACTCCAAAAAATTATTGATTCAAAAAAGACGCTCAAATACTTCTCTTGGAGTCGTAAATATAGGAGCACAATAATAGCCAACTGATAAGATAAGGGCGGTTTTTAATCGCAACAAAGAACTCAAAGTTTAAGCTTTGAAAAGAAACCTATACTCAAAAACTGCTCAAATTTTGAAGATAGAACTTTAAATTACGAATGCTCCAAATTCAAGTATAGAAGAAAAAGATGATAGAAAAAGAAGAGCAAGAGTGAGTGGGACAGGACAAGAGGTGGAGACTAACTAGTGTACAGAATGTTAGAGGAAGGCACACGAATGTGGTGGCTGCTGCGAGGAAGAGTTGAGGTGGAGGTGGAAGGGGAGGAATAGTTGTTAGGTGGAAAGTGAGAAGTTGAGGATACATAGAGTGTCGCCTCTCCAGGGGCTTCAGATACTGAAGAGAGAATACAATAGTTTACTATATGGTTAAAATGCATCTATTTAAAGTAGTTATGCATCTTATGGTTAGTAACGGACCGATTTTTGTTTCCACTTAAGAAATCATGACATCTATCAGAAAAGAGCTGCCGTTAATGACCGATTTGACCGATTTTCTGTTTTTTTGTGACCGATTTTCTGTTTTTTTGTCAATTTCAAATGACCGATTTTCTGTTTTTTTTTGTCAGTTTCAAAAAGTGTTCTAATTTGGCGTGCAGTTTCAGTTGGATTCTAATACTATGCTTAATTCAGCTTCTAAACTGAAAGCTAGCAAGCTGAATACCAATGTCAGACAACTCTGACAACACTCAGATAACCTAGTTGTCAATGACTTAATGACCGGGCTTTATCGGTTTATCCCGTCTCTTCTGATTTTGACCTTTTTTGACTTTGACAGTACTCACTTCATTACGTAATTCAATACGTGAAAGAATTTAAAATCCATTCAGTTGAAACAGTGTTTGAAGTAAGTCAGAAGTCAAGCGTGAAAATCGTGACTTAAAACAAAAAAACGTGTCCAAAAACGTAAAGCGAAACAAAAAACATAGCAGGACAAGTCCTGACGTACAATTCAAAGAATTTTCATTGACTAAACAGAAAACTAGACCTAGAAAGGACTATGAATGGATTGGGAAAACCATTTAGCAAAAAATCCGATCCAAAAATAAAAAAAAACAGAAAATCAGTCGAAATTGCCGCATGTGAACAAAAAACCACTAGCGAGAAAGCGAATTTTTGTTCAAACGCCGTTTTCTCACTCTAATTTAAATTTAGAGCGAAAAAATTTCACGCCGCAAAACAACTCGCTTTTTCGCTCCACTTCCTGTTTCGGCGTGACCCAAATCACTACTCCAATTTGACTTCAAAAATCATGAAAATGTGTGAACAGATCTTAAAAAAAAAGACAGCGCCCCAATAAAATTCAAAGTCTTTGAATTGAAAAAAAAACAGAAAGACAAGTCCTGACGTACAATTCAAAGAGTTTCCATTGACTAAACAAAAAAATGAAAAGCAGTAGAAATCAGTGAAAATTCCAAGAAGTCAGCTCACAGGAATCATCGATTGAGACGACGAATGAAAAAAAAGCAGGACAAGTCCTGACGGACAATTCAAAGAACTTTCATTGACTAAGCAAAAAGTAGACCTAGAACGCACGATGAAAAAACTGGGAAAACCATTTCTAAAAAATCAATTCAAAGAAAAAAAACAATCAATGTCAAAATGCCGCATGTGAACAAAAAACCACTACAAAAAACACAAATAAAAAACATATCTGGCAGATTGCCAGAAAATAGCCGCAATAGATTCGTAGATCGGCAGTCTAAATGTATTGTCTAAATATTTTGATTAAAAATCTGTATAAGTTGTTGCTGCCTATATTAGCTGATCTCAAATAACCTTCATTTAGAGTGACACACACCCATTTGACCTTCTCTTTGAATTGATGTAAACAAAAGTCAATTTCAAAGTGAGGAAGTCATTTTTGAGAGTGAGGTAAGTCAAGTGTGACCAAAAATTTAATCACGCGCATTCACAAAAAAAACTCGCTCCACTAAGAGCAAAAAATGACGTCACACATGCAATTCAGCTAAAATTGCATGAACGAATGAATAAAAAGTGGCTATGACGTCATATGGTCGTAACAAAAATCATGACGACGAAATATAAAACATAGCAGGACAAGTCCTGACGTACAATTCAAAGAATTTTCAATGACTAAACAGAAAACTAGACCAAGAACGGACTGTTAATGGATTGGGAAAACCATTTAGAAAAAAATCCGATCCAAAAAATCGAAAAGACTGTAAAAATCAAAGTGAAATTGCCGCATGTGAACAAAAAACCACTAGCGAGAAAGCGAATTTTTGCTCAAACACCGTTTTCTCACTCCACTTTAAACTTAGAGCGAAAAAATTTCACGCCGCAAAACCACTCACTTTTTCGCTCCACTTCCTGTTTCGGCGTGACCAAAATCACTACTCCAATTTGACTTCAAAAATCATGAAAATGTGTGAACAGATCTTAAAAAAAACATAGCCGGAAGAATTCCGGAAACGACTCGAAGTGGAAATCAATTTAAACGCCATCCAACTACTCATCAAACAAAACGTGACTTCAGTAATTTATGATTATCTTGAAACAAAGTCATGAAAACAAAAAATTCAAAGCAATAAAAAAAATCTGTTAAAATATGATAAAAAATCTGGTCAAATTTTGTTATAAATTGAGATCCCGGAAAAACTATCTCTACCAAAATAACTTTATCAAAACAACTAGTACTTACAAAAACTACTTTTGTGAATTATGAAAAAATACTTTAGGCTAAATTATGAAAAAAAGTCATAATAGGCTAAGAAACTTAGCTAAAAACAGAAGAAAAAAAAAAACGAAAAACTGCAAAACAAAATTAAGAAAAATAGTTCCCATTTTCGCCATTTTCTTGTCATATGTCTAAACAAAAAAATGATTCTTGCCCACAAAACTGTAACCAATTGTTATCATAAATTTGCTCAAGTAGAAGGGGCTTCTTCAATACCCATTTGAGCCAGTAAAACAAAATAATCGTCAAAAAAAAACGCAAAAATTAGCCCGAAAATCAGCAAAAAACATTAAAAACCTCCGAATTATCAAAAAATTCATATGAACTTCCAGAAACCTTCAAACCACTACCGAAGCCAGCCTAAAATTAAAACAAAATCATAACCAAACCTCTTAACCAAAATAAATGAAAAAAAAACTGCTTTAAAATGCCGCACGTGAACAAAAAATTTCGCTCGCTTAGAGAAAGTTTTTTCACACATCAATTTCTCGCTCTCTCAAAAACAGCGGTATGAACAAAAACCACTCTCTTTTCGCTCCGCTCTTCACTTTTGTTCAGCACCAAAATCACTCCCAAAATTTTTTACGCGTTTCATTTCCCGCTTCAAAAATCACTCCAAAAAATTGATTAAAAAAAGGACTTCTCCAATACTCCTCATCGAGTCGTAAAAAAGACAGCGCCCCAATACAATTCAAATTCTTTGAATTGTAAAAAACCAAGAGAAGGCCAATAATAGCCCCAGCTATCGCTGTGCGGCTATTAATAAATCTAAGAAATTGCACCTCTCATTGAGTGCCAAGGTTGATCAATTAGCTCCCTAATACTGTCAATTCTGTTAGTGTCAAACACCACTGTTAGCATTTTCCATACAGCTACCAGACAATTTTCTAATATCAATCTGTGCACCGCTAATTAGGGATGAAACAAGTAATCGCAATTAGGTTACTGTTTAGTCCAGTGTTGTTCAGTTGTTGCAGGTGGTGGTTGTTCATAAGAGCCGCAGTTGTCTTCGAGCTGGCTTTCGTCCCTTGGAACCCACCCCCAGCGGTTCCCATATTGCTTCCGGATCCCAACATGGAGGACATGGTTCCAGATAACGTAGTGGTTCCGTTAATTCGACTGTTTGTTGTGGCGCTGATATTATCCGAATTGTGGTTGGAAAGAGTAGTGATGCCCGAGGGCGGGGAAATGTGTGAACGAGATACCAGGGTCGAGGAGGACACACTGAAACAGAGAGGTCAGTTTGTTACGTCATCAAATCGAAAGAAAAGTGATCGCCTCAAAAAGTTAAGAATCTATTCTTCTTCGACCCCCACCCCCTTCCTCTGTTCGGCTTATGAACTCCAATCTCCACTTTTTTTCTGCGTCAATTGACTATGCATTCTCAAAACAATACAGGCGCGTAGGGTTAAACAAAACTTGGATATTTCCAATTGTACCCCCCACCCCGTACCTTACGCTCCCCCCAGTTGCAGAGCACGTGTCATTGCATGGTAAATCATTAAGCAAAAATATGTCACTTGGCGTCAAGGGGTGCAAATACACCCACTAAGCAGGAGGGGCACAAAAGGAAAAGATCGAAAAATTTGTCCACTAAACTACTAAGGTACAAGGTTGGTAGGCGGGGACAGAATAGATTAGATGTTAGTTAAAATGCACGCACAACAATGAAATGACAATGGATATTCACACGTATTGAAACTAAAAATGAAACCACAAACGCACAGAAATCAAACATTGCAACAAAATATCTCTCAAGCAACAGTCATGTTACCCAAAATTAAGTTCCAGCAAACCATGAAACGACGTGAAGCAACATTCTGATCGCTCGTCCACGAAACAAAAATACACTATATAACTGGAGGCCTTTGACGACGCCATTATTTCAAGAAAATGAGAGTGAACGTAATTGAAGATGAGCGTGACCGACTTCCGATTCATGTTATTGTTTAAGGGGGTCAAACTAGGTCATGTCACTAAATGAACCGGGAATTGTTCGCTCATGCGGGGTACAGATCCTGTTCTGACCCTCAAGACAGAATAGATCCTGTAATCTTTACATCTAAAGGATTGACGGATATATTCTGTCCCACATCTCCAGTGGATTGGCGTCAAAATCGATTTTTGTCGGAATGTCATTAATATCCAATATCCATATCCACAAAATGAAGGGGTCGTTTATTTTTATGTGATTATCATTCTCGTATTCAATTCTGACTGTCATTCTAGTATACTCATAATATCTTTATTCCAACAATTTGACGGTTAATTTCAATCAATGAAATTTGTATTCTTCCATCGAAATAATTTTATTGTTCCGATCCACTTTAGTGGGGGAGGAACTATATACTCAAATATGTTTTTTTAGTTAAGTCAATTTTGGCCGATCGATATATTCATCGTAGAGGATTGAGAATAAAATCATTAGAAAGCCCGTCCAGCGTAGAATATATAAATAAGTTTTCTCGAATTGTTTTCGACGGAGTTATTGAGGTTAAACCTTTGTTATTTGTGAACATCTGTTCACGTTTTTTGTTATAATTCACACTTTCCGTATAATTACGCATTATTTTTTTTTGCCAATTTTGCTTAAAAATATGATAAAATTGGTAACAAAAGTTGGCAACAGTAGTCTGGGTTTAATCTCAACAATAGAAAATTATCTTCGAACTGTTTGATCCAATTTTTCGGCGAAAATTTTTTACTCAGCGTTGTTTCATCAAAAAAGGCAATAAATAAGCTTCATTATTCCACTTTGTTTCTTTATTCCACAAGTTGCCGGATAAACAGACCTAAAAACTGCAGATACACTATTCATTAAATCCAAGGAAGGCTAGCTTAACTTGTGCATATTTCAAGAGTGTTCTTGAATTAAAATTCTGCCGGTTTTCTGCTAATTCAACTCGATAATGATTCAAATTGCATAAATTACTTTTGATATATTGACTTTTCTGTCCATATCCATATAAATTATCCATATCCATAACATTTAAAAAAATGTATTCCTAATGGACAAACGGCAAAAGCAAGGCTAGATTAGGTTTAATCATTGTTTTTTAAAATGGAGAAAAATCAGATTGTAATCAGTCAATGAGTTTTTTAGAAATATTTTTGCAGTTTTTTGCTTTTTTTAAGTTAATTACAGAAAACAACCATGCAAATCAAGGTCTACTAATGACAGATCCAAACGGCTTTCTAATGATTTTCATGGAATAATCTAAGTTTTAGTCAAAAGCTTACGATCATTTTGACTTAAAATTAAATTTTAAAAAAAAAACGAATTATTGCGCTTTGCGACCAATTTCTTTTTTTAAAGCTAAAATGTAGTTTACTGTCAACAAAGACAGGTCGCATCGGCTTTCTAATGAAATAAAATTTATGGCTATTTTACGTTTTATGAAATGGCTTTTCTGCTGTGATGCTTTGCATCTTTATAAAAAAATTTGTGGACATTTTTCAAAATTTGAGGTTTTTTGTCTTGTCATAAACTTGACCGGTCAGATATCATATTATTGGCGCCTGAAAAGAACGCTCTATTGAATATAGCAGTTATTCAGCGAAAAGATTATGGTAAACTGCTTCGAAAACGTCTTCTAGAAGAATTTCATGTTTTTAAATTTTTGTCTTCATTTGTTCTTTTTGAAGTCGCATAAATTTTGAAAAATTGCAGGTCTTAGCGACTTGCTATGGATGAACAAAGGAACTTATTAATTGATTTCGTTTTTTAGCTAAAGTTTTTCATGACTTCAAAATCAGGTGTCTAATTATAAACGATTATTTTTTAATTTGCACTTTGCTGTTCTTTTTGCCTACTTATAACCTATTTTCAATAATTACAGGTTGCATATTAAATTTGGTGTTCAGGACATGCAAAATTGAGCACATCTAATGTTTTTAATACATTGCGTACTGTTTTAACGGCTAAGATACTGGTATTTCGCAAAATAATAATCTAATTTTCGGTTTTTGACTATTGTTGTTTTTGTAGACGTATGAAATATTATGTACAATGACAGAACTCATTGGCTTTTCATCAGAAATAGAATCTATTTGATAATTTCAATTGATAGCTAATGTTTTTTTGGACTTAATGACTCTGAGACTTAAGGACTTTGTTTTTCAGAACTCACTGGCGTTTTTAGAGAACCTGGAGAACCCATTTGATGATTTCAGTTGATAGCTATGTTTTTCTGATTTTGATATTAATTGTTTTCTAAAAATACAAATATATTTCTTTTCTTTTTCATTTTTTGTTCTTCTTATACAACTTGTTAGCTTGTCTTATTATACGGAGGTCACATATCTCATTAATGGTGTTCAATGAAGGAAAATGCAATTACTGATACTTTATTTTTTACGGAATATAAATATATGGTTATAAGAGGTTCGACGCCGTTTTCTCTCCAAATTTAATGGAATTTTCGTTTATCGTCAGAATTTGCCGATTGTCTTCGTAGAAGTATGACACATTCTGCATAATGACAGGTCTCAATGTCCTCATATTGAGTTTGAAATGAAGATTAACTTAATTAAAGATTTCACTTGATATCGAAAGGTTTTTTGTTAAAAAAATTGTTAAAAACGTATGTGATTTTATTGTATTTGCACTTTTTGTGAACTAGAGTTTCTTTAAGGACTGGTCCCATGTTTTTTCTAGTGATGTAAAAATTAATGTGTTAATTTAGCTTTTATTTGAAGCTAGTTTGACATTGTTATTAGATTTTGTTTTAAAAAAAATGGACAATGCGTTTGTTGTAAATGTAAATGTTTGTTGTTTTTATTTGATTTTTTTTTTGGTTTGTCTGGTCTCGTAGTCTTAATAATGGCAGGTCTCAGCGGCCCACTAATCCATTCTCTCCCTCATTTGGTAGATAATTAAGCCAAAAATGAGGATGAGCGGTGTCGGAACTTCATATGCAGACGCACATTACCGAGCCTCCTTGTTATTTTAGTTTTTGAATTTTGTAATTATATATAGTTGACTTTCCACCTCCAAGCTGACCCTTTATTTGAGAGTTTTCGTTTAATTGAAGTATTTTGATTCTCATATTCCAAAAAAAATGTAAACCACGATGCTTTTAGCACCAGAGGGCTAAAATCTTGTTTTTAGGGAATCGTTCTGTTCAAAAACCTAATAATCTTAAATTTGAGATGCACAGAAAACTTTATCATTAACTTAGTTAAACTTAGCTCAAATAGAAATATAGTATCAACTTAAAAAAGCAAGTGCTTTGCTAGGATGATATTAACAGCTCGATTACAAAAAAAATGGATTCTTTGTTTTCCGTTTTTAAGAAATAATTTTTCTACTTCAGTCGAGCATTGAATAATGACAAATCTTTTTGTTGGTGAAATTAAGTACTTCTTAGCATGATATTTATCAGCGAATCGAACTGGTCGCGTTTTTACTTTGTTATTGTCCCTTTGGACCTGTTTCTTTGATTGGCATAATTCGATTCGACCGTACAATTCGATTCACTTCGCAATGTAAATTAACTTTGCAGTCAAAATAATATTAAGTTTGCAATCGATTCGAAATAAACTTTGCAGTTCTCGGAACTGTCCATGCGTGAGCACAACATACATGCAGGGCCCTTTTAACGCGATAACATAACGGGACATGACAAGACATACAAACGATGACAGCACGCTCGCGATTCACTTTTACAGGTGCAGGGACATGAAATATTACGGCTAATAAGTAGACATGACAGTCATTCAAACAGTTTTTTATATTCCTTTCAGAACTGAAACCAATCAATTAAAAAATCAGCTCACGTGCGCCTTTTTCTCTACTGAATAACATTACTGTTCTAATCTGATAGAATTTCGACTTGACAATGATTCAGATACAGGTCACCTGCGTATTATCAAGACCTGTATTAATCGAGAACCTCGCAACGAATCATAATGACGCCAGGTGACTTCTACGGAGTCTCTAATCTTCCTTCGAACACGCACTTTGCAAGTTTCAAAATGGAAGTTCAAAGCTTCTCAACTCATTGCTATATACATAGGAACTCCTGACATTTCAATTTCTGGCACTGCCCACTTCGGCATTTTCAGACTTGCAAGAAGGTGCTTTAATTTGGGTTTCTATGTGCTATAATTAACTGTCGCTCTACTTATTAACCGATCAACCAGTTGGTTACCGGAATTTGGTCGAGGTTGAAAAAGTGATGCCAGGCGATCGGTGACTACTAGCTGTGCCCCCCTTATGTTGGCATTCAATGTGGGGCGTATTACGGCGTGCACCGGTACCACCGTAACCGGACAAAACAGCAGCCGGCGATGAATAGGCAAATTGTGCCCTCGTAGAGCGAAGCAGAGCCACTCTTGAAAGCACAAAAATTTATCATAATGTTCGAAAGCAAAAGTCAACGTTCTAAATTAGAAGTGTTTGCGAACAAAAGCCTAAGTTAAAGTCAAGAACAAATTTGCTTCCGTAGACAATCTTGTAGAATACCATTACTCATCTTGACTCGTAAAAACTACAATATCCTGCAGATTGCCGGAACAGCTGCAAAATAGACTTCAGTACAGTAAAATACAGATAGAAAGAGATAGCAATGAGTCGCAAAAGTTTATGGGCACCAATTAGTGCATCACAGATAACTTTTTCGGGAGCTAAAAGTTCCTACAATGGAGAGATTGGGACCCTCGATGTCCCGGATAACAGTCAGAGATCTTAAACACTCTGCGATACCGCCTTTGCAAACTTCAATGCAAGTCACACACAAAAAAAACGAAAAATCAAGCTTGAAAAAGTGAGTCAAAGTCAAGCAAAAGAATGTTCTACAACAAATGTAAAACGAAAGAGCGTTAACAAGTAGATATCCGGAATAGCTGCGAAATAGAAACTTGTGTAAAGTAGAATAAAGATAAACAGATGGAAAAATGAGTTGAGAAAATTATCGCCTCCGCCTACAAATCCCAAATTTAAATCATCGGGAGATCAATTACAAATTTGAACATTACCCACTAACGTCAGGCAAATTTCTCTAAAATACCAGCGAGCGGTTGGCTTCTGTAGTAGCCAGATGGGGCTTACGGATGCTAGCTACCATTAGGGGGAAGTGGGGATGAGCGGGGTGGGGGTGCTAAGCATTGGCGGCGGGGGGTCAATTGATGGGGGTAGTGTTGAGTCTATAGTGTACGGGGGTAGTGTTACGTGCGACTGAGGGGGTCCATCTTTAAGATTAAGAACCGCCCTTCACATTGCAATTGTCTCCTCAAAGCAGTTTCGATGAATCGAATACTTGGAGACTAATAAGGCGTGATGCTCTAAGAGGGCTGCTCAGCCACTTAACCCCGGGGCTTTACCTGTTTATGAGGACGAAAAAAAAGTTCAGGCAAAAAAATCGGCCGAGCAAAAAACAGTATAAAAGGGCCATAGGTTAAACAGTATTGCAACAAAGTTTGAGAGCAAATAAAAATATCGTTGAAAATACTATAAGGTGCAAAAAGTATTGAAAATGGAGAGGTTCAATTCCCCGATCTCCGGGGTAATAAAAGAAAGCATTGACCACTCGACTATCAAGACCTTGTAATCGAATATCTCACAATCGGTTTGCTTGCAGAAACAGACATAATTTCTTAAGAGCAATTTAGTTCAAGCAAAAGCAAGAAATCAAGCGCAAAAAAAAAGAAATTCAAGAGCAGGAATGTTCTAGAACAAATGTAAATAAAAAAGCGTCAACCAAAAAAAAACGAAACACGCTAACTTACAGCTTCGTAGCAATAAAAAAGTCAGGGCATCAATAGAAGCCAAATGAAAGCCGTTATGAAGCACATAACGCAGCAGTTAGAAAAAAAACATACCCGGCAAATCGCCAGTAAACAGCCGCCGTTGATTTCCATAAACAAGATTGGGATTGAAAGAAGAAAAAAACCAATGAAAAAGATTTTTGTACACAAACATATTTTAAGTCAGAACTTTTTTGATGTCATTTTAGAGCTGAACATGCTCCTGTTTCATAGAGAGACAACACAGGGTCTAGTATCAATACCAATTAGCATTCGAGATGGTAACTAAGAACAAAATTCGAGTGAAAGGCATTTAAAAATTGGCTTCATGCGTTAATCCGGTTTCTATTTCTGATTTCCTTTATTGATACTAACATTGTTCATTTTGAATTGCTTTGCTGAGCAACTGCTGTCTAAAAACACTTTTAGCAGAATGAGAGAAGAGTGAAACTAGACTAGAGAAGTCAAAAAGATTTCACGCAAAATGTTTAAGCCAGCTGTGTACTAAGGTAAAGCGAAAAAATTCAATTTAAGTAAAAAAAAATAACAGGAGAAGTCCTGAATTAGAAACTAAAGAATTAATTTGGCTTTCAGCTGACAAAAAAGGCCGTGTTGGATGTTCAATTAAAACAATTAGATTGATACAATTGAGATTCAGCATTTTTATCACAAGAAAAAAACAAGCAAGACTAAAAAGGCAGATCTATTTTTTAAACACATGGTCAAAATCAAAAAAGACTTCTGAGAACTCATGGAACTAAATAAATTCCCTTTTTCTCCCTATCAACCGATGAAGCATGTCATTAATGAGGTTAATTGATAAGGCAGCAATAAGTTCAATAAAAATTTGCAAAGCTATGAATTCAAAATCTTTTTAGAATCCAATGAAACAGGTCATTAATGAGACAAAGATATAAGATAATAAAGTTTAAAAAACTTGCAAAACTCAAAAAATTTATAATATATCTTGAAAACAATAGATGTCAAAGTCATAGAAGTAATCAGCTTTGAACAGAAACCAATTAATCGACCAAAACAACACCAATTAGCAACCTATAAGGCCGGTTATTAATGATAATAAACAATAAGACTACAAAAATTTATAAAAGTACAACAAAAACTCAATAATTAACTCTAATTTTTGAGAAAAATTAGTGTCAAAGTCATGCAAAAACTAATACGCTATTAACTCGAACCATTAATTATTTCGTTTGCGCCTCATCACCAACCAATGAAACCGGTCATTGATTATACGAAGTGAAGAGACAACGAAATAATAAGAGGGCAAAACAAATATTCTTTAATGTTTTCTAACAAAGAAGTGCTCAGGTCAAAAAAAGTTTCCGCTGCCCCTTGATTATTTCCAGCAATTTCACCTAGGCGCAATTAGGACACATGTATCATACTAAAAGCACTCAAGGAAAAGAAATTCTGGATAAAGAAGTCAAATTGACGCACGTGAAAAAAAAACTCCCTCCCAAAAACGCAAAACGTGTTCAAACACCAATTTCTGACTCCACTTTTAAGGTAGATTGAGAAAGGGCAAAACAAATATTCTTGAATGTTTTGTAACAAAGAAGTGTTCAGGTCAAAAAAAGTTTCCGCTGCCCCTTGATTATTTCCAGCAATTTCACCTAGGCGCAATTAGGACACATGTATCATACTAAAAGCACTCAAGGAAGAGAAATTCTGGAAAAAGAAGTCAAATTGACGCACGTGAAAAAAAACTGATTCCCAAAAACCCAAAACGTGTTCAAACACCAATTTCTGACTCCACTTTTAAGGGAGATTGAGAAAATGACGCCTTAAACTCACTTTAATTTTCGCTCCCTTCAATATTTCAGCGTGACTAAAATCACCACAATGATTAGAATTGAAAGAAATGAAAGAAAAACAGACATAATGTACCTGACCAGCAGATCAATTGAACAATCCCAGCCAAAATCTCAAAGATGAGAAAACAAAATAATAAAACTAAACAAAGAAATCAGTGCTAAAACACTTGAAGCGTTTAACCTGAAGGCCATAAATGACAATATTCAATATACTGATTAACTCATGCACGAGCCTTGAAAGAGATTAAATTTTCACTAGCGGTATATAAACTCGAGAAATATGCCAAATGCTTCAAAAGTCTGCGAAGTGCAAAATTTAAAGAAAATTTCTAAAATTTCGCTGGAAAAGTTCAAAACCATTTTTTGTCTCTGGATGTCTGTCATGTAACCCATCTGCAAGACCTTAAAAAAGTTTCGTTGGCTACTAAAGATCCTTAAACTCAGAAAATGACAAAAAATGACTTGAACATAACCGACTAACGTCGGGCGAATTGCTCTCAAACGACAAACGAACGGCAAGCAGTTGGCTTTGTCAGTAGCTAGCCACAGTTTAGTGAGGCTAGCTTTAACTTGATTCGACTCAGCGACTTTTATTTTTCTGGCCTTGTTAGTAAACAAATCAAATAAAAAACTGATACTTTAAAAATTTGCTATTTATTGCAAAATTTAAAAGAAAAGCTTCCAGATTTAGCAGTAAAAAAGTTGAAAACTATTTTTTGTTTCTGGAGTTATGTCAAGTAACCCATCTGCAAGACTTGAAAAGCTTCGTCGGCCAAGAATGATCGTTAAACTCATGGGACAAAAACTTTCTAAAACTAAAAGCAATTGCAAACTTTAACAAAAACTTGCCAAAAAATTGTAATCTTAAGATTTTCAGAATAATTTCATTGCAACAATAGAATAACCAGCATCCCTATTTCATTAAATAATTTCACCGCCTCATAAAGATCATAAAACTTGAAACAATTTTCCAAAAAAAATGAAAAAAAAATTTTATCAAAAAATTGCCAGAGCTGGAGTCAATAAAAAAACTGATCACCATTCCATTAATTCTACAAAATATGCTTGAGCTTATCATCAATCATCAAACCTCGGATGAGGTCCCCAGGACCCTGATGCCGGAAAAATGATAATTGAAAAAGATTCAAAAAAAGTTTTAAAAATTGCTGATATTAAAATCTTGAAAAACATTCCATTTCATCTAGAAGCTATGCACTAACCTATAATCAAACCCTAGATGAGTTTACGTGGCTCTTGAGGCTGGAGAAACCTACAAAATGACAAAAAACTTAATATTCAGAGTTGCATAAAAAACTGCTAAAATTTGTGATAAAAGTTGAAACCTAATCCATGGCCAAAAAACATTTTCCAGTGACCTATTATCAAACCCTAACATCGATTTTCTGTTAGGCTGAAAAAACGTAATAATGACGATAAATGTCAAGAAACATTGAAAAAAATTGCAACTTTTGTAAAAAAAAAATGCTTAAACACGTGGTGTTGAAATCTTGAAAATTAGTAAAAAATTGGGTTTTTAGCGATGGTTTGTTCGAACGCAGCCACGGGGGAGGCTGCTTTGGGGGAAGGATGATGGGAAGGGAGGGGGTGGGGCAATAGTGGGGGTTCAACAATGGGGGTGGTGTCTTCAACCTCTAAGAACCACCCTTCACAACATAAGTACAAGTCTCCAAAAGTTTGGGCCAAAACAGAGCTGAAAACCTCTAAGAGCACTTAATGCCCACTGGTCGCTACCTGTTTATCCCGTTTTAGAGGACGAAAAGTCCAAAGCGTCAGAAGAGAATCGGTCAAGCGAAAAATCGCAAAAAAGACCGGCAGGACTAAAATAACTGCTACAAACTTCGTTTGAGAGCATTTAAAAACAATCAAACATTTTTAAAAATTCATGACAATTATATCTTCAGAACCATTTCATTATCTCAAGAGACTATCCAATATCCCTTTTTGAAGCCTTAGATAACTTCAGAGGCTCATAAGGATCCATAAACTCGGGAGCATAATAGATTTCAGAAAATTTGAAAATTAATTTTATCATAAATTGCTAAAACTTGTGTTAATAAACTACTGACAACAATTCCATTACATCCAGAAACTATGCAGTAACTTATTATCAAACACTTCCGGAGGTCCATGGGCCCCTCGTGCAGGAAAAGCTCAAAAAATTCAAATACTGAAAAAAAAATTGAAAATTGAAAGGTTTATTTTAAAAAACTGCTAAAACTAGTAATATAAAAAAAATTCCATCCATTTCATCGCCAATAGAAACTATGAAGTAACATACTAGTAGACCCTATAGGAGGTTTCCTGGCCACTGATGACAAAACACTAAATTTTCAAAAACCCAATTTTTTTTAAAAATCGATAAAAATCGTAATTTAAAAATCTTTAAAAAATGCCCATTTCCACTAGACACTATGCAGTAAACATTAATCTAAACCTAGGCAGAGGATATTCCTGGACCGTTGAGGTTAGAAAATACTAAAAAATTTTCAAAAACTTGATAAAAATTGCAAGTTTTATCAAAAAATTGCTAAAATTTGTGGTATTAGAAAACCATTCCAAGGCATAGAGAAATTTTTCGTTAACCTACCATCAAACATTAGATTAGGTTTCTCGGCCTCAGGGGCTGGGAAATTTAAATTATGACAATAACTGGCAGAAAATTTGAAAAAAAATTGCACGTTTTATCAGAAAATTGCACGTTTTATCAGAAAATTGCTAAAATTCGTGATTTTAAAATGTTGAAAACCATTCCATTCCCACTAAAAACTAAGAAATAACCTCTTTTTAGACCCAGGAGGAGATTTCGTGACAGCAAGGGCTGAAAACTTCACAAAATGACAGCAATTTTCAAACATACCCGCAGATTGCCGGAAAATAGCCGCCGTTGATTCCAATAAGCATGATTGGGTTTGAAAGAATAGAAGATAGAAAAAAAGATTTTTGTACAAAAACATTTTTAAAGTCCGATTTATTTTGATGGCATTTCGTAGCTGAACGTAACGTACTCCTGTTTCTTAGAGAGAGGCTACAGGGGCTACTATCAATACCAATAAGCATTAGAGATGGTAAGCAAGACTTATAGGAACGACGTTCAAACAGCGGGCATCTAAAATAGGGCTTTATGGGTTTATCCCGTTTCTACTTCTGACTTCAATTATTTATACTGACTTTGTTCATTTTGAATTGCTTTGCTGAGCAACTGATGTTCAAAATCACTTTTAGCAGAATGAGAGAAGAGAGAAACTAGCCTAGAGAAGTCAAAAATATATCACGCAAAATGTTGAAAAAGCGGCAAAATGAGGTAAAGCGAAACAATTTTTATTCGACGAAGTAAAAAAACATAGCAGGACAAGTCCTGAAGTACAATTCAAAGAATTTTCATTAACTAAACAGAAAAACCAGACCTAGAATGGACTATAAGTGAATTGAGAAAACCAAAAAAAAAATCAGATCACAAAATAAGAAAAAAAAAAACAAAAAAACAAAGTCAAAATGCCGCATGTGAACAAAAAAACATCTAGTGAGAAATAAAATTTTAATTAAAACAAAAAAAACTAGGCCTAGAATGAGCTGTGAATGGATTGGGAAAACCATTTAGAAAAAAAATCCGATCCAAAAAATCGAAAAAAGAGTGAAAATCAGAGTGAAATTGCCGCATGTGAACAAAAAATCACTACCGAGAAACCGAATTTTTGTTCAAAAGCCATTTTGGCACTCTACTTTAAAATTAGAGCGAAAAAAATTCACGCCACAAAACCACTCGCTTTTTCGCTCCATTTCCTGTTTCGGCGTGACCAAAATCACTACTCCAATTCGACTTCAAAAATCATGAAAATGTGTGAACAGATCTTAAAAAAAAGCACCCAAATACAATTCAAAATCTTTGAATTGTAAAAAATAGGAGCGCTATATTAGCCGGCCGAGAAGATGGGGGCGGCTATTAAAAACCTAAAAAATCGTAAAAAATTAGTATGCATTTGCCTGTTTATGGAAGGAGTACCAAAACATATAGCTCTTAAAATGGCCATCAAAAATGATTGAGTCCAGCAAAAGACCTTTATCAACATTTAAAAACCTCAATTTTAGACTGGTCCAACAAAAAATTCAAAAAAAGACGAAAAAATGCAACATTTTGGGTTGAAAAACTCCTAAAAATAACCTTGAATTACGGTCTTCCCAATAGCTTCACCAATCTATGTTCTTAAATGACTACTAGACGCGGCTAAAACCCTCTAATGAAACTTGATGCCCGCTGAGCTTTACCTGTTCATCCCGTTTTGAAAGCTCAGAGTCATGAAAAAAGGTATGAAAACATCTTACAGGACAAAACCTGACGTACAACTCAAAGAATTTTCATTGACTAAACAAAAGCTAGACCTAGAACGGACTATGACTGAAGTTGGAACACCATTTTCCAAAACAATCAGATCAAAAAAACTTTTAAAAAAAACAGAAAATCAATGTCAAAATGCTGCATGTGAACAAAAAAACAACCGGCGATAAAGAGAAATTTGCTTCAAACAAAAAAACTTGTGTGAACAGATCTTAAAAAAAGACAGCACCCCAATACAATTCAAATTCCTTGAATTGTGAAAAGACAGAGCATCAATACAATCCAATTCTTGGATTGTAAAAAGACAGCACACCAATACAAACCAAATCTATTGAATTGTAAAAAAAATAGTAGCACTATAATAGCCGATTGAGAAGCTGAGGGCGGCTATTAATCAACAAATCCAAAAATCAAAATAACATCGCTTCGCTCAACTACAGCCTCTCTGTCCTAACATCTGGTAATTTTTCCTCAGAGCCCAGCTGGCTAATGAATTTCCTAATAGAATTTTATCCGAAAAAAGCTCAGCATGAAAAAATTTAGAAAAAAAAACGAAAAAAATCTGAATGAAGCGACCTGATCAACGCCCCAGCGCCTTCCTTCGAATTGCAGCAAAATATTTTCTAAAGGTTTCTTTCGTGAAAATTGTAATTCACTAACAGTCAAGTTGTTTGCAGTCCCTTAAAGGTTGCGGGGCTATTTAATTGAGCAATAATTAAGATAGTGCCAAAAAAATTAGGGTCTTTCCCATTATCGACTCCTCTCACAGGTATAATTAGTGTTTGTGGGTGTGAGTGAAGCTCCAGTTCAAATAAGCTTTGAGGGCAATAGTGGGGAAAAAGAGTTACGATGGGAAATATTAATCTCTCACGTTCCCCTTTTTATGAGCCCCATATGAACAAACTAGAGAAACATATATGTTGATCATATGTAAGATACAACTCAATTTACGCTATTGTTCTACAGTTATGTTATATCGTGGCAAAATATGTAAAATCAGGTGTCAAGACAATTTACCCAAAGCCATTATACTCAATGCAACTATTTAGCCGATTATGTAAAAAAAGTGCCCGTGTGACTTGATACGAAGCTATCACAACCGAACATGGGATTATATTGACCGCTTAACTATGTTATAACATCCTTGTAACAATGACTGCTGATTTGTAATCGTATTATAGAAGATCAAAGAGCATTGGGTATAATGACATTGGCTAAATTGTTGTGTAACCGTACAACCGCATTTCGGCTCCGTTCACTGCATCACTTAAGATTATCCAGCGACCTGCAACTTTCAGACTAGTTTACAGGAAATTGACAGCTTATGATAGTGTACCCTAATAAGGCGAATTAAACAATAGGGTTATTTGTACTTGCCAAGCCTTAGTAACCACTTCATACAGTTCGCGACGTTTTCTAACAAACATGGTAACAGCAGTTCAAAACACGATTAATTTCACAAATGTTCAGATCTACAGGTGATCACATTTACATTAAGCTTTGATCATCAGTTTTGAAATACAGTTGACAATTCCCCAATCTAACTTTCCTGCTCACAATTTGAATTCAAAAACCACATGAATCGATAATAAAAAACATAACCAACTAGCGACGTGCGAATTGCTCTCAAGCGACCAGCCAGAGGTTGGCTTCGTCAGTAGATAGCTTCTTCCAGTTTCGGCAAGATGAAAATCATCACTCAAATTTGAATGACTTCAAATTTCAGAAAAAAGTATGTTAAAACAGCTTAAAAGGACAGCGCCGCGACCAAGTATCGAATTCTGAAATGTAACAAAACCAAGGAATACCGAAATATAGCTTCAATCAGCGTCCAGTTATAATAAAAACTGAGCTAATCAGCATGTTTCTGTTTGCACTTTTCTGTTTGCATCGTTTTACAAAAAAAAAAAACAGGATACACCAAAGATACTTCTATGATCCTGATAAAACACTAAGAAAATTTTGATCGTTAAAGATCTGATAAGATTCACAGCAGATTAACATCCATTTGGTTTGTGACTTTGCGTGATATTATCAGGCGCTAAGAACACAAGCGCAATCTCTGCCATGTGTTCAATAAAATAATACCATAAAACCGAAAAACATGTTAAATTTTTGGAAATCCTTAAGTTAGACATTAGCACAGAAGAGTTGATACGGAGTAAATGAAATAATGGCCAACGACAAACAAACTGCTCCCAACCGACGGGCAGGAGCTATTGCTTTAGCAGAGGTAGATTGCCACTATATCTTATTATAGAGCGATCAAATTAGAAAACTATTTCAGTGCTTAATTGTAGCTCTAAGAGCACTGCTCATCAGCATAATATAGCCCTTGGGCTTTACCAGTTATCCCATTTCTGTGCACGGAGCCAAATTGTTCATACACACAAAAAAACGATCCAGGCCAAAAATTGCTAAAAACAGGAAGTACCAAGTAATTGTTAGAAAAAAATATTTTTATCTATTAAGACGCAATTAAGGTTTCATTTGCAAAAAATATCGATAAGTCAAATAGGTCAAACCAAAAAACATACGATAAATCGCGTTAAAAAGATCACCAGGAGTGAAATAGTTGCTAAAATTTGTTTGCGGGCCACAATTTCAGACAAATTAATTCATTAAAAAATGACAGCCGATTTTTTTCATCAGACATTTGTGAGATAACAGAAGAGAATCGATTATCTCTTCAAAAAATTTTTGGTGGAATGAATTTTGAACGAAAAATAAAACGGATGAAGTTTTTCTACTAAAAGCCTACCAAAAAGTGCAAACTAAATTAGTTTATAAGCTCTCAATTAATCATTAGGGAATCGTCAACATGATAACCACATACCACTGTCACATACTGGTTAGGTTGAATCTTACTTTTTGGATAGGTTGCCAGAAGTAGGCGAGGGGTTGTTACCCCCTGCAGAGGAGCGCTTCTTGACAGAGGTCAAGTGGCTAGTTCCTCCCCCTGCTCCTGCACCGTAAGAGGTGGAAGAGGAACCCGTAGCCCCTAGAGAAAGGCGCGAGGCTTTTGCTGCCACACCTTGGACGCCCGAAGAGGAGGCGTTAGAGTTTCTGTCAAAGCAAGAAAGAAAAGCGTACAGAAAGAAAAGAAAGATTAATTTCTACGAATCACATCAAAGAATACATTTTCACAATACTATCTAATTGTGACGTGTCAGTGTTTGATTTTAAGTTCAAATTACAGCTCCCCTGAGAAACTCTGCTCTGGGTTAATACAATGAATTGGACTAGATGACCACCACAGCAACTCAATATAAAAGCAAAGATCATAAATAGGTGCTAGTATGATAGCTCTCTGTAAAGCTATTCTGTTAGGAGTTTCCTACTAATATTTAGGTTCCGTGTACCGTTTTCATGTTTCCTTTTCAAATATTTTTCTAAGTGTTTAGGTTCGCAAGCGTCCGGTATTCTGCTAAGATGAGAAAATTTCACAAGTTCTGAGGTTGGAAAATAGCACTAAGTTTCGCAAGAATCAATTGAAGAATGAATGAATAATTCGTGTTATGCATTTCGTATTTATACTTTTTATTTACATTTTTGTCCAATCAGAATTGAGTTCATTCTATTAATAGATAGTGAATATTTTATAAGTTTTATTTGAGTCTGAGTCTTCATGCTCGATACTGCGGCTATCTAGAAAAGCGTTTAGCATGGGTTGGAAAACCCATTAATATGTGAGTTTGATCTCTGGTTTTAAGTAGTGTCAAGTTTTTCTAGATCGAAAATGTTCAGTTTTGTGGGTTTGTTATGTGCACTTTTGTGTGTCAGTTTTGCTTGTGAGAAGATTCCTCGGAATGATTCTGTGGCAATTTGTTGCCAGTACAATACAACTTTTGTCGTTGGGGATAGAAATGTGAGCTTTGTCCCCTTTCGTCATTCTGTATGCGGTGAATGGGTGGAGGCATCTGGAGCTCAGGGGATTAGTTTTGCTATTATTCCTTGCGTAGCTGCATTGGCAATCTCGTTCTTAGTGTGATTAGAAGGCCCAGAGAAGTCCATTAGCATTAGTTGTAACGTCAGTAAAGATTAGATTTGAGATGAACTAATGCAAATTTTTTTGGGAAATGTGGTAAGAGTTAATTGAAGTGGTTCCCAAATGTCTTTTTTGATTAGATTTTGTGGGATTAGGAGGAAATGGACTGACAGAAATTGGGGGAATTTTAATGGGAACGGTGATTGTGAATCAGTGATTTGAATTTCAGTTGAATATTTAATACTTAGATTGACTGCGAGCGGTCACGAGTTTTTGGTACAAATTTGTTGGGGGAAGGGGGGGGGTAGATTCTTTTAAATTGTGTTTGCTCGGTTTTATTTGGAAATGGTTTTTTGGTTTTATTATTTGTCGAGTTTAGAATTATTATTTCAGTGAAGTATTATGGCTCGACAGTTAACTGGGTTAAAGGTGTCAAATATTCTATCGACACATCCAGAAAGGTTCGTTTTGTTTTTATAGTTTTAAAGTTTTTGTTTTCATTTGATACAATATTTAATATGGCCTTGTTTAGGCATACCCGGCAAAGAAGTGATCTATTGGGGGATATAAGTAAGTTTAAGGAGGAGTATCTAAAGAGGGGTAAGTTAATAGAACTTGGGTGGAAGGAAGTTCCATGGGTTGACGGATCTGGGTTGAAGAGTTGGCATCAATTAAGGGCTAAGTTAGTTGAAGAGGGGAGGGGGTCAATAGTAGGTGAAAACGGTTGGCCGAAATTGCCGTTAGAGATTCGAAATGAAGAAATAGTCGGAATAAAGGAAGACTTTTGTAGAGAAGTGGAAGCGCTTGCTGATATAAATCAAGTAGAAAATTTTATTGATAATATGCCGGCTTATCATGATGAATCACGCATATATGCTAAAGTGTCAGCTTATGATGGTTTGTATGGCTCAGTCGGCTGGACATTTAATATTGAAGGAATTCTAAATGGAGAAGTTCCCTCTGACCTAGATTGTAATAGGAGAGATGCAATGATACAGTTTGGTCCTTGGTGGACACGATCACATATAGAAATAGGTGGGAGTGATAGTATATCAAAGACAATTGTAGGAGAAAAACTGTTTCTCATTTGTGGGAGCTACACGACGTCCATCGCATTTGATAATGTTGTAGGAACACCCCAGTATTTCATGGAATTAATTAGACGTGGTCCTAAAGCTAGTAAGCTGCCGAGTGATATTTGGTTCTATTTATCAAATAAGTCTAGTGTTTTATGTCAGCCATCACTCTGTGCTCATGCTGTTTTAACAATGTCATTGGGAGTCTCCCTAGTTACTGGTTGGGAAGCACATGACTTACGAAATTCAAGAGTTGCCCAAAGGACATTTACTTCATTTGGGTTAGGGGCTCGAAAGGGAGTTGTTGAGAAACTTTTGAAAGACAAAGGCAAGGAAGCCGCTTTAGAATGGGCATTAAAGAGAGATAAGGACGTCGGTGGCTCCTCAGATGTTACGGAACATATACAATCTTTAGTAAAGAATGAATTCACTATGACTAAGAGACCATATAAGAAAAGGATTAAGTGGGGGGGTGTGCGTAAGTCTAATAAATTGAGTAAAACGGGAGACGTGGGCGAGCTGGAAGAACAACCAATTGTGTACACTTTCCTGCCTCCAAAGGATCCTTCCAAGCTTTAACGTAAGTTCCAGTTTCAATAATTTGGGTTACGGCAGGTGTGAATATTTATGAAAAAGTAATTGCCCGACCTTTTAAAGATTGTTATTCCGAGCTAAGATGGTGATATATGTCTACAAATATGGTTGAACAATAATAGTTTGATGCCAATTCAGGTGCAGAATAATTGTTTTTGAGAAGAAATCGATCTTTTTGTCAGTTCGACGTACCCAATATGATGTAGGGTATTCGTTAAAAAATAATTTCCCCGTGTTGGGAAATACTGCTTCAGCGTTAAAAGTAAGTTTTTTTGGAAGAAATAAGTGTAATTAGTTAGAGTTTGATGTCAATTTACCCGCGTAACACTTTTTCCGGAGAAACATACACTTTTTTTTTAAAAGCTTTTTTCTCACCTATTATGTTGTGCTGAGTGGTTTGTAGTGGTTGTTCGCGCTCTCTCATGCGGTCTTCGATGATAACAGAGGTCTAAGTAATCAGATAAGAATGAGTACAAAAGTGTTTTGAACCGTAAAAAGGGGTTAAATATGAGTATTCTGCTTTTTTGTAATTTTCTAAGTTTTTGTTAAGAATTTGTAAAAGGAATATAATGGAATCTTGTTCAATATATACACACAAGGTTTACATCAAAATGCATTTTAGTGGGGAATGAGATTAGTGTGAAGGGGTATGAGGAGGGGCGGGTCGAAGTAACAGGGAATCATTCATTGTGTAGTTCGAATGTTGGTTCGAGGGTGTCGTTGCTGGGGTTTTTAAGACTGTCGAGAACTTGTTGATAGTCAAAACAGTTGGGGCTAAAGGTGACGGTCTTTAGGGTGTATCCCGGGTCAACAAATTCTACAAAAAGGGAAATGGTACCGTCATTGCGGACAATGTAGTCGTCAAATGTGACTAGCATTGCTCGGCGACCATGACGCAAGTAAAGGTACATGGGGAAAGGGAGAATTGTTGGGAAGTAACCCTCGTCATGGTCTTGTCGGTAAATATCCCAATTAATGAAGTGCGAATTTACATTATCGTTTAAATTACTCATTTTAATTAATATTTAGTAATTCAAATTCCCCGTGTAAAAATTCCTCTGTGCTAAGTTCTATAAATGAAATAACGTCAATGTAGGAGGGAGAATTTTTTTCAAAAATTACTTTGTGGGTTGTATTTTCGAACGTGGTTACCCAGAACACAATGGACTCATCAGGAAATTTAAGGTATTGATCAAAATAACACAAGGAAATATTAAAATCTATATAAAAATACATAAATAGGGTAAATCTTGTGGATATAAAATCAAAATATGGGAGAGTGTCTTCATAATGTTCGAGTGAGAGAAATTCGGGGGTTGAGGACCTGGACATTAGTGTGTTTGGGATTTTAGTTTGGAATTGTCTATGGCGAGTAAGGGGGTTGGCTGAAGGGGGAACTTGCGATTGGGGAAGGGGTTAAAGGCTCATCTGAAATAATTTCGTAGTCGGGGGATTCTGGGGTGTCGGGGATAGGCTCGGGATGCTGTGAGTGTTGAGGGAGGTTGCCAATAACTAAAGGATGGTGAAAAATGAAATCAATGTTGGCGTTTTGGTTATTGTTATTTATGCAGTTTTGGATTTCTAACCAAACGGGGGATGTGTAGTCAATTATAACAGGGTATGTGTGCACGGTCACTGTGTCGTTGATAATAAATTCCTGGCGTATATTAAGTTGGATGAGTGGTTCCTGGTGTAAGAAAAAGGAGATTCTATAACTATCGATTGTGGCGTTGTAATGATTAAGGGATGTAAAGATTGGGTTTTGTATTTCTATGAAAAATTCGTAAATGGGTTCAGCCATTCAAAATTTTGTTTTTCCATACAATTTAGTAAATGCTGCTACTGGAGTCTGTTTTCTGCATTCAAGGAATAAATAGTGAAATAATGCATTTCCCCAAATATTTCCGCTTTTCTGAAAATAATTCCCTGTCTTGTGATTGGTTGGTAATTCAAATTTCCATTTTCGCTTTAGCTCTTTGTTAAATCGTGTATATTTTTCATTTTTGGGGTCTGAGTTGTGTTGCATTTCACACATTCGCTTCCCCGTGTGAGGTTAAAACTGTATTTGATTTCGTTTTATTTAAAGTTATTCTGGTTTGATTCTGTTATGTGGCAGGTAAGTTGATTTATCATTTTTCTCGGTTATTTAGAATGTGATTCCTTGGTTGTTGTTTTGTTACTAGAGTTTGATGGTCCCTGATGTCCTCTTTTTGGATTTGAAAATCAAAGAACCTGATAGGTCTGCTTTTGCTCGAATATTAAGAATACCGCTGTTGCTAATTTCTGTTTCGCGTGTCTTTCCGTTGGTTTTTGTGTTAATGCTGGACTGCGATTATTTATGCGCAAACATCTTTAGCGCTTGAGCTGATAACTAAGCGGCGTTTTGGAGGCTGATGAGATTAGCATTGTAATGTAAAAGTTTTCTTTTTTTCTTTTAAGTTTCCGGTTTTTTTTTTTTAGATTTTTTTTTCCAAATTTTGAAATAGTATCTTTGAGGAAAGACTTAGGAAAAATTTTAAGCCGGGTTCCACGAGGAGCCCGGGGATCCGTTATTCTTTTTTTTTTTGAGTCCGATTTTTGGGCTGAAAGTTTGAGGGTCGTAGCTCTTCTAGTTTTCGAGATATCGCACTTTAAAGTTGAAAATTTTTCTCGACACTTGTAATTTTTTTCAAAATTAGTCTTTCCAAGGGAAATTTTTTGGACTTAGGCGTTTTTGCTTCTCAGATTTTTGTAAAAAAAATTTTTTTTTCCTTTTTTTTTTCTTTTAAATGAAAATTTTTTTCTCTTAGACACTTCCGGTGTTCATGGTTCGAAGCGGGTATGCTCCGTAATGGGTGGGCAATTTTGGTTGTGTATGGTCTGGTATATGAGTATAAATTGGTTGAGAAGTGACAGGTGGAGGTCTGTTAATATGTTCAATCGTTAGTGTGGGCTCTTCCGATCTTTTCAGTCGTTTGATGTAGTCCCTCAAAAAGGTGTACGGTGTACGTACTCGTGTGCTATCGTTGTCCTGCTGGGTGTCAAATTCGTTTTTAATTTCCAAAGGCAGAACAAGTGAACATTTATGTAGTGGATGTTCAGGATGCTCTTGTAGATATTCATAGTCATTGATTGCAACTACTTGCACTGGCTTCGTTTTGATCTTTCTCCCTTCGTGTGTTATTCGGAAAGGAAACCGGCGGTGTAGTTTTGCCCATTTATGTAAAAAATGTGAGTATGTGAGATGTAGAAAAACACTTATCAGGAATGAAAGGAATCCAAATAATAATGACATTTGCCATGGAATGTATTCTTTCAGTCTGTTCTCAAGCTTTGGTTTCAGTGCTTGAATCTTCTCCAATATTGGTTGTGCAATTTTTTCGATCGTTTGTTTGCTGGTTCTTCTTGAATCAATTTATTGGAATTGTGGCTGTATCTGATGTAGAATTTGAATTTGTGCTTCTGATCTTGATGAGAAACTTGGTAATTCTTCAAGTGGCGGTAGGAGGTTAAAGATGGTACTTATTGGGTCAGGTAATTGGAAGTCAAGTCGTATTGCCGGTACCGAATCGCAAGCTGTAAGATCTGATCGTAAATGAATGTTTGGTCCACGCAGTTGTTTTCCACATCCCAGTGTAATGATGCAAACTCTGCATCCAGGATGCTCAATCCTTGCTAAGGGATTGCTGCCATTCCCTGCGCTCTCGATGAGTGTGTAGTCGTCGCTTGCCGACGTAATTAACCAACGACCGAAGCCGAGATTGCGAGCCTTTTCAGTCAATGGCAATTCGATTACATCCAATTGACAGCGTTGCAATGCAAGTAGCTCGTCGTCGTGGTATAAAAGTGTAGCCATGCAAGACTGATAAGTCTGCTCTGTAGGTATGGCTTTTGTGCATATTGCATATTTTTGGGACCCAATACAATTTTCGAGCTCTTTGTCATCGATAAACGCGAGTTCTTCTCCGTCGTCCGAGACGGCCATGTATTTGGCTTCTAAACGCCAAACTAATGCTTTGCCTGTATCCCCGTCTGGCATGGGGATGGGAATGGCATGCAGCACATTCATAACTGTGCTCTTTGATGCCATCGGTATGGCCAGTGTCAGGATCAGACCTGATTCAATTGCCTCAACTTGTGTGACCAATTTTGTCTCATAGTACGAGAGAATGTCTTGGATTGGTACGGCAAGTGACAATCGGTCCTGTAGCCCATTTTGTTGTAAGTGTACCATTGTAAGGATTTCATGGAGCTGCTGACGAGGTACCAGCGACATAGGTAATAGCTGGTTCATGAGTGGTGTTAGTGAATTCAGAACGTTTATTCTAAAGGTGTACAGAGCTGCTCTGTAGGTTTTAATGTTCGCCAGAATTGTCTGAAAGATATTGCTTAAGACAAGACTGTGTTGGTTTATTTGTTCGCGTACATAAAGGTATTGTACGCAATTTCTCATATGGTGGACATTCTGACGGAGCGCAGTGAACTGCCCCTCTGCTAGCTCCCAGTTCCTGTTTTGGGTTTTAATTATCTCGTCCTGCGCCTCTTTTATTGCTTTAAGTTCTCCCGAGACTACAAAGAATTTTTCGTTCTGTGAAGTTGTTATCTGTTCGACATGTTCTGTCAGGTATTGGAGGTAAGCCATGGCTTGTCTGATGTTTTCTTGGTTTCGTTTTACCCGTTTGTCGCATCCTCCAAATACGGATTTGATAAAGCACAGGAGTTTGTCTCCTGCGCCAATGCCAATTCCCAGAACTGCAGCAGCTGCGGCTGCAGCGGCTGCTGCCCTTGTTTTTCGAGAAAAAGTTGTGTCCGTTGCAGCGTGTGAGCGGAGGAGTTGTGACATTTCTATTTTTAAGGTTTCGATATCCTGCTGTGCGAGTTCGTTTTCCATGATAGCTTGTTTCGCGATCCATTGTAAACCAGATGTTGATTCAGTCATGTTGGTATAATTGAGTGGGCAACCATAATTCTTTGAAGTCCACATACTTGCCAGTTCTCGAGTGAGATTTGTAAGTTTCGACTCTACTGTTTTATTGTAGACTGGGTAAGGGACTAGAATTTCTGTCTTTACAAATTTTTCTGTTAAGAGAATTTTCTGATGTAAGTTAAAAAGTACACCATCTTTAGTTGCCACTGCCGGCTGGTTACTTGAGGCGGTTTGAATATTTGTCAATAAGTAAAGTAGGAAGCAGGCTATAGCTTGTTCTGGAAGGTAATTGAACATGGTTTATGAATGGGGTTGTTTTTTTTCGAGTTGAGAATGCTGCTGATTTCGAAGTGAGTAAAGTTGAAGAATGATTTTACTAGTTATTTTTGTGGTATATATAGTGAATACAAGCGATTGTCATTGGGCGAGATAATAGCCAATAAGAATGGAGCAGTAAAGTAATGACGTCATAGTAAAGAATCTTCTGTATCCGTTGCGTAGTCCAGAGTTTGATGAAGATTACCGTCAATTTGTTGCCTATGGAGAGTTAGTGGAATGACCCGTCTTCTGTTTGGTAAAATTGGGCCTAGGTCTATTAATTCTCTGGGAGGTACCCTATGCCTTAATGGCGATGAGTGCCTAGGACCTTGGAAATTAATGTCTGAGTCAGTTTCTGTTGTTTCGAATACTGGATCGTCGTACGATGCTACCTCGTTATATTCTTGGGAGTTGGTTACTGCTAATTCGTTTGCTGAATTTCGCAGAGAATCTTCCATTCCTGGTGTTTGTTCAGTTGCATCATTGTTTTGGGGCATTGAAGTGTTGGTTTCCGCAGAATTGAAGGTATCCTCGATGTTTCCCGAGGCTATTGAGAAATAGAACTCAAGCGAGGACTCGGGGTCACTGGTGCTAGTTTCTATATCGCTGTTTTCTGTATCACTGAAAACAATGGAGAGGTCAGGGTCAGGGTAATGACTGAGTGGGAAGTAAGTGATCACTTTCACTTGCGGATCTTCTTCGGAAACTTGTAGGCTGTTATATACTGAGTGCTCTCTTGCCAATGCAAGGTGGTCGCTTCGTCTCAGGTTGTAGGGCCTTTGTGAGCCAAATCGTGCATCTGTTTGAGGGAAATTACTGTTTGCGGAAAAGACGTAATCTCCCACATCTATTGTTTCTGGTGTTTCTCTTGCTTCAGACGGCACGGAGCCTTCTACAAAGAATGTATTTTCGTCGTATATAGTTTCCTGTTGTATTTGTTGATGGTTTGTTGGCGGTTCTCGTGCTGAGAAGCTCGCTGTTTGTACATTTTGATTGAAACTGATTGATCTCGTTTCTGGCACTGTTCTGGGTAGAGTCATTGCTTCTTGGTTGATGTGGTTCTCGATCTGGTTATCAAAGAACTGAGGTTCTCGTTCCTCTTCAGGGATTGAGGGATCGGCCTCAAAATTTCGAGGGTCGATTGATGCTAAGTCTTGGATTTCATATTGTGGTTTTATTGGTCGCAATCGCATTCTGTGTACACATTGTGTATAGTTTGTGTTAATTTTCCGCACAATATAGTTGGCATTTGTGAGTCTCTTTTCCACTCTGTACATAGGAATCCATCTGCTCTGTTGTTTGTTCATAGTTGCGATTTGTGTTGTACATTTTGGGTCCAAAATGAGGCAATAAGTGTGCTCTTTCAGAGGAGATGCATTGGCTTTCCTGTCGTAATATTTCTTGTATTTGAGGTATGAATGAATAAGATTTTCTTTCACGGAAGCGAATAGCTCAGTTGTTTTATCCTGGATTTCCTTTATGCAATCCGCTTTTGGCTTGTGTTGCCAAAGACGTGTGTTTTGAAAGCGTAGGTCGAGTGGGTTGACTGGTGTGCGTCCGTGAAATACGTCTGATGGCGTACACCCTATTGCTGGAGCGTAGGTAGTGTTGTGTATGAATACTGCAATATCAACGTATCTATGCCAGTCAGAAGACGTTTGGTTTTCATTTATTCGCAGAATTTGTTTGAGTGGGGCGTGGTTTCTTTCGAGTAATCCAATTGTTTGTGCGTGTTTCAATGTGCAGTGTTTGAGTTTGATCTCAAGAATTGTGGCAAGTTCGCTCATTAAATGTGACGTGAAAGCTGTCCCTAGGTCGCAGATTATCTGTGATGGAATGTATGAATGTTTCAGGAAGATAGAAATAAGCGCTCGGGCTACAACGTCGGCGTCACCTTTCATCAGAGGTATTGCGAATAAGTATTTCGAGAAGACATCTATCCCGGATAATATGAAGGTGTACGGTGAAGGGTGCATTTTGCCGACAAGGTCGATGAGGAGTACATCTGCTGGAAAATTTTGTAAGGAAGACATTGGTTGTAGAGGCGGTCTCAAAGCTGCTGTGGGACTAGGTTTAGTTTGTAAACAAGTCACGCAGTTTCTGATGTAGTCAGTTAGTGTTTCGGTGAAATTGGGGAAATAGAACCGCTTCCGAAATTCGGCTATGGTACGCGACACACCTTTATGTCCGCTCCAGACACTGTTGTGGATGCGGAAGAGTACTTCTTTTTGCAAGTGAATTGGAACACAGTATTGTTTGATGAAGCTGTTGCCCGTGTGATTGTAGAACTTTCTGTGTAGCACTCCGTCAAACATAGCGAGTCTTGGGTATTGTTTCAGGTACTTTTTCAAGTCTGCTGAGAGATATTGGGCGGTTGTTGGTGGGCCTCTTTCGAACCAAAGGATAACTCTTTTGATGTCTGAGTCTTTTTGTTGTTCGGCTCTTAGATTCAGTGGCGAGTGACCGGTTGTATCAAAGTCGTCCATTGGATTGTGTTCGTGTATTGCCTGGAGCTGCGCCGGTTTTATTTGTTGAATATGAACCTCCTCAATGATTTCTGTTTGGTCTGTTTCGTTGACGGTCTGAAAAAGATAGTGTTTCCTAGTGTTTTCCTTGGATGTTTCGTGCAGGAGTGTATTAATTGAGTTGTCCGGGACTTCGGCGGTAGTGTCAATTTGGACTTCACTGATTGGTATCTTCGAGTTGATGCGAAGTGTGAGTTTCTCCTTCGGGTTTATGTGTATCCTTGAGAGGTAATCTGCCGCGAGGTTGGCTTTTCCAGGGATATGTCCTAGTATTATGTCAAAACTCAATACGTGATCTAATGCGTTCCACAGCGTTGGTGGAATGATCTTTGTTTGAAAGAATCTGGTGACAGCTCTGTTGTCTGTCAGGACTAGTACTGGTTTCTCGCATCCCCAAAGGATGTTTGCAAACATATCAAGGGCAAAATGAACAGCAAGAAATTCTTTCGCGTAGATTGACATCTTGAGTTGATTTGGTTTGAAAATACGTGATCCAAAACTTACAGGTGCATAAATTTTGTGTTCAGACGTTCCGTTTGCCGTTTGGGTGTAATCCTCGATCATTAATACAAATCCAGCAGCATAGAATGATGCATCGGCCATAATGACATATTGTCTATTGGTCATCGGTAGCCTCAGTGATATTTCACAGGCTGATTGTAGATCTTGTGTCAGTTTCTTTAGCATTATGGTGTGTTCCTCTCTTATTTCAAAGTCTGTTTCTTTCTTAAGTAATCTGTAAAAAGGAAGCAGCTTTTCTCCGAGCTCTGGTATGAAGGCTTTGTAAAAATTGAAGAAACCGATCATTCTTTTTGTTTGCTTAACATTTTTCGGCATCTTGAATGTTCTGAGAAACGTCGCGATTTTCTGTTTGATGGGGGTCAAACCCTCTGAAGTTATCGTGTTCCCCAAGAACTGAATTTCCTTCAAACCAAAGGCGCATTTATCTGTAGCTAGCTTCATTCCTGATTCTCTGATGCACGTAAAGACTGCTGATAGTTTTTCCAGCATATCTGGGAGATCATGAGCACCTATTCCAATATCGTCTACGTATTGAAAACATTTGTCAGCGGTAATTACGGGGTCAAGATTCTGTCGCATGAATGAGCTGAATGCGCTAACACTTCTGCTCAGTCCTTGTGCTAATCTTTTAAATGCGTAAGTTCGCGATGCAAAATTGAAAGCGAGCAGTTGAATGGATTGCTCGTCGGCCATTGGCACGGAGTAGTATCCGTGGCTTCCATCCATTTTGCAAAAGAGCTTTTTGCCTGCAAGATGGCTTCCTGCGTCAGCCAGTGTTGCTATTGGGAAATTGTTGTTGTTATAGTCATTTCGAATCAAGTGGTTGATTTTACGCAGATCTATTAATATTCGTAGTTTGCCATTCGGTTTTCTTTTTGCAAAGATTGGTGATGAATATCTACTGAATGGCAACGTTGTAATCACGCCGTAGTATTGTAATAAGGCGAGTTCTACTAGGAGATCGTCTTTGAGGTGGATGGAAACTCTTTGGTTTTTTGAATATACTGGTCTATCAGTATCAGGCGTCAGTTTTACTGAGAATTTTGAGGTGTAGCCAATGTCAAGGCGATGTCTTGTAAATATATCGTTGAATTCCAATAAGAGATCCTCTGTCTTCTTCTTTTCGTCGTCTGTTAGGACACTTCCGTGCCAGTTAAAGGATTCCAAGAATATTTTTCGGTCCTCTGCATTATCCAGTGGTCGAATGGACTCTCTCTTCTTGAAGCGAATGAGTTCTTCGTAAATCCGTTTTTCTAGTCCTGTGAGTTTGGATGGATCTTCAGTTGTCTCTGGGGTTGGGAACCAATATTTTGCGTTGTGGTTAATTGTGATGTGATTTAGCTGGCCCTTCGCTACTTTCTCAATATGTTTCGATATGGTTTTTGTTGTCTTTGAGAAATTATTTGTTTCCAGCAACTTGGGCTCTAATGGGATAAGATAGCGAGCTTGTTCGGGTGTGATTATCGTGAAGGTTGCAGGTAGTGTGTTTCTTTCGATTGTGATCGGTACTTCCGTTGTGTTGATAGCCATTAGTTGAATTGGTTTGTCCTTTAGCATTCTGTTTATCGTACTCGTGAGGCAAACTCCTATGTTTTCGAATTGTGTTGTGGGCTCTACTATTCCAATTTGGTGATCTGCTTCTAATGGTTGATAGGGCATGAGTTCAATCATTTTCTGTTCGCCGGGGTTAATGATAACTCGAGTGGTTGTTTTTAGATAAATTTTACGCTTATTATTGAATCGTTTTGATGTTTTTGAGCCTGCTGTCTGCATCAAATTCAGCTGAAATGTGAAATCAGGGAAATGTAGATAGCGGTTGTGGGCGTCGATTGTTATTTCATTTTTGTCGAAAAAGGGGAATCCAAGTAATATGCCTGAGAGTTTCTCAAAAACCATAAAGTCCTCTGTGAGTTCTAAATGGCCAATTTTGAATGTTAGTTTTGTCGTGAATAAGATTTGAGACTGATGCATAAACGCTGTGGAGACCGTAATTTCCGGTGGTGCCTTTTTTATGGGTTTTTGCGTTAGATGATTGTAGATTTTATCAAAATGTTTTTGTGACATAGCGCTACTAAATGCTCCAGTGTCAGCTATCGCTTTCATTGTAATTGAGCCTAATTGAATAGGAATTAGAAAGACGTTTTCGTTATAGCTAGTTGTACAGTAAGAAATTTTTTGTAGAAAAGCATGCAGGTTATTCAGTTTTTTGGCTGTTGGTTGAATGGCATTGTTGCGTCGCGATAAGGTGGTTGCCTCTGAGTGCAATCACGTGCGGTATGCTCGTTGCTTGCGCATATCCTGCAAAAAGTTCGCATTGGCGTGGGAGATCGTTGTCGCTGGTTGTATTGTTGACTTTGGTTGTTGTATCTGCTTATCGCGTTTGTACCTCTTCCTCTACCTCGATAGAAAGGGCGGTTATGATAACCTGAGAAGCTTCTATTTTGGTTTGGCGTTCTGTATGCTGTGTTATTTCTGTTGTAGTTTGTGAAAGGCTTGTTAAATTTATTCTGGGTGGTGTTCGGCCATCTTGGTGGCGTTGTTTGTGAGACTGATGCCTGAATTGAAGCTATTCCTGCTGCCATTATGTTTTCGACCGCTTGGTTAAAAGCAGAGTTTTGGGAGCTTGTTAGTGAGTTGAAGGCTGTGGTGTGTGCTGGCTCTGGGTTTAATTGGTCTATTCGAAGTCGTCTTTTGACTATGGAGCATAAGTCGTTTACTCCGACATTGTCCAATTCTCTGAGAAGAACTTTTTTGTATTTGAAGGGCATCCCCTGTATAAATTGTTCTCGGATTCTTCTTGTGCGCTCGTCATTGCGGTCAATTCCGGCACCAACGTCATCGACGATTGCTAAGTTGGCAAGCCGCTGTAAGTCAGTTAGAAAATCGTCTGGTTGTTCCTTCACGGGATCAAATTTTCTGCTCTGTAAGTCTAACTCAAAATTACGCCGTTGGTCTGGGCCTGAGTAGCGGTTGCGTAACTGTTCTAATGCGTCATCAAGGTCGTTTCGTGTGTTTTCTGGTAAGCGTAGATAATAGTTTAATGCGTTTCCGTCGAGGTGTAAATGTAGGTATCGGGCTTGTTGGTTGTGATCCGCCGGAATTCTGGCAACTGCTATGCTTGCTCTCAAAAGACCTTCAAATTGGTCCCAGTTTTCGTTGGGTAGTCCGGCAAAACGTTTGAGCGATACGTGTGGTGGGTGCAGCGCGGCCATATCTGTTGTTGTTATTTATGAGTGAAAGGAACAATTCTCCTGTTGATCTTGTCCGTTTGTTTTCAATCGACAAAGTGGGCAGGTCTGGCGTATTGGTTTTTGTGAGGTGATTAAGTTGGTTTTTCCTGTATTAGCTTCTATAAGTTCGTGTATATCACCTTCTTGGAGTTTAAGTTTTAATGAGTTTGATTTATTTTTAATAATGAATATTCCATACCTCTTGGAGATCGATGGAACAATTTTGACATTGGGGAGTTGTAAAACGGCATCCAGAATTTGCTTGTTTTTGAGTGATAAATTTCCCAAAAGAATAAACATTAATTTGAGATAAACATGAATTTTGAGACAATTGTTTCTTTTTTTTTTATGAAGCTTCAGCTGTGATGATTTTTCTCTGATTCCGTTTCTTTAGTGTTGCAGAATGACGCTCTTGATCTCTGTCGCCATATGATAGCTCTCTGTAAAGCTATTCTGTTAGGAGTTTCCTACTAATATTTAGGTTCCGTGTACCGTTTTTATGTTTCCTTTTCAAATATTTTTCTAAGTGTTTAGGTTCGCAAGCGTCCGGTATTCTGCTAAGATGAGAAAATTTCACAAGTTCTGAGGTTGGAAAATAGCACTAAGTTTCGCAAGAATCAATTGAAGAATGAATGAATAATTCGTGTTATGCATTTCGTATTTATACTTTTTATTTACATTTTTGTCCAATCAGAATTGAGTTCATTCTATTAATAGATAGTGAATATTTTATAAGTTTTATTTGAGTCTGAGTCTTCATGCTCGATACTATCTAATTGTGACGTGTCAGTGTTTGATTTTAAGTTCAAATTACAGCTCCCCTGAGAAACTCTGCTCTGGGTTAATACAATGAATTGGACTAGATGACCACCACAGCAACTCAATATAAAAGCAAAGATCATAAATAGGTGCTAGCTTGCTACAGAAATTCTCGGTTATCTTCTATTTTGCGCTATCTAACAGCCTAACTAGCTAATTTTGTTATATACCTAACTTTTCGATAAACTTGCGACATTTGTTAGCAATTTGTAATTCTGACAAATTATCATTAATATCAAAGCCTGTGCCATTGCTCCTCGGCTTATATAGTCAGGCATCTTTTTAATGAGCAAAAGTACATTACGGGATTTGGGTAGGTGGAGACTGTTTATCATGGACTTATTATCCGGCAAAAAATCATAGACCCAACGGATTTATTCTATTTCGGATCTATTATGTTATATAGCACGTTACTATGTAAAAATATGACACGTGAAGGGGGGGCAGACTACATTCGCCCCAACTGAGTTGGTTTAAGTTTGCGGAGTAAATAGGCCTTTGTTTAACAAGTGCACAGAATAGAAGCATACTAAAATTACTATACAAGCATAGAACTAACACCTAGTTTTCACTAATCTTGTATTTGCATACATTTGTCATCAGTTTTTGAAAATTCTTGCCGGAAATATCAGCGTTTTTCTTACATCAGCGTTTTTCTTACCCGAAAAATGCACGAACTCCTTATTACCTCGTCGCTGACAATTTGTGACTACCATCAATTTACAAAGCTATTTTAATTAAAGGAAGCTATTATGATCTGCTTAAATCCCCCCCCCGGGCTGAATTATCATTGAACTGTTTACACCATTTCTTCGGTTTAAAAAATTAATTAAAACGGCATGTTGATCTCTAACAAAGCCATATAAACCATTAAAATCCAAAATGAGGTATTAGTTCAATTAAACAGGTTTCTCACAATGATAGGGTAAAGAAAAAGTACCGAAACATATTTAAACATACTTAGTCGACCCAGTTGGCGATGCAATAGATGACTTTTTGGCTGCACTGGCTTTGGGAGACCTGGACGCCCTTCTGAGACCCACCCCAGATGACCCCCCTCCAGATGAGGTACCAGAGTCACTGCGCAACTGTACTGCGGCTCCATTACTGCCCACTCCCCCTGGATGCTGTTGCCGTTTGGCCTAGAAGAGAGCAGAAAAACCAAATATTTACTTCCCCGGCTTCCCTATAAACTTGCACCTTGACCCCTTGTACCCCTAGTTGTAAATGTTAGGTCATGTTATTTGCGATCACTACACCAACTGGTATATTTATACATATACGGTAATGCATATAGAGTGCATCTAAACAATGCAAGAATCAAGTTTTCAAATTTAGTAGAACACACCAGAAGAAAGCGATGGGGGGGGGGGGGTAAGGTTGGGACATTAGGAACCGCCCTTCAGACTATGAAATTGTCTGCTCAAACGAAAAATTGCTCAAGCGAAAAATTTCGAAAAGAACATTGTTACCAACTTCGTTCGAGACATTTAATTACAACAGTGGAATTAAACGAGAAGTTTGATTCCGGGGTGAAAAGAAACACCCGAAAAACTGCTAAATGCTATTTACATGACGATGATTTTTCCCATTTGGACTACTACTAATTGGTTTCTTCCATAGAAAACCCGCCTCTCGACCACTATGTGGTATGCACCCCCACCCCCTATCTGTTTTCTATGCCCCCAATCACATTTTTTGTTCTCATACACTATAGTACCAGAAAGCTACGTACACCAAGCGAATTTTCAAAAAGCGGCACAAAAGTCACAATCCAACATGTTGAGTTCAAATCAGTTCTCTAGTAACGGGAAGTTACCCTTCTACTTTTTCTAATATATGGTAGGCAGTTTGTGAAGTTTTCAGACATTTATCAAGGAAATCTGAGTCAAGTTTTTGACAATTGTTCCTTAAGTTCTCTCGGTTTCGTAATTCACAATTGGCCATAAATTTTCAATTGGATTCAGATCGGGACTATTTGCGACCATTCCAGTACCACCTCTTCTTTGAAGCATTTGAAGACAATCTCTGCTTTATGCACATAAGCATCATCTTGTTGGAAAAAAAGATTAATTTCTTTCGTAATTTTTCCAAGTGAACTAGGCCTTTTAGCTTGCTTGATCATCTAACAGACAGTGTCCGCTCATCTGATGTATTGTACCTCACGAGATAGATTGCTTGTGCAAACTCAAAATGTTGCCAAGAGATCTCGTTCCATTTCTCCGCACAACTCGAACAATTCCTTCGCTAGAGACGGCTCTGAGATTCTTACTAATGCTGTAGATTGTATAGATAGAGTCTACTAGATCTTAAATTTAAGGTGTGTTGCGCGTGTGTTTTTACTAGTCAAATTTGGACATTAGCAATCGCAACAGCGTGTCAAACAATAAATTAAAACATACCCGGCAGATTGCCGGAAAATAGCCGCCGTTGATTCCAATAAGCATAATTGGGATTGAAAGAATAGAAGATATTGAAAAAAAAGATTTTTGTACAATAACATTTCTTAAGTCCGATTTATTTTGATGGCATTTCGTAGTTGAACATAACGTACTGTTTCTAAGAGCGGGGCTACAGGGGCTACTATCAATACCAATAAGCATTAGAGATGGTAACTAAGACTTATAGGAACGACATTCAAATAGCGGGCATCTAAAATTGGGCTTTATGGGTTTATCCCGTTTCTACTTCTGACTTCAATTTTTTATACTGACTCTGTTCAATTTGAATTGCTTTGCTGAGCAACTGCTGTTCAAAATCACTTTTAGCAGAATGAGAGAAGAGAGGAACTAGCTTAGAGAAGTCAAAAAAGATATCACGCAAAACGCTGAAAAAGCGGCAAAATGAGGTAAAGCGAAACATTTTTTTTATTCGACGAAGTAAAAAAACATAGCAGGACAATTCCTGACGTACAATTCAAAAAATTTTCATTGACTAAACAGAAAAACTAGACCTAGAATGGACTATGAGTGAATTGGGAAAAAACCATTTTAAAAAAAAATCAGAACAAAAAAATAAAACATAGCTGGCAGATTGCCAGGAAATAGCCGCAATAGATTCGTAGATCGGCAGTCTAAAAAAACAGTAAAAAAGACAGAGCAAAAAAATTCGTCTTTTCATTGAAGGCTGATCTGTTATAATTTGATTAAAAATCTGTATAAGTTATTGCTGCCTCTATTAGCTGATCTCAAAAAACCTTCATTTAGAGTGACACACACCCATTTGAGCTTATCTCTTTGAATTAAAGTAAATAAAAGTCAATTTCAAACTGAGGAAGTCATTTTTGAGAGTGAGGTAAGTCAAGTGTGACCAAAAATATAATCACGCGCATGAACAAAAAAACTCGCTCCACTAAGAGCGAAAAATGACGTCACACATGCAATTCAGTTGAAATTGCATGAACGAATGAACAAAAAGTGGCTGTGACGTCATATGGTCGTAACAAAAATCATGACGACGAAATAAAAAACCCAAGAGAAGGCCAATAATAGCCCCAGCTATCGCTGTGCGGCTATTAATAAACAAAAAATCAATGCCAAAATGCCGCATGTGAACAAAAACCACTAGCGAGAAATGAAAATTTAATTCAAACAAAGAACTAGGCCTAGAATGAGCTGTGAATTGATTGGGAAAACCATTTAGAAAAAATCCTATCCAAAATATCGAAAAAACAGTAAATATCAGAGTGAAATTGCCGCATGTGAACAAAAAACCACTACCGAGAAACCGAATTTTTGTTCAAACACCGTCTTCTCACTCAACTTTAAAATTAGAGCGAAAAAAATTCACGCCACAAAACCACTCGCTTTTTCGCTCCATTTCCTGTTTCGGCGTGAACAAAATCACTGCTCCAATTTGACTTCAAAAATCATGAAAATGTGTGAACAGATCTTAAAAAAAAAGACAGCGCCCCAATACAATTCAAATTCTTTGAATTGTAAAAAAATAGGAGCGCTATAATAGCCGGCTGAGAAGATGAGGGCGGCTATTAAAAAGCAGATTAACCTTCTTTTCTGTGTAAGGGAGAAAATGAAAACGCGTTTAAACGAGTTTCAAATTTCAAAAATTCACGCCTTACATCATGCCTTAGCGCAAATAAAACGTTTTGAGCAAAAGTAACGCTTAAAGCGCACAAATTGTACAGTACCTAGCTTTTTGGTACAATAGTGTATAGCACGTTTTACTAGGTAAAAATAGGACGTTGGCCTGGGTGTATAAAAGTTATGCCCACTGAGCTGCGAGGGGACAAAATGGATCCAAATTTTGATCAGTCAATCCAATCTTTGGGCGCAATTTCTGAAGTATACACATTTGTGACCATACCTTGATAAGCAAGAGATGGTCGCCTTGCGACTTTCTCAACGTAGCGGAAGACGCATTGGTCGATGCTTTGTTCACACCGGACGACACTCCACCACCATTTGAGGCCAGACCAGAGTTCTTTGGACTTCTCGAGTTCTGAATGTATACAGCTTCAAATTAAAATACAACAGGAGAAATAGAGAAAACATTTGCTTCGAGGAACATCACGTCTATTAATCTTTTCTGTAAAACCCGCCCACTAATTCGTTTATTGTTGGAATGCTCAGAGAGAGCAACTTGTTCAACATATACTTGGCTAGAGCGACGAAGCCTTGAGGAACAAGAACGAACAAGAGAATGGGTTATCCGAAATACCCAAGTTCAAGAGCTAAAGATAAGTTGGTGAAATGGTTAGGCTTGAACGCATCAGAGTGAAGCGTTCAATCTTTAAAATAACCTGCTGTTTATAAAAATTAGCCATCATTTCCCATGACCTCAACTAGGATGGAAGCGAGCGTAAATGACGTTTTTTTTATATGAAAAAACAAAATCAAAATAGCTATTTTGATTGCATTTGTCCTTAGGACAGAAGTTAAGGTGATTCTTAGTGGAATAATAAGACTATTATCAATAAATATTCGAAACTGATTAAACCTGATTAGGAAAATGATTAAAATAAATATGTTTAAATTGAACAAGAAGTTTCAAAAACATTAAATCGCCCAAACAGCTGCATATAGACTTACGTGCTATAAAACATATAACAACAGATACAGAAGTGACAAGACGGAGTTGCTGATGAAACTAAAAAATACTTCAACAAAGTAGCTGGTGGATTGTCAGAAAACATGCGATAGGTTCAAAGACCTGTAGTCTCAAAATACAATTGATAAGAATCAGACAAAAAATTGGACAAAGTATCTGTAATATAGCCGGCAGATTGCCGGAATAGCTGCGAAAGAATAGACCTGCGTGCCATTTAATAGAGATAAACAGATACAGATCTAAATTGAAAAAAAAAATCGACGCAGCTCAAAAAACTAGGTGAAAACCATTCAGCGATAAATTAATAAAGCTTGTTAAAATTCATTGCACAGAAGCCTCTTATTAGGAACCATTACTGAGCAAATGAGTTCTTTTGACCTTAAACAAATTCAAACTAAACTTAAGTTTTAAAGTGCAAAAGTCATTTTATTGAGTGAGGTAAGTCACGTATGATCAAAATCTAATCACGCAAATAACCTAAAAACTTTTGCTAAAGCGAGTGAGAAATGACGTCACGCGCGGAAATGCCGTTAGTGGGAGGAAGAAGTCATTCAGAAAATTTGACTTTTTCAGCTTTGCTGTGTGAACAAATGTAAAACGAAAAAAGAGCGTCAGACGACGAAACAAAAAAACATAGCAGGTCAAGTCCTGAAATACAATTCAAAGAATTGAATGAAAAACTCAGACGTACTCTACCTGACCAGCAGATCAATCGAACAATGCCAGCAAAAACACAAACAGAATCATCTCAAAAAATTGAGAAACTAAAAGAATCAAAACTAAATAATAATATACTCATTGCTAAAACTCCTGAAGCTTTTAAACCTAAGCCAAATTTTTTTCCCTTTAAAAACACCTACTTCAAAAATATGTTCAAAACCAATTTTTGCTTCTGAAATCGGTCCCATATTATATCTGCAAGACCTGAAAAACATTCATTGGCACTTGAAGATCGATTAACTCGAAAATGAACAAAAAATTTAGAAAAAAAAAGAAATCTATTGCAAATTATAAAGAAATTTTGCTGGAAATCGTGATATAACTATATTCAGTATCATTTTTCTGTCTCTAGAGGCTATCCAGTAAACCAATTCCATGCTTTAAAAAATTCATTGGCTCATAGATCGATAGGCAATAATTATTAGAAAAAAGTTCAAACTTCAAAAAATTGAAATTCGTTCTATTAAAAAGTTGAAAGCCATTCCATTGCCCCCTAGCAACTATTTAATGACATACTATCAAACCCTGGATGAAGTTACATGGCTACTGAGGCAAGAAAAAAATAAAAAACAAACGTTTTGAGAAAACTTGAAAAAAATTCAAAATTTATCAAAAAAACTTCTAAGAGTCAAAAGGTTAAATTGTTGAAAACAAATCCATTGAAACTAATAATCATGCAGTGTTTTTTATCAGAACGTGGAATATGTCTTTTTCGCACTTGAGAATAGACGAATACCAAAAACTGACAAAAAATTTAGGAAGCCCTAAAAAAATTGCAGACTTTATAAAAAAAAGCTAAAATTCGAGACATTATAATGTTAAAAACCATTCCATTGTTACTAAAAACTATGCAGTGTCCTATTAACAAACCTCAAAAGAAGTTTGCCTGGTCCCTGAAGCTGGAAAAACTGAAAAAAACTGATATTCAAAAGTTGAAACCTATTCCATGGCAACTAAAAATTTTTCAATAACTTATTATCAAACCCCTGATAAGATTTTCTGGCCCTTGGACTCAAACAACTTGAATAATGATATATGTCAAAAAAAATGAAAAAAATTGCAAGCTTTGTCAAAAAATGCTAAAATTTATGATGGCAAAAACATGGAAACCATTACATTACCACAAGAAACTATGCAGTAATCTATCATCAAACCCTTTATCAAACCCTAGTGGAGGTTTCTTGACAGCTAGGGCTAAAAAACTCAAAAAATGACAAAAAAATTTTAAAAAACTGAAAAAATTGCAAAAATTAGTATCATTTTGCGTGTTTGTGTTTGTGGTACCAAAACATATAGCTCATAAAATGGTCATAACAAGCACTATTGTCTCACAAAAGGCCTTCATCAACTTTTAAAAACTTCAACCTAAGACTAATCAAATCAAAAAACAACAAAAAACATGAACAATTGCACCATTTTGAGCCCAAAAACTCCTAAAATGCCCCTTTAACCTTAAATTATGGCCATCCCAGCAGCTGCACCACTATAAGCACTTGAAGGACTACTAAAGCCCACTTTGGGCCTCTAATGAAACTTAATGCCCGCTGGGCTTCACCTGTTTATCCCGTTTTGAAAGATCAAAGTCATTGAAAAATGTGTAAACACATCTAAAAAAACAGCGCACCAATACAATTCAAATTCTTCGAATTGTAAAAAACCAAGAGCACCGCAATATAGCTTAGCTCAGCTTAAAGCTTCGCAGCTATAAGAAGTTATTGTCGTCTGTAACTGATGTACAATTATGTGCTGTAAAGCTGACATGACACAATCTTCAATTAGATTAAGATATACTCATTTGTCTCAACTTCTGTAATTCAAGAAAGCAAAAAATTCAACTTCCAAAAAAGAAATCATGTTGAGAGTCATATCGTCAAAACAAAAATCATGCCAACGAAACACATCATGACTGGCAGATTCCTGAAAAATAGCCGCCATTCATTCCCATAAACAGGATTGGGATTGAAACAACGGAAAAAAGAAGAGCGAACCACTTTTAATAATGCAAAATATTTTAATGCCATCTCATAGCGGGATATACTTCTGTTGCTTAATGAGGGGGAATGCAGAGGTATGAAATCAATGCCAATAAGCATTGAAGAATGTAATTAAGATTTAAGAAATCAAGGTCGAAGTAGCGGGCATCTAAAATTGAGCTTCATGGATTTATCCAGTTTCTATTTTTAATTCCGTTTTCCGATACTGACTTGTTGATTCTAGAGTTTGCTGAGCAACTGTTGGTTAAAAGCACAGTGAGCAGAATGAGAGGAGAGAAACTAGGTCTATTTTAGGGTAATTTCATTACCTCAAATAGACCTATAATGGACTAGACCTATAACCGACTAAGAATGGCTTGTCTAAACCATTCAGAAAAGTCCAATAAAACTGACAAAACATTAAACACCGGAGTCAAAATGCCACATGGGAACAAAAGACAACAGGCAATTTTTGTTCGAACACCATTTTCTCACTTTCGTTTAAATTAAAGTTAAATTTTCACCCAAGAACTACTCGCTTTTTCTCTCCACTTCTTGTTTCGCCGTGGCCTGGATAACCACTTCAATGTGATTTTAAAACATGAATGTGTGAACATAGCTTAAAAAACAGCTTAAAAAAAAGAATTCCGGAAACAACTCGAAATCCTTTTTCCAAAATATCAGCACTTAAAAAAATTAACATATCCTGAAAAAACAAAAAAGTAGAATTCTTAAAACAAATTATTGAAGGAAATGAGCATAAAGTAAACACAAAACGCAAAAATACACAAAACCTAAAACCTTTGTTGCCTTCAATCGAGGCTATAAAATTATTCACACACTATTAGGCAGGCCAAAATGAGCTTACAAACATTAACTTGCAAAAAGGAGAAAAACCAAAGAAATGCAGATACATTTCTCATTTTTTTTGTCAAATTGTGGAGAAAAAACTGCTTTGAACCAAAAAAAACTTCATTAAATTTGCAATAGAAAAACCTTGTAGCTTAAGGAGCTTAAACAATGTAAATGAAAACAATGCAAATGGTGAAATACTGCTAAAATAGCCTAAAAACAAAAAAATGGTGAAAAAGCTACAAATTACAGAAAAACTCCCTTTAATTTGTAGAACGATTTAAACCGCTATCAAAAAAACCCGACCGAATATCTTCATTTTTGAATACAATAACCTTTAACGCAACAAAAAATTCAAATATATAAAAAAACAGAGTGAAGAAGACTCACGTGAACAAATCAATTCAATTAGCTCGCTTCGCTAAAATGTTTTCACACCTACATTTCTTGCTCTGTTTCAGAAGAAGGTATGAACACAATAACCACTCTCTTTTCTCCGCCTTTCAGCACAATTTGTTCAACACAATAACTTTTTCAACCTTTAATCATTCCCTGAACTTCCGGTTTTTTGCCCAATTTTCATCAAAAAAAAATACAGAAAACCATAAAGCCACTTCGAGTCGTAAGAAAAAAGATAGCACCCCAATACAAATAAAATTCCTCGAATTATAAAAAAAAATGCCCACTATAGTACGATGAGGGCGAATATTAAACGCAAACAAGCACACCACACGCACGGCTACAATAATTGCTTCAGAATCATCAAAAAACCTGGATAAAAACCTAGAACATACAAAACCGAGAGCTCAAAACTGCTCTTTCAACGACTCCATGAAATATAGTCCCTTTATACTATGAACTAAAGGGATCCCATCAAATTCAGCGAAGTGTACACCAAAGACCAGTGACATTCGAAGATCACTGCAAAGCAAATTATTATCCTCAGACCTTAGTTTAATTCGTTTCTGCAAAGGATTGTTAAGTCGGTAGATGATGAATCACTCAAACAAAAAATGGCACAAAAAGATCAAGGCCAAAATAATTGCTACAAAATTTGTCATTGTAAAGAGAAGAGGTGAAGTGCATTCTCCTTACAAAATTTACCTCTCTAGCTCTCCTGTAGTGGTAAGTAGAGGTTGGGCTGGCCAAGGAACTTCCTCCTCCTTTAGTACCATATCTGGCACCACCACCTCCCACTGTCCCAGTGGCCAAACCACTGCCTCCGGTGCCAGTTGCTCCGTGAAGCCTGGTAGCCCTCTGGGTGGTGTGATTGGCTGATGAGGAGGAGGAGACTGCAGTTCCCGAGGACAGCTGAGCTGATCCAATGGATGATGTCTGGGGGTTATTTGCAGAAGACGATATATTACTGGACCTACAATATCAAAAAATGTCCCACTATTCTCCAATAGGGCTGCGAGCTGGACTAGAAGCTTTTCAATAGTAAGCTGTCAGCAATTGCGTAAAAATTGCTTGAAGTTGTGAAAGAGCGATTTAGATCATACAAAACGCAAGCAGTCAAGTACAGTCAAAGTAATCTTTTCCGTTTACTCCCCTGCCCGCAATACGTCATGTAACCCCCAGTTAATGAACACGTGCCATTACATAGAAAATGCCAATACTGCCAATTGTAAGCATAAATGATGAATTTAATTGTATGCTATAACTTGATTTTTGGGGGGGCTATAATGGGAAAGACCCGAAAATCCTTAGGTAAAATATGGCACGTGTGTCGGTGGGCTCAAATAATATGCACCCACATATTATTACATAGAGCCGGGGTGCACAAACGGTAAAGATCCCGTAAAGTTATGTAAGAAGTCAAAAACGGCCAAGCACAAAAAGACACAGACGGCTACAATAATTGCTTTTCCAGTGGAGCTGCGAGTTAAAAACTTCCAGTGGAGCTGCGAGTTGACACCAGAAGCTTTTTACGCTAAAAATTCAACCGAGAGCGGTGGCAACAATAAAGTTAGCAGCAAAGCGTGAACATTTAAACGTCATCATTGCGCCGAAAACTTCACATTATTGTGCACAGTACCAACGAGTGATTGATATCAAGAAAAACTGAACTTTCCCGATTGCCCCCCCAGCTTAGTGAGCGCATATTATTTGCACCCCCAAACGCACGTGCCATATTTCAAACATACCCGGCAGATTGCCGGAAAATAGCCGCCGTTGATTCCCATAACTCTATTGGGATTGAAAGAAAAGAAAATATATACAAAAATTGATTTTTGTATAAAAACATTTTTAAGTGTGATTTATTTTGATGTCATTTCGTAGTTGAACATACTCCTGTCTCTCAGTGAGAGGCTACAGGGTCTAGTATCAATACCAATAAGCATTATAGATAGTAACTAAAACTTATGAGAACAAAGTTCAAGTACCGGGCATCTAAAAATGGGCTTTATGGGTTTATCCCGTTTCTATTTCTGACTTTGATTTTTCTATACTGACTCTCTTAAATTTGAATTGCTTTGCTGAGCAGCTGCTGTTTAAAGGGACTTTGAGCAGAATGACAGAAGAGTGAAACTAGCCTAGGGAATTCACGCAAAATGTCGAAAAAGCGGCTAAATGGGTAAAGCGAAAAAAAGTTCGACGAAGTAAAAAAACATAGCAGGACAAGTCCTGACGTACAATTCAAAGAGTTTTCATTGACTAAACCAAAAAAATAGACCTAGAAAGGACTAGGAGTTGGGAAAAGCATTTCTAAAAAAACAGAGGCAAAAAATCGAAAAAACCGTAAAAATCAAAGTGAAATTGCCGCATGTGAACAAAAAACCACTAGCGAGAAAGCAAATTTTTATTCAAACACTGTTTTCTCACTCTACTTTGAAACTATAGCGAAACAATTTCACGCCGCAAGACCACTCGCTCTTTCGCTCCATTTCCTGTTTCGGCGCGACCAAAATCAACTCTCCTATTTGACTTCAATAATCATGAAAATGTGTGAAGAGATCTTAAAAAAAAACATAGCCGGAAGAAATCCGGAAACGACTGGAAGTAGAAATTTGCCCATACTTATAACTAAGCAACAAGAACAACTATTTTGAACCTTGAACCTCCACAAAGGCCATTAAAAATTCAGGGAAGAATAGAAACGGCATTAAAAATGAAAAAAAAAAACTAGAAAAACTTAATGAGTTCTTTTATTTTTAATAGTACAAGGAAACATAAAGAGGAAAACAATACCTTTGCAATTAGGGCAATGAAACGCTCGCAAAACAATAGGCAAGTCATAGTAGGCTGAGAAACTTGTCTAAGACTAAAAAAAAAAGAAAAATAGCAATAAAAAAGAAAAATGGTTTGAAATTTTTCAATTTTTCTGTCAATTTTCCTAAGAAAAAAAGATTCTACACCAATAAAACTTTAGTCAATTGGTATCTGAAAATTCCTTAAGTAACAAGCTTCCAATCAAATCCCACTTAAAGCATTAAAACAAAAAGACAGACGAAAAATCATCAAATTTCGTCTAAAAATCAGTAAAACTGATCAAAAACCTCCAAATTAGCATTAAACTCAAATTAACTACTTGAAACCTTCAATTCCTAAAACAAACCTAAAACTAATACAATATCATTATCAAACCTCGTAACCATCAAAAGTTGCAAAGAGCTGCTTTTAAAAGCCGCACGTGAACAAAAAAAAATTTCTCTCGCTTAGAAAATTTTTTCACACGTCAATTTCTCGCTCTCTCAAAAACAGCGGTATGAATAAACATACCCGGCAGATTGTCGGAAAAAAGCCACCTTTGATTCCAATAAGCATGATTGGAAAGAAGATATTGAAAAAAATAGATTTTTGTACAAAAACATTTTTAAGTCCGATTTATTTTGATGGCAATTCGTAGTTGAACATAACGTACTTGTTTCTTAGAGAGAGGCTACAGGGGCTACTATCAATACCAATAAGCATTAGAGATGGTAACTAAGACTTATAGGAACGACGTTCAAATAGCGGGCATCTAAAATTGGGCTTTATGAGTTTATCCCGTTTCTACTTCTGACTTCAATTTTTTATACTGACTCTGTTCATTTTGAATTGCTTTGCTGAATGAGAGAAGAGAGGAACTAGCTTAGAGAAGTCAAAAAGATATCACGCAAAACGCTGAAAAAGCGGCAAAATGAGGTAAAGCGAAACATTTTTTTTATTCGACGAAGTAAAAAAACATAGCAGGACAAGTCCTGACGTACAATTCAAAGAATTTTCATCGACTAAACAAAAAACTAGACCTAGAACGGGCTATTAACGGATTGGGAAAACCATTTTGAAAAAAATCCGATCAAAAAAATCGAAAAACAGTAAAAATCAAAGTGAAATTGCCGCATGTGAACAAAAAAACCACTAGCGAGAAAGCGAATTTTTGTTCAAACACCGTTTTCTCACTCTACTTGAAAATTAGAGCGAAAAAATTTCACGCCGCAAAACCACTCGCTTTTTTGCTCCATTTCCTGTTTCGACGTGACCAAAATCACTACTCCAATTTGACTTCAAAAATCATGAAAATGTGTGAACAGATCTTAAAAAAAACATAGCCAGAAGAATTGACTCGAAGTAGAAATTCGCCCATACTTATAACTAAGCACCTAGAACAACTATTGTGAACCTTGAACCTCCACAAAGAATTCCGGAAACGACTCGAAGTGAAAAACCATTTAAACGCCATTCAAATAATCATCAAACAAAACGTGCTTTCATTAATTTATGATTATCTTGAAACAAAGTTATGAAACAAAATAGTAAAGACAATAAAATCAAATCTGTTAAAATATGATTTAAAAAATCTGATCAAATATTGTTATAAATTGGGCACAAACGAAGAAGGTGCAGTAAAAAACACAGGAAAAAGTAAATTGCACAAAAGTGGAAGGCGTTGTCATGCCTGGTATTATGGCTAAGGCTACTGTTGCTATTGACGACAGGCGGTGATGGTGTTGCCTGTTGTTGTTGGATATGTGTATTGTATAATGCAGCAGACTGGCTGTTTCCACCACTGCCCGTTGAGCCAGCAGCACTACCAGCACCAACTCCACTGGTCCCGTACTTCCCCTGCTGTCCATCGCTCCCTCCGTTGTAGTAAGGCGAAGTCTGCAGCCCATTTCTGTTATTCCCATTCTGATTGCCTCCTACAACCCAGTATGATTCTCGGATCTATTCTTACCGACGGTATCATTTTAATGGGTATAAGACCTTTATGACTCTTACCCTCCTTTTACACTCAATGCTACAAAACCACAGAAGTCTAATCGTAGCCTTCGAGCTTTCTAATCAGCACTAGTCATGCTAAATTGTGTAACAAACAGCATGCTTTCAGAATTTGAAAAATCACTAACCAGTGACATTTAGTAAGTTTTGAGTGGGTGACTCAATTAGTTCAACTGAAATCTTACATCATCGATAACTCTTACTACTGGAACACCAAACAACTAACAGCACAGCTTCAATTGAAAACGAGGTTTACAAATTCCTGGATAAATTTTAAAACTCAAACATAACCAACTAACGTCGGAAGAATTGTTCTTGAACGACTAGTGGGAGCTCGAATCTATTGCGCCCTACTTCATTGGGGGATGGGGAGTAACTAAAATCACTTAGGGGGCTTCAAATGACGGTCATTAGAGGTTATTATATACCATCATAAGCTCCAAAAAAACTTGAAAAACAACTGACTAACGTTGGGCGAATTTCTCTCAATCGACCGGCTGGCAAACGAGCGCTTGGCTTAGGTAGTACCTAGCTGGGGCTTAGGGATGAAAGAATTAGGAGGGTGCCTTGTGTTGGTGGTGGGAGGGGGGTCAAGCGATGGGGGGTAGGGTTGCGGCTAGAAGACAGGGGGTTCAAATCGAGATGTGGAGGGGGTGAACAATGGGAGCGCTGAGGGGAGATAAACTTTTAAGATTAAGAAACCCCCTTCACACTATCAAATTGTCTCCTGAAAACAGTTTGGGTGAATCGCATTTTTAGAGTATAAATAAGGCTTAGGGCTCTACGAACTTAATGCCCTCCATGCGCTACCTGTTTATCCCATTTTTGAGGACGAAAAGTCAAATGAGTCAGACGAAAAATCGGTCAAGCGAAAAAACGCATAAAAGAGACCACAGGACCACTTCGTTTGAGAGCTATTAAAAATGATGCCAATTTCGTCGTATTTTTCATTTGACTTTTAGACGTGAACTGCCGCCAATTGAATTCAGCTGCTTATAATTGCAAATGACAGAAATATAGATCACGCAAAACGGAAAGGTCAAGGGGGTAAAAGTCACTTTAAAAGTCAAAATGGTCAAGGGAAAATTTTGCATAAAAAACCACGTTTACAATATTTGCTTCAAACTTTGTTCGAGAGCAATTAATCAATTTCCGGCGAGGAAAAATGCTTCTCGAAATTCACAACCAGCAAAGCCCACTATAACAGCTGAAATCAACTCCCATATATCTAGAGGGAGGACAAAAACCAGGTCCCAAACGGAAAATATTCCTCTCATACTATGATTCTGCAGCTTCGGTGACTTGTACACTTAGAAACTACTAAAGCTCAGAGTGAAATGCTCGACCACTGAATTCTAAATGAGAGGACGAAAAGTTAAATGTTGAGACGAAGAGTCTGTAGTACAAAAATTTGCATAACATAGCTGGCAGATTGCCAGAAAATAGCCGCAATCGATTCGTAGATCGGCAGTCTAAAAAAACAGTAAAAAGACAGACCAAAAAAATTCGTCTTTTCATTGAAGGCTGATCTGTTATATTTTTATTAAAATCTGTATAAGTTATTGCTGCCTCTATTAGCTGATCTCAAATAACCTTCATTTAGAAGTACACACAACCATTTGACCTTATCTCTTTGAATTAAAGTAAAAAAAAGTCAATTTCAAAGTGAGGAAGTCATTTTTGAGAGTGAGGTAAGTCAAGTGTGACCAAAAATTTAATCACGCGCATGAACAAAAAAACTCGCTCCACTAAGAGCGAAAAATGACGTCACACATGCAATTCAGTTGAAATTGCATGAACGAATGAACAAAAAGTGTCTGTGACGTCATATGGTCGTAACAAAAATCATGACGACGAAATAAAAAAAACATAGCAGGACAAGTCCTGACGTACAATTCAAAGAATTTTCATTGACTAAACAAAAAAAACTAGACCTAGAATGGAATATCAGTGAATTGAGAAAACCATTTTAAAAAATCAGATAAAAAAAACAAAAAAAAACAAAAAATCAATATCAAAATGCCGCATGTGAACAAAAAAAAAACTACTGTCGAGAAATTAAAATTTAATTCAAACAAAAAACTAGGCCTAAAAAGAGCTGTGAATGGATTGGGAAAACCATTTAGAAAAAAATCCGATCCGAAAAATCGAAAAAACCGTAAAAATCAGAGTGAAATTGCCGCATGTGAACAAAAAATCACTACCGAGAAACCGAATTTTTGTTCAAACACCGTTTTCTCACTCTACTTTAAAATTAGAGCGAAAAAAATTCACGCCGCAAAACCACTCGCCTTTTCGCTCCACTTCCTGTTTCGGCGTGACCAAAATCACTACTCTAATTTGACTTCAAAAATCATGAAAATGTGTGAACAGATCTTTAAAAAAAAACATAGCAGGACAAGTCCTGACGCACAATTCAAAGAATTTTCATTGACTAACCAGAAAACTAGACCTTGAACGGACAATGAATGGATTGGGAAAACCATTCAGAAAAAAATCCGATCCAAAAAATCGAAAAGACAGTAAAAATCAAAGTGAAATTGTCGCATGTGAACAAAAAACCACTAGCGAGAAAGTGAATTTTTGTTCAAACACCGTTTTCTCACTCTACTTTAAATTTAGAGCGAAAAAATTTCACGCCGCAAAACCACTCGCTTTTTCGCTCCACTTCCTGTTTCGGCGTGACCAAAATCACTACTCCAATTTGACTTCAAAAATCATGAAAATGTGTGAACAGATCTTAAAAAAAAAAAAAGATAGCGCCCCAATACAATTCAAATTCTTTGAATTGTAAAAAAAAAGACAGCGCCCCAATACAATTCAAATTCTTTGAATTGTAAAAAGCCAAGAGAAGGCCAATAATAGCCCCAGCTATCGCTGTGCGGCTATTAAAAAAAGAAATACCAACAAGACTAATATGATTGCTAAAAACTTAGCTTGAGAGCAATTAATATTATTATAATCACCTGTAATATTTGGTGCGATGACATTGTTCGAGTCTCCGCGTTGGTTCCTCGTTCTAAACATGTCTCCCTCCATCCACATCTTGCTCTGCTGTGTTTCCATGTAGTGCTGTTGGGGTCCAATGATGGATCCTGGCCTACATATTCTAATCCATGCAATAGCCTCCGCAGCTGTGAACTTGTAGTGCTTCATAATGTAGCAGCCAATGAGAGTTCCCGTCCTGCCCAGACCCGCTGAAAAAGGAATAATGTTCCAAAACTAGGGTGAGGCATGTTTCCGGTGTGATGAATAACAGTATGAATGGTAAATATTTTTCGGATCTTTTCCGTTTGTGCCCCCCCCCCCGCTTAGTGGGCGCATATTATTTGCACCCCCCAGACGAACGTTCCATATTTTTACATGATGATTTACTATGTAATGACGTGCTCTGTAACGGGGGGGGAGCATAACGTACTTGGGGGGCATAACATACTGGTGAGGGGCATAACGTACCTGGGAGGGGGGGGGGGGGGGGACCATAACGTAGCGGGGGGGGGGGGGGGGGGGGGGCACAAACGGAAAAGATCCGAATATTCTCTGTAGAGAAACTACTCTCGTCGCATTTTAATTTACATTCTGGAGTTAACACTCCCGCTAGAACGGCTTGAATATCGAATAAAAGTATTACGTAACCATCGAGAAGTAAAGCGCGAGAAGTACAGAGAAAACAAATCGGACGAAAAAAAATGAAATGAAAGACCAATATAACTGGTACAAATATTGTTTGAGAGCATAAACCTACCTTTGCAATGGACGGCAATGGATCCAGTCGCTTTTTCGCATATTTCGAGGAATCGGTAGAGAATCTCGTTGCTGGGGTTGCTTCCATCCACAAAGAAGAGATCATAGTGCTCGAATCCTGCATCTGTGAATCTAGAAAAACATTCATGTCATAATAATAAGAATACGATTTTACACTACCCGACATCACGCATCAAAGAATATTTGATACCATTTACACCACATTATCAGGTCAACTATGGTTCCTTATTTGAATGAAATTATGTAATCATGCTCGGTAATAAACGTAACGGCGGAAAATCATATCCCCGAAAAACGAAGAATATTATGACCATTTCAAACGATTTCTAACCACACAAGGAGGCTCGGTAAAGTGCGTTCACACATAAACTTCCGACCCTGCTCATCCACATTTTTGGCATAAATGTCTACCAAATGAGGAACTAATATAAATCCCCCAAAAACTCAAGTATTTTAAGAAAATGTATGAACGAAAAGATCGCATCGCCTCCAACGCAAATAACTCAGTGGAGTAAAAATGCAGCACTAGATTTATGAGATCATCCATTGTTAAGAAAGCGAGTAAAGACGAAAAACAAAGTCAAACAACAATAACAAACGTAGCCGGCAGATTGCCGGAATAGCTGCGAAAGAATAGACCTGCGTGCCATATAATAGAGATAGAAACAGATACAGATCTAAATTGAAAAAAAATTGACGCCGCTCAAAAAACTAGGCTAAAATCATTCAGCAATAAATTCATACAGCTTGTTAAAATTCATTCCACAGAAGCCTCTTATTAGGGACATTTACTGCACATAGGAATTCCTTTGACCTTAAACAAATTCAAATTAAACTTAAGTTTTAAAGTGCAAAAGTCATTTTATTGAGTGAGGTAAGTCATGTATGATCAAAATCCAATCACGCAAATAACCTAAAATCTTTCGCAAAAGCGAGTGAAAAATGACGTCACGCGCGCAAATGCCGTTAGTGAGAAGAAGAAGTCATTCAGAAAATTTGACTTTTTCAGCTTTGCGGTGTGAACAAATGTAAAACGAAAAAAGAGCGTCAGACGACGAAACAAAAAAAACCAAGAGCACCGCAATTTAGCTACGCTCAGCTTACAGCTTCGCAGCTATAACAAACATTAAAAACCTCAAAAACTTTATGTCCATTTTATTTACAAAAACATAATAAAAACAAGGCCAAAACAGCGTCAGATAAAACTAAAACTAAACAAAACAACTTGTACTTCATTACAAACGATATGGGACCACTCCATAATAAAACTCGGTACCAATTAGACAAACAAGAAAACCATTAGATAGCAATTGAAAATATCCAACGTGTTTATGATCACATCCGCCTCTATCGGAGGGAATTAAAACCTGTCATTATTCAAATTTTGAAGCGTTAAAAAACGAACAACAAGTAGACACAACAAACACAAACTCAAAGCAAACAAAAATTACAACTTGCGAGAAAACGTCGAAGCCGTAAAACCATATTTTGCCCCTCAAAAAAAATCGTGCCTAAAAAAATTGTGAAATCTAGGAGTATCAAAGCCAAAAACCTTAACTTAACGCGTAAAACCGCAAAAGAATAAATCATTAGAAAGAAGAGGAAGAAGAAGCATTTTTTCTTTGCTGACACTAAGCTACAAGTTGACCAAATTAAGAGAAAAATAGTGGCGAAATTCAGTAAGCCATTGTTTATTTAAAAATCAAACATTTTTAGAAGTCTAAACGACCATTATTTTTCAAGTAAAGAAACTAGATACACTAATTTGGACCCTCTTAGAAAACCATTTGGACTCATCAACAGTGAGCTTTGATTTGAATTGTTCTGTTCTTCATTTAACCTAAAAAAGATCGAAATTTTTTGAGAAAAAAGATCGACTGATTACAATCCGAATTTTGGACTCTAACAGTCCAAGATTGGACCGAAACCAGCCTTGCTATTGATGTTCGTTCATTAAGAACACTCGATTGTTTCGAATCTTATTGATCTAGATAACTTTTTAAATGAAAGATCAAAAATTCTGCATTTCTCAATCTAAAGACTACTCTCAATGCAATTGAAAGTAGGACTAGCTCCCCTTGTAGTTAACAAAGATTGTATTAGTTGTTTTTGGATGTGTACTTGCGACAAATTTAATCAAAGTGGACTAAAGAAGCTTATTTCGGGCAATTTTTGATGAAAAAAGTTGAGTTTTGAAATATTTAGCCAAAATTTAAGCCAAAAAAATTCAATCAAAATAGTCAACAATAATTTTTGTCTTTAAAAATAAAATAAGAGTACTATTGCTAGCAATTTTTACACGCTGAAGCAAAATTGACGTAATTTTGGGCAAAAACTCCGGAAAATGTGAATAAAAATAACGCAAATCGGTCTAATATTCACAAAAATTTAAATCACGGTAACTCGCTCTAGAAACCGAAAATCAGAAAAATTTTTAATTCCTTATTCTACGCTGGACGGGCTTTTTAATGATACCACTCACAACTCTCTACGATGAATATATCGATCGGTCAAAATTGACTGAACAAAAAAAACCATTTGCGTATATAGTCCCCCCCCGAAGGGGTCGGAACAAAAAGGTTCCAAAACTTCTTAAACATACCCGGTAGATTGCCGGAAAATAGCCGCCGCTGATTCCAATAAGCATTATTGGGTTTGAAAGAATAGAAGATATTGAAAAAAAAAAGATTTTTGTTCAAAAACATTTTTTAAGTCCGATTTATTTTGATGGCATTTCTTCGTTATTGAACATACTTCTGTTTCTTGGAGAGAGGTCACATGGGCTACTATCAATACCAATAAGCATTAGAGATGGTAACTAAGACTTATAGGAACGACGTTCAAATAGCGGGCATCTAAAATTGGGCTTTATGAGTTTATCCCGTTTCTACTTCTGACTTCAATTTTTTATACTGACTCTGTTCATTTTGAATTGCTTTGCTGAGCACCTGATGTTCAAAATCACTTTTAGCAGAATGAGAGAAGAGAGAAACTAGCCTAGAGAAGTCAAAAAGATATCACGCAAAATGTCGAAAAAGCGGCAAAATGGTAAAGCGAAAAAAAGTTCGACGAAGTAAAAAAACATAGCAGGACAAGTCCTGACGTACAATTCAAAGAATTTTCATTGACTAAACAGAAAACTAGACCTAGAACGGACTATGAATGGATTGGAAAAAAGATTTAGAAAAAAATCCGATCCAAAAAATCGAAAAAAAACACTAAAAATCAAAGTGAAATTGCCGCATGTGAACAAAAAACCACTACCGATAAAGCGAATTTTTGTTCAAACGCCGTAATCTTACTCTACTTTAAAATTAGAGCGAAAAAATTTCACGCCGCAAAACCACTCTTTTTTTCGCTCCACTTCCTGTTTCGGCGTGACCAAAATCACTCACTACTCCAATTTGACTTCAAAAATCATGAAAATGTGTGAACAGATCTTAAAAAAAAGACAGCGCCCCAATACAATTCAAATTCTTTGAATTGTAAAAAATAGGAGCGCTATAATAGCCGGCTGAGAAGATGAGGGCGGCTATTAAAAAAGGTAACTCAATTCGAATGAAATTTGAATCTATTCTGGTTGCATAAAAAAGACCACGGGACTAATTCAATCTTCGTGTGAAAGCAATTAAAAATATTGGATCCAAATTTGAACCTTTATTGAAAGACGTAAAACAGCACAGGCGTATGGAAAAAACGAGTAGCACCTTTTGGAGTCGTAAAACTTCTTGTTAAGTCGTATGACAGTTGATACGTTGTGTTTTCTGAAGTAGGGGAAGTACACCTCTGGTGCGTGTAGTGGATACCCGTCCAGAATCACACTCTGGTTGTGAGGTCCAGAAAAGGCCAAGAACTTGTCTGGTAATATCCAATTGAAGTCTCCGTTGTCCACTTTCTGTTCAGAGAAAAATAATGTTTTGTAAATAATTGAATGTTTTGTAAATAATTGAATATTTAGTTAAACAAGGCGGCTCGGTAATGTGCGATGGCACATAAGGTTCCGACCCCGCCCATCCACAGATTTGGCATAATTGTCTACCAAATGAGGAACAGATAGAAGAACCCAAAAATTATTTTTTGCGATTCCCAAAAAAGCCCAAGTCTTTTTCAAAAAATTCTGTATCAACGATAAGATAGCCTCCAAAGCAAATAACTCAGTGGAGTAAAAGTTGATGCATTAGATTGCTGTAATATGTCAATATTAAGAAAGCAAGTCAAGACGAAAAGCAAAATCAAACAACAACAACAACAAACATTAATTTTATCAAAAAATTTATGTCCCTCTTAAAAACTAAATTTAATAACAAAATCAACATACCGTCGGATAAACCCAAAACTAAACAAAAATAACTTATAAATCCCCAGAAAACATATGCGACCAGTCCATAAAAAGGTTTGGTAACAATTATACAAGAAAGAACAAAAACAGTAAAGTAAAAAAATTAACTTATTTTTTTGAAACAGTTAACTTCAAAGTAATAAATACCATTAGGAATCAATTAATATTACCACAAATTTACGATTTCCACTACTTCTATAGAAGGGCATTAGGACCTGTCCTTATTCATTTTTTAAAGCGGCTAAAAAGAACAACAAAGAACAAACAAAATTTCAATTGAAACTTGCCAGAAAACGCTGTCAAAACCGTCAAGCCAATTTTTGGCACTCAAAATACATTTGATTGCGCCTTCTTCAAACAGCTATAATTTAGTACGTGGCTATTCATTAGTAAGACTAGGTAGCAAGCAGACAAAAAAGCGAAGTGCTAAAGTATGTAATTTTTTTTTCGAAACAAAATTACATTTAATGTCATGAAAGGCATTAATAACAAAAAGAGCTATTTAAATAGGGTCGTTTATTAAAAAAAAGCCCTCGAGACCTGTAATTATCCAGAATATTTCTTGCATCTACAAAAAGAACGTCAAATATGACAAAAATCACATTAGTTTACTTTTTTTTGTGAAAAACCGGTGTCGAAGCCAGTAAGGTCATAACAAATTCTTTAAAAGATTTTGGGACACCAATCACTCTTATTCCTTCGACACCCATAATGTTATATTTGACCTGTAGTTAACTAACGAGATTAGGTAACAAAAAAAAACATAAAAAGAACAAAATTGCGAAGTTGAAAAAAAATTTTTTTTAAATTTTGGAAAACGATTGTTTTGATCGTCATGAAAGCCATCAGCTATCTACTAATATCAGAATATCGTTTCTTCTACTCTTCTATGAAAAGCCAATGAAAGCTATCACTATACAGGAAATTTCATACGACCGAAATGACAAAGTATAAATGACAGTTAGAGACAAAATTAAAAAATTCAATTGATTTCTTCAAGAAAGAGGCGTCGAGGCCGTTAAAACGATGATGTATATCTTTCAGAATTTTAATATGTTCAATTGTGCCTTATTCTGAATGCCAATGAGGTGACATGAGAACCGTCAAAAATGTGATAATGTGACAAAATTAGAAAACGTGAAAAACTGGCAAATATCGAAACAAAAAAAATCTGAAATCTTGTGGTATCAAAGCCAGAAAACAATAATTTCAGGCTTAAAACTACAACTGAGAATAAATGTTAAATAAGTAGAAAGAAGAAGCGGTCGTTTTTTGCTGACATTAAGCTGGAAGTTGTACAAATTAAGAATAAAAGTAGAGAAAAAGTTAATTAAGCCATTATTTATTGAAAGGTCAATTATTTTTAAAAAAAGAAACGACCATAAATTTTCAATTAAAAAACTTAATGCATTAGCTTGGAGCTGCTTAACAAACAAATCGGTTGGACCTATCACTCCTGAGCTTTGATTTGATATGTTCTGTTTTTTATTATTAAAAAAAAAGTCTTTTTTTTTAAAAAAAAGACCGACTGATTAAAACCCGATTTTTTTGGATTGTAACAGTCCTAGAATGGCCAAAAACAAGCCCTAATAATACTTATTGTCCCTTAGGAATAACTGATTTTTCGAATGTTGTAGATATAGATAATTTGTTAGTTGAAAACTCAAAATAAATTCTGCATTTTTGATAATCAACGAGTAAAGTTGGCAAAAAACGGCAAGGTTTTAACTACAGTGCACTTTCAGCGGACTCTGTAGTAGAAATAGCCCCCCTCTGAGTCTACAAAGATTTTTTGAGTGTTGTTTGGGGATGTACTGTCGGCAAATTTAATCAAAGTGGACTAAATTAGCTTATTTCGTGCTGTTTTTGATGAAAAAGTCTAAATTTTGAAATGTTTATCCAGATTTTTTGACCAAAAAAATTAAATCAAAACAATCAACAATGCTTGTTCGTCTTCAAAAATAAAATCAACGACACTATTCTTAAAAATTATAACAAATCTTAGCAAAATTGGCGAAAATTTAGGCAAAAATTCCGGAAAATGTGAATAAAAACAACGTGAATTCACTCTTCTTTTCTCAGAACTTTAAACCTCGATAACTCTCTGTAGAAATCGAAAATTAAAAAAATCTTTTGAATTCCATATTCTACGCTGGATGAGCTTTCTAATGATACCAGTCTCAACTCTCTACGATGAATATATCGAGCGGCGAAAATTCACGGAACAAAAAAAAAACCAGTTGAGTATATAGTTCCTCCCCCCTCAAGAGGGTCGGAACAAAAATGTTTTGTAAATAATTATTTGAATTATAAAACACCAAAAGACGGCCAGCTATCGCTTTGCGGCTATTAATAACTGCCTCAAACTTCGTTCGAGAGCAAATAAAAGGAAAATTTTTCTGATATTTTTTCACCCACGATTCTTTCTAGGATCTTTTCCGTTTGTGCCCCCAGCACGCCATGCATTCCCAGTTACAGAGCACGTTCCATTACATAGTAAATCATTGCATAAAAATTGGGCTATGGCACATGCGTTTAGGGATGGGTTGCAAATAATATGTAACCACTAAGCTGGGGGCACAAACGGAAAAGATCCAGATTCTATTTTAAACAATCTTTAAGCAAAGCATAAAGCTGAGAGCAATGTCAACACAGTCCAAACAATGGAAGATCGGACAGTCTCAGGTGAACTCCGCTCCACAATACCTGATGCAAGACATACCTCATAATGCTCGTACTCCTCGACGTCGAAATTTTGGAAATGGAAGAAATTGTTGGCTAAGGCCTGAAACACAAATAAGTGAACAGAAATCATTCAAAAATTTCTAAATGAAAGATAATGTTAGAATAACAGCCCTGTGTACATTAACTTGGGCGTTTCAGAGCACTGCTCCGAATTGACACATTTCCAATAATACGCAACCTTGTGCCCTCATTTTAAATTTAAAACTTCGTGAATGCTGACTTTGTGGACAATCATTCATTCTGCGACACGAAAGTAGCGCAAACATTACAATACAGGAAAGGTCAGTTACATCTCATTTCTTTACATCCTATATTGTATATATTAATTGTACTGGATAGAAACAGTATTCACAAAGCGATACAAATCGTAACATAGCTGGCAGATTGCCAGAAAATAGCCGCAATAGATTCGTAGATCGGCAGTCTAAAAAAAACAGTAAAAAAGACAGACCAAAAAAATTTGTCTTTTCATTGAAGGCTGATCTGGTATATTTTGATTAAAAATCTGTATAAGTTATTGCTGCCTCTATTAGCTGATCTCAAATAACCTTCATTTAGAGTGACACACACCCATTTGACCTTATCTCTTTGAATTAAAGTAAATAAAGGTCAATTTCAAAGTGAGGAAGTCATTTTTGAGAGTGAGGTAAGTCAAGTGTGACCAAAAATTTAATCACGCGAATGAACAAAAAAACTCGCTCCACTAAGAGCGAAAAATGACGTCACGCCTGCAATTCAGTTGAAATTGCATGAACGAATGAACAAAAAGTGGCTGTGACGTCATATGGTCGTAACAAAAATCATGACGACGAAATAAAAAACATAGCAGGGCAAGTCCTGACGTACAATTCAAAGAATTTTCATTGACTTAACAAACAACTAGACCTAGAACGGACAATGACTGAATTGGGAAAACCATTTCTAAAAAAAAAATGTCAGATGAAAAAAACAAAAAAAAACAGAAAATCAATGACAAAATGCTGCTAGGGAGAACAAAAACCCACTAGTGAGATATGTAATTTTGATTCTAACAGAAAACTAGGTCCAGAATGAGCTGTGAATGGATTGGGAAAACTATTTAGAAAAAAATCCGATCCAAAAAATCGCAAAAACAGTAAAAATGAGAGTGAAATTGCCGCATGTGAACAAAAAACCACTAGCGAGAAAGCAAATTTTTGTTCAAACACCGTTTTCTCACTCTACTTTAAAATTAGAGCGAAAAAAATTCACGCCGCAAAAGCACTCGCTTTTTCGCTCCATTTCCTGTTTCGGCGTGACCAAAATCACCACTCCAATTTGACTTCAAAAATCATGAAAATGTGTGAACAGATCTTTAAAAAAAAGACAGCACCCCAGTACAATTCAAATTCTTTGAATTGTAAAAAAAACCAAGAGAAGGCCAATAATAGCCTCAGCTATCGCTGTGCGGCTATTAATCAGAGTAAAAACGAGCATTGGATTGTTCGCACAGGTTTGTGCAAAGAAGAAAACGTGGATACATCCCCCTATCAACTCATGATTGACACATTTCCAATAATACGCAACCTTGTGCCCTCATTTTAAATTTAAAACTTCGTGAATGCTGACTTTGTGGACAATCATTCATTCTGCGACACGAAAGTAGCGCAAACATTACAATACAGGAAAGGTCAGTTACATCTCATTTCTTTACATCCTATATTGTATATATTAATTGTACTGGATAGAAACAGTATTCACAAAGCGATACAAATCGTAACATAGCTGGCAGATTGCCAGAAAATAGCCGCAATAGATTCGTAGATCGGCAGTCTAAAAAAAAACAGTAAAAAAGACAGACCAAAAAAATTTGTCTTTTCATTGAAGGCTGATCTGGTATATTTTGATTAAAAATCTGTATAAGTTATTGCTGCCTCTATTAGCTGATCTCAAATAACCTTCATTTAGAGTGACACACACCCATTTGACCTTATCTCTTTGAATTAAAGTAAATAAAGGTCAATTTCAAAGTGAGGAAGTCATTTTTGAGAGTGAGGTAAGTCAAGTGTGACCAAAAATTTAATCACGCGAATGAACAAAAAAACTCGCTCCACTAAGAGCGAAAAATGACGTCACGCCTGCAATTCAGTTGAAATTGCATGAACGAATGAACAAAAAGTGGCTGTGACGTCATATGGTCGTAACAAAAATCATGACGACGAAATAAAAAACATAGCAGGACAAGTCCTGACGTACAATTCAAAGAATTTTCATTGACTTAACAAACAACTAGACCTAGAACGGACAATGAGTGAATTGGGAAAACCATTTCTAAAAAAAAATGTCAGATGAAAAAAACAAAAAAACAGTAAATCAATGACAAAATGCTGCTAGGGAGAACAAAAAACCACTAGTGAGATATGTAATTTTGATTCTAACAGAAAACTAGGTCCAGAATGAGCTGTGAATGGATTGGGAAAACTATTTAGAAAAAAATCCGATCCAAAAAATCGCAAAAACAGTAAAAATCAGAGTGAAATTGCTGCATGTGAACAAAAAAACACTAGCGAGAAAGCGAATTTTTGTTCAAACACCGTTTTCTCACTCTACTTTAAAATTAGAGCGAAAAAAATTCACGCCGCAAAAGCACTCGCTTTTTCGCTCCATTTCCTGTTTCAGCGTGACCAAAATCACCACTCCAATTTGACTTCAAAAATCATGAAAATGTGTGAACAGATCTTAAAAAAAAAGACAGCGCCCCAATACAATTCAAATTCTTTGAATTGTAATAAAAAACCAAGAGAAGGCCAATAATAGCCTCAGCTATCGCTGTGCGGCTATTAATCAGAGTAAAAACGAGCATTGGATTGTTCGCACAGGTTTGTGCAAAGAAGAAAACGTGGATACATCCCCCTATCAACTCAAGGACCCACAGTTGCAAATTGCGTTGTATCAAGCACGTTACAATTTAAAAAAAACTAGCACGCACATGGGATTGGGACAAAAGTTTTATGACCAACTAGTGTTTCGCGCGAGGTGACCGGGGTTTTGGTTTTGTTCAACAACGGGGAACCGGAAACCGCGAAACGGGGATACCTGCAGACTCTCTCTTACTTTGCTGAGACTGTGAAGACAGTCCAAAACAGTGAGGTTGTACGATGATCGGGCCATGGAAGCGTCCCTAAACATATTAGGTATGTTGATAGAATCCGAAACATTCACAGAACACACAAGTTTGAAGATGGGAGAAATTATACCAACCTAAAAGGCATAAATGAGGGGTTGTTGCCGCTAACTAAAGGTCTGTACGCTTCTTCAGCAGTCCGCTTCAAATATATTATCTGAAACACAAAAACATTTTGGTGGATTTAGGTTCAGGCAGGCAAATAGAGATAGTAAATTTACAATATTTGACCTGGGCCCCGTACTATGCCAACAATAGAAATTTCCGCAGCTGCGACAAATAGCCTTTATGTCAAAATAGAAAGTTGAAACAAGTTATATATAATTTTAATAGAAGGGAGTATAAAATTTTAACAAGCCCAGTGACAAAACATTTTATACTCAAATTTACTCAATCTTGTTAGTAGTTTTAAAGTAGGAAACTATTTTTAAAAAGTAAAAACCTTTTACTCCAATAGATTAACGAATGAATTTGCATATCTTTAAGAGAAAAAATTGAATACCTTTGAAAATATACACAAATTGCTACAATGTTGGAAATGAACCGTATAGACTATCGGTTACAGCCTTGCTCACCTTAAATACGTAAAGCTACAACAAAAGTCCACGCCAAAATACAAAATTTTCAGAAAATACTTACCCTGTTAATTTAAAAACTTGTTCGGTGGCGGTTTCAGAAAACCACCACGGAAAAAAATCACCCACTTTTTAGGTAGGAACAAACACAAGGAAAAAACTCGAACTGGAAAAAAAACACTTAACTGTAAGAGCTGGCATTTGGTCATACCGCAAGGGCCATGACTATGCAAAAGCGGTTCGAAGGAATTGACATGAAACAATGTCCGAACCGAACAAAATATCACGACCAAAGTGTTTTTAAGCATCTGTCTGGATTCTTTCGTTGGTCCATAGCGGTCTGGGAAATTTTAATTCGTACACCCATTTGACTGCGATAGTTTCCTTTCGTCTCATGGTTCAAAAAACTGTTCCGATGGGAAAAAATTACGCTAAACAAACTGTTTACGCTGAAAATTCCCCAAAAATTGCTCAAAAACGAGGGATTTTGGGTTTAAGCTTACTGGACATTTTATATAACAGCCTCAGCCACCCATGGGACCTGATACGAAACTATCACAACCAAACAAGGGATTAAACCATCTCCATTAATGATAAAAATAAATAGGACATTAACCTGAATTATGAAGAAACATGCATAAAATGCCGACTGCTAATTTATAATCAATTGAGCCAGCCTTCTTTGAACACAAATAAGTTGATATTTGACGTCTGAATAATAAAAACAAAAAAGTTATTTATTTGACGTCGTAAACAAAAAAGAGCAAAAAGGGCAAAGTTAAAAAACACATTTAAATACTTCGAAAAAAATTAATTTCAAAGTAAAAAAATAGCTATCAACTGTGCATTTTAACAGCACGAATAATGTGATATGCGATCGGTAATTAATGAGACTAGGTAACAAACAGACCAAAAAGAACAGCAAAGTTCTAATGAAAAACACGTCTACATTTTTTAGAACATATGATTTCACATTCATGAAACTTTAGCGATCGATTGAAGTCAGTAAATAGGTTCCTTTGTTGAACTATAGGCAGCAAGCAGCCAAGGCATGCAATTATCCAGAATTTTTTATATGCCAACAAACAGGAAAAATGATTAAAAAGTAAAAAGAAATCCATTAAATTCTGCTAGACGACGGTGTCAAAGCCGTTAAAACCAATCTGTTCAATAAGATAATCAATATGCTCAATTGTTCCTTCGTTTTGAACGCCAATATTGTGATCAGTGAACTATCAGTAAGGTTACAAGACAAGAAAAAGGACCTCAGATAGAATGTCTAAAAAACAAACCTCGTAGTATCAAAGACAAAAACCCATTACTTAAAACGTGAAACCGCAATATTTAAAAATTTATTATAAAGACAATACGACCTGCTTTTGCTAAAATTGAGCTATAAGTCTACCAAACATAAGAAAAATGACTGCTCAATAATCCACTGTTTAATTTGAAAACAAGTATTTTTAGAAGTCAAAAGGACTGTTAGCTTCCGACAAAAAACCAGATAGGTTTACTTGAAACTCCATAGGAAGCAACTGGAGCTGTCATGAGACAGCCTTGAATTGAATTGTTCTGTAACTAACAGAAAACAAAGCAAAAAATATAAAATATTTTGCAAAATTTTTAAACAGACACCGGCTGATTACAATCCGAAGTATATTTGGACAGTAAAAAACAACAATTAGCGAAGACTAGCCTTGTTATATCTGTTCGTCCATTAGGATCACGCGATGGTTCCAAACATCATTGATATGAATAATTTGACAAAAAGGTCAATATCAAAAACAAATGATGCATTTTGGATAATTATCGAGTTAAATTAGCGAAAATAGGCAAAATTTCAGTTCAAGAAGACGCTTACAGGAAGCGCAAGTTAAACTAGCCCTCCTTGGAGTTAACGAAGACTGTGTAAGCAGTTTTATGTGTGTTAATCCGGCAAATTTACACAAAGTGTACAGAAACATTTCGTGCCATTAAGGCTGGATTTTGAAAAAAAAATAGCCAAAAAATTGGATCAACACTCTTCTATCTTCAGAGGTAAAACCAAAAAACACTATCGTTAACACTTTTAAAAAAATTTTCAGCAAAATTGGTAAGAAAATTCCGTAAAAATGCGGAAAATGAGAACAAAAACAACGATAATCAGTCAAATAATCACAAAATTTCAACCTCGATAACACCGTGAAAAAAAATTGAAAATCTTTTTAATTTTATATTCCACGCTGGACGGCCTTTCTAATGATACCACTCACAAACCTCTATGATGAATATATCAATCGGCCAAAATTGACTGACCAAAAAGCCCAATCGAGTATACTGAAGTGGGTCGGAACAATTATCCGTTGGTGGTAAAAAGGAGTTTCTATCACAATAACGCGGATAAATTAATCCCATGTTCGATTGTGAAAGTTTCACATCAAGTCTTACTGGCCTCTAATGCATTTATAATTTACTACTTTAGAAATTATAGTCTTTCTGGTGATCCTTACAATAGGATAAAATACTGGCCATATTTTGGGAATTCTGCCCGGCTACGGTTATATAAAGGCGTTCTATTTACCTGATAAGCACCAATGAGGTAGGCAGCATTCGCTCTCTTTCTCGCATCGTGGCTCGTGTAATGCACTATCTTCTTTTTGCTAAGCGACGCCGACTGTTAACACAACAACACGAATAACGTCCCAGAAATTTAAATAACGTCAAAAAACGTTCCCAGAAGTTAAAAAACTAAACGGTTTCCAACATTCAACCTCTCTCAATACAATCCGCAATTACTGGGTGATTATTAGTGATTGCAATATTCGTAAACCCTAAAGCTAAAGATATCTCTATAACATGGGTGGTAATCAGTTTCTCATAGACAATCATCGTTTATTTTTCTGATCGGTTCGTCAATCACTTTTCCCGTAATATTACACAGAGCCTACAGGTCTAAATTCACTTTTGCGCTCCAAGAAAGTGTTTTTTAATTAACTCTTAATTGTCTCAATCTTATATCTGTCGGATTAGTCTTACTTAAAACGTAGGAGCATTATTCTCGGTTTCCTTATACGGTAAAATTTGCTCAAAAGCGGCCAAAAGACAAACTAAGGAAAATCTGTGGTGAAATATTCCTCTCACAGGTGTCAGAGCAGTTAGACTGATTTCCCTTTCTTTAGTGAGAGGCAACATGACAAAATACCCAACGTAACTATACCCAATTTTTGGTATTTCGGCACATTGGGTATTCTATCCGGACACCAGTTCGAGCAAATTTACTTGACCCCCTACAAAAGCCAATTTAGACCCAGGAGAGCGGTTTTCAGTGAATTAATGCACCTTCAGAGACAAACTTTTTCTGTCATTCTTCATACTTGAGATTAGTGTCTTAATAATCGAAATAAACTGATACAATGACAATCTACGAATGAGAGAGGTCAGTAAAGGAATCCGTTTGAACCGTTTCAAGATGCATTTATTTACAGGCACAGTCACTTGACTAGGAGGCATACTCAAAAATAAATTAAAACCTAATTTTAATTACAGCTCATTCATTTGTTTTTCATTCATCAAAACTTTACTTAATAAACTGGTGTGCCCAATATCAGACCATCTAACAAACTTTACCATAGTTTCTTGAACTTGTTTCAGATGACACATAATTGAAGCTTTTGGACAAGAAAATATCTCTTGAGTAAAACAAGAGACTTTTAAGCACAATTTTATTTCAGAAGCTCAACTTAATCTTGAAATTGCATGTTAATTAGATGTATTAGGTCACAAGATGAAAAGATTACTATCCAAAACTCACACGTATTGATTATATAATCCATTAAATGTAAAAAAAACCGCAAAATTTATTTTAGTCAAAAATCGTTAATATTAATGCATCATGTATTTTGATTACTTTTTTGGAAAAAAACTTGCCCCCCCCCCCTTTGTGTTACCTATGATGCCCGCCAAATTATCTGTTACACAGCACGTTTCTAAAAAATAGTACGTGAGTCCGGGGGCGTAGAAGTTAAATACCCACTGACCTGGGGGGAGGGGTGAAACAGAATAGATCGACGCATATGTGTAGAAAAAAAACATTCAATTTTGATCGACATTTATTGCTGTCCTCGGTTTAATCCCTATGTTGTCAACACGCCCATTTTGTCTATCTTATTTTTATTCAATTTTCACATTATTATTTTATGCTTGAGTTGTCGTGACAGGAGACTTTTGGTCATTAATACCGACATCACACCCTACAAATATCTCAACCCCCCTTTTTTCACCCAGAAAGCTAGAAAAAAAGGATAGTCCACAACAAATATCGAACCGATCGAGAATGAGGAATTTTAGAACGAATTCAGAGCTATAAAATAATCAGCATTTATTATTCGTAGCATTCACTTGCAAGCGAGTTCGATTGTCATAGCAGATTTAATTTATCAGAGAAGCGGTTGAGCGTATGTATGGTCATAGTCGTTCTTCATTGTTGATCTAGTAGTAATACATTATTGAAACAAACAAAGCACGGCAGACAACTAAAGCATGTTTTGTTCCTGAGCATCAAACAAGGTATTGCCTTTTATAATATATTTTTCACTTATTGTCTACAACAATCGCGGCGAGGTGGCAACGTGCGATCTTTACATAAATCTATTTAAAAAAAAAGAAATGGTACCAAATCTAACAAGCGCAAATTACAACGTAACACTAAAATGTAACGCTCTCAATATTCTACAACGACGATCAACATCAAAAACAATACCGCCTTATGATAGCAGTTTAATACTGCTTGATGAAAGCAGCAACTAACCGTTTTCTATTACGTCAATCAAATGTTTTATTTGAGCTGTATTTGATCAAAACAAAGAAAAAAGAGCCATAAACCAACTCATGATCTGATTGCATTTTATTTCGGCTACAATGCCGTCCTCGTGGAAAAATATGGCACCAAAACCAAAACTTGTCGACGTATTTTAAATTTCTGGTTTGAAATTCAATCAATTATTGAGTTTCCTGATAAATCTTGGATAAGTTTCCTTTTCACTCTTATCACAAAATTATTCCCGTAGTACTACTATAAGTAAGAAGGTGGGTTTTACCGTTAACAAAACAAAACCTCGAGCACCAAACAATTGCTCAAGTAGAAACAAAATCTATTGAAAACAATATTATTTCTTCATGCGCTTTGTTTACCTACAATCTTGTTCATTTTTTCGGGTGATTTTAGCATATTTAAGAGACTCTTGAAAGAGACTACAACTCAATGGCTGGTTTTCACTTTTTGCAATTGTTGGTAAATTTCTAAAATCATGTTCAGTTATTCTATATCCTGGTGTAAATCGAATTAAAATTTCTAATTTCCGGAAAAAATGCTTATGAATTCACCGCCTTTCAAGTGTACCACCACAGACGTTTCAGTCAGTTTTTCAGAATTTCAAGCTCCAGAGCTATTTATTATTTGAAAAAAATTCCAAAGCAACAGGTTATTAATGGTAAAATTCCGCTTCTTTGGAGTTTTTCTCCATTTAAACATAAGACAACGGGCAGACCCAATGAACTCAAGAATATTTGCTTTGCATCAAAAACATACATTTGCCTTAATTTTAGCAATATCTCCATTAAAATAAAACAAACAGAAGTAAAAAAAGAGGTCTCACATTAAGATTAAAATATTATATTGAGAGGCAAATAAACTCCAACAAATACACTCCTGTCTCAAATACATTCCAACAAAATTACCGATAAAAAAGACGCTCAGCCGATAAAAGATAATACTCTTCGAGTCGTAAAAATTATAATAGGTTATTTAATAGGAATAATTCCTTCAAGGAATTGGAATTTACGAAACAAATGTATTCAAAAATTTATATCTCAACGCTATTCAAAACTTCGGTTAAAGATATTTAAAAAACTTTTCCATAAAAAAGCGGTACCTGAACTAAGCTATTTCTCTCAATTTTCGAAACCTCAAAAGCATTGTCATATCTCTAACTTTCAGTTAAAACAAGGATCATTGAGTAAATGACAAGATTTTTGATATAAGCAACCAAAAACTTATCATAGCTAGCGATTGCCAGAAAATAGCCGCCACAGCTTCTTAGATCTGCAGTCTCAAAAAGGTAGAAAAAGAAGCAGAGCAAAAATATATTTTTTAAATAAAATGCTGAGATGTTATATTTTGATTAAGAATCTAAATAACTTATTGCTGCTTCTATTAGCTGCCCCCAAATAACCATCAATTAGAAAGACAAAAATTCACTTGACTTTATCTCTTTGAATTAAGAAAACTCGAATTCAGAGTGATGAAGTCATTTTTGCATGTGAGGTAAGTCACAAGTGGCCAAAAACTTAATCACGCAAATAAACAAAAAATTTCGCTTCAATTACGAGTAAAAAATGACGTCACGCGCGCAATTCAGTTGAAATCGCATGAAAGAATGAACAAAAAGTAGATTTGAAGTGATTGTGACGTCATATGGTCGTTAAAAAAATCTTGACGAAATAAAAAGAAAACCAAGAGAAGGCAAATGATAGCCTCAGCTATCGCTTTGTGGCTATTAATGAAGAAAACAAATCAAACTAAGTCTATGTATTTCCGAAAAGTCAGGCAAACATGCCCAGTACTGCTATTATTGCCTTTATTATTCCCTTTAAGGCTTCCGCCAATTCTTTCAAACTTCTAGGAGCAAAATGACATTTAAAGCATTAAATATTAACAAAAACAATCACTAGTAGCAAACAAAAGGACTGTGGCGAGCTACAATTTAAACAAGCGCCTAACAAAAAGAACTTAAAACATCAATACTTCTTACCGCCTTTCGAAATGAGAATTTAGACGCTCTCCGCTTACTAGAGCTACTGCGTCTCATTTTCTGCTCAAACATCAATTCAATATAATTAACTCTTTCATTTAACAACTGTCATTTCTTGGGTGTTTTCCGTTATACCCCCAGCCCCCCCCCCCCCCCCCGAAATACTGGCCCCATTATGGAGTATGTACGGTATCCGAGGAGGGTACGGGTGGATACGCTATGCTATTTGACCACTACGCCCGGGGGAATAATGGGAAAGACACCATTTCTTAAGTCTTTACTAAAATAATTAAGGATGGTAATATTGAACAGATAATCGATTGTTGAATAAGATAACAATATACAGCTATTCTTGCAGAAACGTAAAAATTGCGGAGCTTCCCAGTTATCCTCTTTTCGTTGCGTCAAATGTCACAGTATGCGCCCAACGAGTCCCTGTATAGCGAATAATTTTAATCATTAATATACTCTTGGCCACGTGAGTTGCAAGTATGCATCCACAAATCTGTGTGTGCATCTGTGTGGGGGTGGGGGGGGGGGGGGCACAGCTAGTTACAATAGTGGGGGGGGGGGCAACTTGCAGTAGTTACAAGTTAGTTTTCTTATTTTAGTTTACTTACTTTGAGCTTTTTGTTCAATCTGCAACAGTATCGGTACAGCTGAGCCAAATTGAGCGGTCCAAAATCAAGGTAGAAACTAAACACAGTAGCAACATCTCATATATCATCCTATACCAATTGGCTTTTACAATTATTTCATTGCAATTTTGTTCCAAACTCGCTTTCTCCAATCAAACGCCTGAGATGCAATTTTTGGTTTACTTTTTTTAGATTAAACTAAGAGTTTAAGAGTAAATATTAAATAAGTCAGCATGTTCCAAGTATCTGATATATTTAAACTTTTCTCAGCACTAGTTTTTAGTATACTGAGTCAACGATTAAATTCATTTTCGCTCTAGGTTGCAGAACTTTCTGGAACTTATGCAGATGAAGTTTTCAAAAACCTTGCATAGAAACGCGGAAAATGTACGATGTGACTGAAATTGTGCTATGGCCGTTTTAAGTCACAAGATGATGGAAAAACAATAAAATCACAAATAGTTTTTTTAAAAATAGTAGCTGTCGTTTTAAGTGCATAAAAAATTGCACGTATACTAAATGGTAAATATACAATGTCTTTGTCAATTGCTGGCAAATTTGTAGCGCAATATTACAATTTAAAGGTAAGGGCGCCAAATAAAATGAACTAAATGTTTGTTTTGATGCTCTTTTTTGAGATTAAAACTATTTACCTCGTGTGAGTTACTAATAATGACACTCACTTGTTGTAGATTAGTTCTTCATCCACACAGAAATAATGGGTTTGTGCTGTGCTCTTCGGCTTGATCTGCAGAGTCGCGAAGTAAAGCCGATCTAAACACAGATGATGTTTGTCATAGATTCTAAATTTTAATTAAAATCTCCCATTAGAGAAAATTGGATACAAAACAATCATATAAAAACTGACAACCGAGTAAAACGCAGCTGAAAAATTCCGAACGCTGATACAAATTGAATTGTGCTGAAATCAGTTAAAGTTCTCCCAATAACCCCAAGGACTTTGGATTATCACAGGAAGTTAGAAGAAGAAACTGTGAAATGAAATCTCCAGGATTCATCCCCGCGTACTTATTTTTGTACACTAAAGTGCTCTAATAAATAACATAATTCACAACTGGGTGTTATAACCAGCACGCGTAGAATGAAGCTAAACTTTCTGATCAAATCCAAGCTCGCCAAGTGATGCTAAAGTACTTATTGGAACAACAGTTCATAACATAACCGACTAACGTTGGACCGAATTGCTCTCAAACGACCGGCGAGCGGTTCTCTTTGTCAGTAGCTAGCTACGGTTTAAGGAGGCTAGTTTTCTAGCTTACTTTTTAGCTTAATTGAAGGGGTATGAGGTGAGCGCAGTGGGGGGGGGGGGGTGGGGAGTGGGGTCAGCCTTTAACTAAGAACCGCCCTTCAAACACCATAAGTTTATCTCCAAAACAGTTTCTATGAATCGCATACTTGGAGACTAGTGAGCTGAAAGGCTCTAAGAGACTTTAATGCCCACTGGTTGCTACCTGTTTATCCCGTTCTTGAGGACGAAAAGTCAATGGGTCAGACGAAAAATCGGTCAAGGGAAAATCGCATTAAATAGACCGACAGGACTAATATAATTGCTAAACTTCATTTGAGAGCAATTAATAAACTTCGTTTGAGAGCAATTAAACATTTCTAATCGACCACGATAGCGCCAAACTAAGGCTTTCTCAATTTAAATTTTTCACGTTGAAAAAAAAAACTTTGTTAAAAAAGAACAAAAGCTATACAAACTTACCACGAGCGGAGATTAAACGCCACTGTCTAGGCCTGACCTTCCATCTTAGAGATAACATTTCAGCTTACAATAAGCTCAGTTTTCAAAAACGGTTATCGCAAAAATTTCCCAAAAAACGAACAGTGAAACAGGAAATACATGCCATCACTAGCGATGGAAACTTGAATTTGAAAAACAAAGACAGGGGAAATGTTATCATTGCATGGCATGGTACACTACAGCAGCAAAAAGATGTATACATACCTTTAATAATTTCACAGGCACTCAACACGTCATTAGTGGTTTCGTCAAATCGATCTGTAGTGTGTAATAAAACTACCTTTCCGCTTTCTTTCTCTACGGGTAAAGCCATTCTTTGAATATTCTACCAAATGGAACTTTTTATACTCATCTTATATTTTTAAATCATTCCTCCAATTCTCGCAATTTAGCAAAAGTATATTTGTCAAGATGTTCATTTGGTTTGGTTCCATAAGTTAATAGTTGTAGATTGGTTGCAATAACATGCTGCCTCTGAAAAAGGGAATTAGTGTCAAACGGTAGCAGAGCCCAATGAGAAAAAAGAGGATCTTTTCTGTCCCCCCAGCCCCATATAGCTGATAATTTTGCACCCCCACCCCGAAAATTTTTTCCTCAATACCAACGCCCTGTTTATTTTTCATCACTCGAAAGCAGTTTTACATTAGTTTCCCAGAAAGTTAACTTGATCAGCCCAGTTCTTGTAGCCAAAAAGTTCAATTGGATAAAATAAAGTTTCGTCCGTGCATACATCAGATGTAAAACATTATTTCGATATATGTATCAATTTGAAACCTTCGCTGTGTTAGTACGTAGTAAATGCACATTGCTAGTATATTTACATGCAAAGTAACAGTATATGTATCTGTATGCTTAAACACGTTTAAAAGGGGGTGCAAAATGTGTAGGGGCTATAACAGAAAAGATTCCAGTTAGAATCAGAGCCGAATGCTGAAAATTGATCCAAACAGTCTGCTTGGGCTGAAATGTAAGAATAGGCGAATTCTTGTTGTGGCTTTACAGTAAGAAACTGAGGGGAGCTGATCCCGAGTTTGAGTTTAGAAAAATGTCCACGTTTCCCTGCAGTTCTTGCAGTCGCACGCAATCAGCCAGGTGCAGGAGTTGTTTGTTTAATCGGTTGTTTGTTTGTTTTGAGCATTTTCAGTTATCACTGAGGGAACTATTTCCCTAGAGCCACACATTAAAATTTTGTCCAATTCTCTGCACGTCCCGCAGTCGCAACGAAGCTGCCATGTGCAGTTTGTCGTCGTCGCTTCATTATCGATAAAGAAAACTAAATTAAGAACTGCCTCTCCCCAACACTGGTGAGCGGTTGGGTCGCTCTCCACTCAACTTCGCCGTTACCGCAACTCGCCCCGAGGGGAGAGGGCGGTTGCGACCAAGGATAGATCTTACGCTGATTTTTACATATTTTTCGACCAATGAAAGCACGGGAAATACTCGACTGTTTCATTTAATGGTATTCTGTTCTGTGCTCGTGAGACTCTACTGGCGATTTCGCTGAAAAAAAATAAAACGTTAAAACTTGACTGAATTGCTACTGAAGAATTTAAAGCTTGGAGGACTCGAAAAAAACTACTTCCGGATCAAGATCGATCGTGCGACAATTAAACCCAAGCTCTGCTAAAGTTGCAACCTAGTCAGATTTTAGAACACTAATTGCATTCTCAAACAGATTGGTTTCACTCAACTCAACCAAGCGCATCGCCAACATACGGTTACTTATCCATAAACTGGATCAATTATGAAAGCGGGCCTAGGACTGACCAACTAAGGATTTAGCCGACAAGGATAAATTGAAAAGTTCAGCCGACGAAGATGAATTGGAAAACAGCCGACAACTCAATTTATGATCCGTCGATAAATCTTGTCAGCCATGCAACGGACAGCCACGGATCGTTCCGTTCATAGCTGACAACTTAAGCGTTTTAAATTCACACCATGCAGAGCTCAAAAAACCAACTTCTCCGGACTGAAATTGTTATCTTTTGTTTGTACAAGACCGACAAGCCCCTCCTCTCTCTTCAGAAAAATGATGGTTGAATTGTGATATTTATCAAAATCCCAAGATGAGAAATTGGAACAGAACTACTACAGCTTCAGCACCATGATCGCGTAATGCTACTTTAACGGCAAGGCTAAGCTGAAATTAACAATCAAATTAGCGTTGCCATAATTTGGGGGAAAATGCATTCAAACGCACCAATCGGAAGTTAGCTTTTGAAAATTACAAAAATGCCCAGTTGTAAGCTGTGTCGCTCGCAACTCATGCACAAGCCCACCCGACCTACGTAGCGGGCACTTGCATGCAGAGAGTAACCACCCAGGGAGGTCCCATTCCCGTGGCAATATATGGTGTAGCCGTTCTCCCAGCCTTGATTGAGCTCATGTACAAATCGACCGTGAAGCAAAAATGGTGCGCAGCCGATGGCACTGAGGCTGGAAGGTTGGAGAACTTACTGAACTTCTTCGAGGATTTATCCGATCAGGGTAAGCATTTCGGCTACATCAAACTTGGGCTTTAAAAATCACTAATCCTACCCGTTTTGCTCTACGGCTTCACCTGCATAAACCCATCACGAAGCGAGCTACAAAACCTCGAACGCATTCAGAAGAAAGCAGTGAAACGGATCACGGGAAACAAAGGAGTAAATTACATCAGTCAACTTTGGCTGCTCAACATTCTCCCCTTGCCTATGTTTCTCCAAGTGAACGACCTACTTGTACTTGCGAAAGTCATGCATGAAAGCTCGCTCTACATCGAACTACCTGACCTAACCAGCGCCAATGGACGCACAAAGGAACTCTTCCGTCTACAAAAAACAAGAACCGAAAAAGCTAGAACCGAATTCACCTTCCGAAACTGCAGACTCGAAAACCGTTTAGAGAAATATGTTGAATTCAGTAGACCTTATGGACTCAAGAAGACTGATAAACCTAATGTGGGAGTTTGTCAATAAACAATTTTGCGATAAGAACGTCTGCATTTGGCAAACCTTTTGCGACAAACCTTGAATAAATGGACTCTATTTTAACAACTGACGACAGGGCATAAATCAGCCCTGCAGCAAACCCGCTGCGAATCCCCAACAACAACAACCACAACAACAACAACACCAACAACAACAGCAACAGTGATTGCGCCAATTGATTGCAAAAGAGAACGTGAAATACTGTTAGTTGTAGACGTTTGCCTCATTTAGGTAACGGTCCCTGGAACGACATTGAAAGAGTTTTCCATTCCAGTTGAAACTTAGAAAAATTACTTAAAACATTGCAACAAAACCCTTTCTGATACTTCACGAGAGTTGTTCAGCAAAAACCATTGTTTCTGACTCGAAGAACTCTGAACGCTCCTATCGTATTCTTAGACAAAGAGAAAACTGTGGCGAACACTTGCTATTTCTTACACAAAGAAAATCCGTAGCGGCGCTACCCTCAGAATATTGTCGAATGTAAAATCCATAGGCTTTTCCGATCTAAAGCCCGGAGCCCTAATTTTCGCAAAACATGGGGAAAAAACCAATATTGTCAGGCATTGTAAATCAGACAATTGGAGAAGTTTTAAGATTAAGATTAATATTGTGAATTAAACGTCACTGTATCAAAATCTGACATGACAAATGTCATGTTATACATCCATTTACGTATAACTAAAACCTCATTGCATCATAACCGGCAAATATCTCTAAATCCCAACATTAATCGAGTTCATATAGTCTGATAAAAAGTCTAATTGGATTTTCCGCATTGTCAAAATATTTGCAGTGTTAAATGTGTTCGTTTGACGATATTTGCTCTTGGTAGAGGGCGCAGCGGCATACCTCTGTTCACTTCAGTGCTTAAGAGCGATCAGTTTCTCAGATCTTGTGTTAGAAATCATTACTATAATAAACTGCAATGAACTTGCGCGTGCCTAGCTTCACTCTGAGTAAACCCCATTCGTCAATGCCATCGAGATTGTTCAGCAAATTGAAAATTTGAATAAATTTGGAGACACCACACCAGTTCTTCCAAAAGGCACCGTATATAATATCTAAACTCTAATTGATATCTCAAAAAGATTGGTTTCACTCCACTCAACCAAGCGCATCGCCAACATACGGTTACTTATCCATAAACTGGATCAATTATGAAAGCGGGCCTAGGACTGACCAACTAAGGATTTAGCCGACAAGGATAAATTGAAAAGTTCAGCCGACGAAGATGAATTGGAAAACAGCCGACAACTCAATTTATGATCCGTCGATAAATCTTGTCAGCCATGCAACGGACAGCCACGGATCGTTCCGTTCCTAGCTGACAACTTAAGCGTTTTAAATTCACACCATGCAGAGCTCAAAAAACCAACTTCTCCGGACTGAAATTGTTATCTTTTGTTTGTACAAGACCGTCAAGCCCCTCCCCTCTCTTCAGAAGAATTATGTTGGGTTGAATAGTGGCCTTTTTCAAAATCCCAAGTCGAGAAATTGGAGCAGAACTACTACAAATTTAGCACCATGATCGCGTAATGTGAATTAACAATCAATTTAGCGTTTCCATAATTTGGGCGGAAATGCATTCAAACGCATCAATCGAAAGTTAGCTTTAGAAATTTACAAAAATGCCCAGTTGCAAGCTGTGTTGCTCGCAACTCAAACACAAGCCCACCCGACCTGCTTAGATGGCCCTTGCATGCAGAGAGTAACCACCCAAAGAGGTCCCATTGGCATGGCAATATATGGTGTAGCCGTACTCCCAGTGATTGAGCTCATGCACAAATTGACCGTGAAGCAAAAATGGTGCGCAGCCGATGGCAATGAGGCAGGAATGTTGGAAAACTTACTGAACTTCTTCAAGGATTTTTCCAATCAGGGTAAGCATTTCAGCTACACAGTGATTGCGCCAATTGACTGCACAAGAGAGCATGAAATAGTTTTAGTTAACTTTTCAACGACTTTTCACTACCAATTGACGTCAATGTTGGAGACGTTTGCCTCTTTTAGGTAACGGTCCCTGAAACGATATTGCAAGAGTTTTCCATTCCAGTTCAGAAACTTAGAAAAACTACATAAAGCATTGCAGCAAAACCCTTACTACGAGAGATGTTCAGCAAAAACCATTGTTTCTGACTCGAAGAACTCTGAACGCTCCTATCGCATTCTTATACAAAGAGAAAACCTTGGCGAACACTTGCTAACTCTTACACAAAGAAAATCCGTAGCGGCGCTACCCTCAGAATATTGTAGAATGTAAAATCAATAGGCTTTTCCGATCTAAAGCCCGGAGCCCTAATTTTCGCAAAACATGGGGATAAAACCAATATTGTCAGGCATTATAAATCAGACAATTGGAAAAGTTTTAAGAATAAGATTAAGATTGTGAGTTAAACGTCAGTGTATCAAAATCTGACAAACGTATTGGTATACAATCATTTACATATAACTAAAACATCATTGCATCAAAATCGGCAAATATCTCAACATCCCAACATTAATTGAGTTCATATAGTCTGATAAAACGTCTAATAGGATTTTCCAGATAGTCAAACCATCTGCAGTGTAAAATGTGTTCGTTTGATGATATTTGCTCTAGGCATTGGGCGCAATGGCATACCTCGGTTGACTTCAGTGCGTAACAGCGATCAGTTGCGCAGATCTTGCGATTGAATCGATTACTGTAATAAATTGCAATGTACTTCCGCCTGCCCGGCTTCACTCTGCGTAAACCCCATTTGTCAATGCCATAGAGATTGTTCAGTAAATTGAAATTTTGAGTAAATTTGGAGACGCCACACCAGTTCTTCCGAAAGGCACCATAAATACAATCCAAATGCGATTTGTACGTGTCCACATCGATGTTGTTCGCGTAAATTTCAAGGCCATAAGTCCCAGCTGGGTAGGTAATCGATTCAACTTACCGAGTGGCCGACTAAAAATGAGTTTTCTGTATATTTGGTTTTAAATTGTGGATAGGGCCACTCCAAGGTAACAAAACTTATTCACTATGTCAATTTGCTGGCCTAGGTAATGAAATTGGTCATGTGTTGCAAGTCTCCCACCACTTCTAAATTTCGTGATCTTTGTTTTGACAATATTGACTGTCAGCGCATTATTTTTGAAATATTCGGCTAGATAATTCAGTGCTTTCTGCAGGGCACACAAAAAAATGCTTCATATCGGCAATAAAAAGTGGGGATAACAAAGGTGACAGTTTTTCTCATTGTGCAACCCCATTTTCTGTTCAACGCCATTGAACAAACGAGTACCGTCCACAACTGACTGGAGGTTGTTTGCCAAAACCAATCTTATTGCACAAAGTATTTTACCGTGTAGTCTGAAACGCATAAATTTCTGTAGTAAAGGGGTTAGGTCCATTTTGTCGAATGCCTTTTCAAAGTCTATAAAGCAGACAAAGTACGATTTTTTGCTATGAATACGATTCGTAATGGTTGATTTGAATAGCTTACAGCTTTTATCGTCAAGTGCTCTTTCTGGAAGCCGTACTGTGTTGGTATCAAAATATGCGAACTCTCTACTCAGTTCCTGATTCGACTGTAAATTATTCCTGTGTATACTTTATATACACACGAGAGAAAACTGATCCCCCATAACTATCAGGGCCTGCTTTGCTCAATTTGCCTTTAAATAAGGGTTTGACATAAGAGTTCTTCCATATTTGAGGTAAAGTCCCGTTGTTAAACCACAGGGTAAAAATAGCCAAAGTGTGTGAGAATAAGATACAAAATCCTTGTTTTAGTGACTCTTAGGTGATCCGGTCCGGTCCAGCCGCTTTGCTGTTTGGTGTGCAATGAAGTTCACTAACAATTTCGTAAAGTTCAATATTTTCATTCAGTTCTTCCGGGCAGTTCCAGTTCGAAAAAGCGTAATCATGGTTTCCCGCGTTTGAGTTTATGGATATTGCGACTAAATTGGTGTCCGAAGTGCTGTATAATGTATCGAAATGATTCTCCCATTCTGCTAGGGTAATTTGAGACGTTGGTGGAGGAGTAGATTTCGATTTCAGGTTATTCCAGAATTTCTTCCTGACAGATTCTGCTGGACAAATTGTTGATTCTTCGTTTTCTCGTTTCTTTAATGTCTTTTTGGCTAGACATAAATGTTTGAACTGTTTCTTCAGTGTGATATATGTTTGTAGATATATGTTGCGGATACTGTATGCCAGCCAATTTCTGTTCCCGGTTCTTCTGTTATAGTGTTTTATTGAGCCAGATTGGTGATTTTCGAGCTTTTGGTGAAACTCGAGCCTCTGCAAACCGGTTATGATATCCATCTATGTCTATGTGAATCATACCAACATCGAATTGCCTAAAATGCTGCTCCAAAAAATTAGTTTTGGCCCATTCGGACGGTATTGCGAATACTCTCAGCACACTTCGAGTTGAGTTCGAACTCAGCATTGATGGTGTGGTGTTTTGTGATATGTGTTGGTCTCACCCGAATTGTGGTGTGGAGATAAGATTAGTTGAGTAGAAAACGAGATTGATTGTGCTGCATCCATTATGTGCTTGATATATAGGTTGCTCAGGATCGTTGGCAAATTGTAAATTGTGTGACCCTAGGAATTTGCACAGATCCTGACCACGCTCTCCTCCCTTGTCCGTTCTGCAATTGAAATCTCCGACCAATATAATTGTGTCACTGCTGTTACAGTGTCTCAAAACGTCCAGTAGGGTTCCAACTATGTATTCAAGCTCTGTTTCGGGTTGGAAACATGCTGAAATTATTTTTGTAGAGATAGTCGGCAATAAGATGCATAAGATATATTTCTCCATGCAAACTGTTTTACATTTTGATTTGATATTCTTGTGTATTAGAAAAGTTTTAGCTGACTCCAGAAAGACAACAGCGGAATGCAAGTCAAACAAAAAGCAGAAGCGGCGGGACATACTAACAATTTTCATTCAGCATAGAGGCCAATTAAGCATGAGACTTAACGAAAAGCTACAAAAAAGATAACGCATCTGCAGTTACCTAGACAACACGGAAACTTAAAATAGGCTTACCATCCCTGAAGCCTAGTTTCTGCCAGCATCTAAAATCGCATGTAGTTTAAGAAATAACATGTAGTGGATGTAGTAGGTCTTGTTCTCCCTATAGTCATATCGTCTGCATAAAAAATGACGTCGCAGTCGATGTCTTGTAAAAAAATACTTCGCATCGGCAATAAAAAGTGAGAATAATATAGGTGACAGTTTGTCACATTTGTTATTCTCTTTTTGGTTTGGAGATAAGATTAGTTGAGTAAAAAACGAGATTGATTGTGCTGCATCCATTATGTGCTTGGTATGTAGGTTGCTCAGGATCGTTGGCAAATTGTAAATTGTATGACTCTAGGAATTTGCACAGATCATGACCACGCTCTCCTCCCTTGTCCGTTCTGCAATTGAAATCTCCACCCAATATTATTGTGTCACTGCTGTTACAGTGTCACAAAACATCCAGTAGGGTTCCAACTTTGTATTCAAGCTCTGTTTTGGGTTGGAAACATGCTGAAATTATTTTTGTAGAGATAGTCGGCAATAGGATGCATAAGATATATTTCTCCATGCAAACTGTTTTATATTTTGATTTGATATTCTTGTGTATTAGAAAAGTTTTAGCTGACTCCACAAAAAAAGACAACAGCGGAATGCAAGTCAAACAATAAGCAGAAGCGGAAGGACATACTAACCATTTCCATTCAGCATAGAGGCCAATTAAGCATGAGACTTAAAGAAAAGCTACAAAAAAGATAACGCATCTGCAGTTACCTAGACAACACGGAAACTTCAAAATCTGCTTACCATCCCTAAAGCCTAGTTTCTACCAGCATCTAAAATCGCATATAGTTTAAGAAACAACATGTAGTGGATGTAGTAGGTCTTGTTGTCCCTATGGTCATATCGTCTGCATAGAAAATGACGTCGCAGTCGATGTCTTGTAAAAAATACTTCGCATCGGCAATAAAAAGTGAGAATAATTTAGGTGACAGTTTGTTACATTTGTTATTCTCTTTTTGGTTTGGAGATAAGATTAGTTGAGTAGAAAACGAGATTGATTGTGGTGCATCCATTATGTGCTTGGTATGTAGGTTGCTCAGGATCGTTGGCAAATTGTAAATTGTATGACTCTAGGAATTTGCACAGATCTTGACCACGCTCTCTTCCCTTGTCCGTTCTGCAATTGAAATCTCCACCCAATATTATTGTGTCACTGCTGTTACAGTGTCACAAAACATCCAGTAGGGTTCCAACTTTGTATTCAAGCTCTGTTTTGGGTTGGAAACATGCTGAAATTATTTTTGTAGAGATAGTCGGCAATAAGATGCATAAGATATATTTCTCCATGCAAACTGTTTTACATTTTGATTTGATATTCTTGTGTATTAGAAAAGTTTTAGCTGACTCCAGAAAGACAACAGCGGAATGCAGGTCAAACAATAAGCTGAAGCGGAAGGACATACTAACAATTTTCATTCAGCATAGAGGCCAATTAAGCATTAGACTTAAAGAAAAGCTACAAAAAATATAACGCATCTGCAGTTACCTAGACAACACGGAAACTTAAAATCTGCTTACCATCCCTAAAGCCTAGTTTCTCCCAGCATCTAAAATCGCATGTAGTTTAAGAAATAACATGTAGTGAATGTAGTAGGTCTTGTTGTCCCTATAGTCACATCGTCTGCATAGAAAATGACGTCGCAGTCGATGTCTTGTAAAAAATACTTCACATCGGCAATAAAAATTGAGAATAATATAGGTGACAGTTTGTCACTTTTGTTATTCTCTATTTGGTGTGGAGATAAGATTAGTTGAGTAGAAAACGAGATTGATTGTGCTGCATCCATTATGTGCTTGGTATGTAGGTTGCTCAGGATCGTTGGCAAATTGTAAATTGAATGACTCTAGATATTTGCTCAGATCCTGACCACGCTCTCATCCTTTGTCCGTTCTGCAATTGAAATCTCCGCCCAATATAATTGTGTCACTGCTGTTAAAGTGTCTCAAAACATCCAATAGGGTTTCAACTATGTATTCAAGCTCTGTTTCGGGTTGGAAACATGCTGAAATTATTTTTGTAGATATAGTTGGCAATAAGATGCATGAAATATATTTCTCCATGCAAACTGTCTTACATTTTGATTTGATATTCTTGTGTATTGGAAAAGTTTTAGCTGACTCCAGAAAGACAACTGCGGAATGCAAGTCGAACAATAAGCTGAAGCGGAAGGACATACAAACAATTTTCATTCAGCATAGAGACCAATTAAGCATTAGACTTAAAGAAAAGCTACAAAAAGGATAACGCATCTGCAGTTAGCTAGACAACACGGAAACTTAAAATCTGCTTACCATCCCTAAAGCCTAGTTTCCACCAGCATCTAAAATTGCACGTAGTTTAAGAACTAACATGTAGTGAATGTAGTAGGTCTTGTTGTCCCTATAGTCATATCGTCTGCATAGAAAATGACGTCGCAGTCGATGTCTTGAAAAAAATACTTCATATCGGCAATAAAGTGAGAATAACATAGGTCACCGTTCGTCACCTTTGTTATTCTCTTTGTGGTGTAGAGACAAGATTAGTTGAGTAGAAAACGAGATTGATTGTGCTGCATCCATTATGGGCTTGTTATGTGGATTGCTCAGGATCGTTGGCAAATTTTAAATTTTATGACTCTAGGAATTTGCACAGATCCTGATCACGCTCTGCTCCCTTGTCCGTTCTGCAATTGAAATCTCCGCCCAATACATTTGTTTCACTGCTGTTACAGTGTCTCAAAACATCCAGTAGGGTTCCCACTATGTAATCAAGCTCTGTTTCGGGTTGGAAACATGCTGAAATTATTTTTGTAGAGATAGTCGGCAATAAGATGCATAAGATATATTTCTCCATGCAAACTGTTTTACATTTTGATTTGATATTCTTGTGTAGTGGAAAAAATTTTAGCTGACTCCAGAAAGACAACAGCGGAATGCAAGTCAAACAATAAGCTGAAGCGGAAGGACATACCAACAATTTTCATTCAGCATAGAGGCTAATAAGGCATTAGACTTAAAGAAAAGCTACAAAAAAAGATAAAGAATCTGCAGTTAGCTAGACTACACGGAAGCTTAAAATCTGCTTACCATCCCTAAAGCCTAGTTTCTACCAGGATCTAAAATCGCACGTAGTTTAAGAAATAACATGTAGTGGATACAATTCCACTTATGTCGGGCAATCTTCCAGACATAACGGCGCGGACTGCAGAGCATCAAAAAGAGATTCACCGTTAGCTCAGCACGTTAGCGAATGTTAAGCGCGAATGTGGCACATCACGCGCGTTTGATTGGCGTAACGTTGACCAATGCAATTTACCACAAAAACTCATGACTACAAGCAATACACATTAATCGGAGGAAGCCATTGCTAAACACGATGGGTACCAAAGCTATGAGTTGATACTGAAATACTTCTAAATAGTTTTTATATTCGCTCAATTCGAAAATTCTACCCTAGCAAAAAACCATTGAAATGTTTCAATTTGTAACCGAACAGATATAATGTCACTAAAAACTTCAAAAAACTAAATTCAAAAAATTTTAATAAAAAAAATAAACAAATTCGAAAATTTCGATTTAAATATTAACAATATTCCAAGAACCTATATTTTTACTGTTTTGTTTACTAATTGAATGAAATTATTTTAATTGCTATCAAAAAACTCTAAATTGAATTTTATTTGGTGATGCTAGATATAGCGAGAGCGTTTGTACCTTAAATTTTACAATTGACTCAGCTTTATAACAACAAAAACAGAAGTAATTTTAAAAAACTGTTGGATTATTCGTTGAATCCTCCGTCACCGATGACGCGCACTCAGCACGCCAATGCAGATACTAGTAGTATACTAAAATGCACGTATAGTCACGGGGGCTGTCCCCCCCGTGACAAATCGTGCATAACTTTTTGTCACGGGTGGGGACGTCCCCACGCGTGACAAATCGTGCATAACGTTTTGTCACGGGTGGGGACGTCCCCACCCGTGACGAATCGTGCAGTACATTTTTTGAGGTCGAAAAATTTTGTCTCTCAATTTTGCCGGAGGGACAAAAACTTGTAAAAATTTTCTCGATTTGTGCCGGGGACAAAAACTTGTAAAATTTTCTCAAATTTGTGGGGACAAAAACTTGTATAATTTTTGTCAATTTTGTGCGGCAAGAAAAGCTTGTGAAATTTTTTTCAAAATTTGTTGTGTGGGCGAAAACTTACAATATTTCCAGCTATTTTGTGCGGGGTATAAAAACTTGTTAAAAGTTCACAGTTTTCTGGAATTATTGAAAAACTTGTGAAATTTTTGCAATTTTTTTGGGGTCCATTGAGTTGATTTTAAAGTTTAAAAATTCTTAAACACTTTTTTAGTCAAAAAGACTATTCATGGGTTTTCGAAAGACATAAAAATTGACTTACCTTTTCTTTATTTCAATCTCTTGATAAGTTTTATGTAATTTAACAAGATATAAGTAAAATGGAGTCAAATTTTGATGGTTTTGATCCAACATCTGGTTTTAATTTGATAGTTTTATCGCCCATATGTTATCCCAGATTAGGGAGTGTGGGCAGATTAGAAAACCAATAAAATTTAAGTGCCAGGGCTCCAAATTGAGAATTATTGTGTCTGATAAGAAATTTGCAGCGTCAGAGGTGAAAAGAATGCAACTTTGCAGAAAACAAGGAAGAAATATACGTATGAAATGGACAAAATAAATGCTCAAAACTAAATGAAATGTTCCAAAAAAGTTCTGAAAAAGTGTTTGAAAGTGTGCGGTAAAGCAATTCATCTACCACGTTTAATTGATGGGAGAGTTAGAAATCGAGAAAAAAAATTGTGTATTTTTAGAAAAAAATTGTTGTTTTTGGACAATTTTATGCAAAATACTTCCACAAAAAGAAATTCCATTATACACAAATTGTTTTGCATTGTGAATAACAACAAGTGCAGACCGGTAATTGTGTAACACAAGGTGTTTGCGGGATAATGCAAATGTGATCACGTAATATGTTGTAAAACTTGGGGAAAATTCTAAAAAATGACGAAATTTTAACGGGAAAAACTGATGTCCGACTGAACCTTACAGCGTAACTTAGGCAAAATGATAGATTGAGCAGTCTATTTCCCTTATATACTTAAGAAAACTAACTTCTTTTTTTGTGAAGGAAATTCTCTCTTTTTTACTTTACTTCAATAAACAGTTTTCCTGTTCGGTTTTTGTTCTCCTGATGGTTTCATAGCACTACCACACCAATAACTATAGCTGTATGTCTATAATATTTATCAATTTTCATCCAATCTGGACTTGTTTTGCCGAACTCTGATTTGTTGAAGGCTGACTGAAGATTAATTTTAAACTTGTGCATATGACAAAATATCCTTTTGTTTTTTTTTGTTTCGCAAGTTTTTTTTATCTCGGCGTTTGTGATTGGTTGGCCGAGTTTTAGGTATTATTATGTCTGCTACATGCGCCAACATGTGTTTTTCATTTCCATATGCACTTCACTGTTGTCGTCTCGGCTTCTCGGATTGGTCAGTCGAGTTTAAGCTTTAATACCGTCTTGCACATGTTTGAACACGTGTTGTTTTATTATCAAAGACAAGGTGTGGTCTGTTTTTATTACCATAAGCAATTCAGTGTGGTCGTCTCCGACTCTCTGATTGTTCAGTCGAGTTTAAGTTTTACTACCGTCTTGCACATGTTTTAACAAGCGTTGTTTTAGTATCACAGACAAGGTGTGCTCTCTTTTATTACCATAAGCAATTCAGTGTGGTCGTCTCCGACTCTTTGATTGGTCAGTCAAATTTAAGCGTTATTACCGTCTTGCCCATGCTTTAACACGTGTTGTTTTATTATCAAAGACAAGGTGTGGTCACAAGTTTGAGTTTGTGTTTAAAAAGAAAGTAGTATGTCGTCGTCTCAAGATTACTTTGATTTTTATCACGATATAGCGCGTTCTGAAAAACGATATGTTGTTGCCTGTGTGAAAACATACGATAACACTGTAACATATATATCGCTGAAACTTTTCAAAAAAGAAAACGGAGACAACAAATTTCGTTTCAACCAAAAACTCAACCTCTCTATGCAGGAATTGGAGCAAGTAGGAGAAAATATTGATGCTATCAGAAGAATAACTCTCTCCAAGTTTGCGAACGAGCAGAGCAGTTCTGGCAAAAGGAAGTTACAGCTTGGTTTCTATTTAAAAACGAATGGTGAAAGTCGTAGCTGCAGATTCAAAAATCAAAAAAAGCCTCAGAGAGTGATAAAGAGAATTAAATAGCAAAAGAAAATGATTGACGCAATGTTTGAACGTACGCCTGAATATTTTCGACAATTCCAAAATTTTTTTCGATATTTTATTGGCATTACTGAGCCTCAATTTGATTCTAATCTTACAAAAAACTTCGCATACAGCCAGAACAAAAAGGAAGATCGTTGCAAAATACAACAATTTCATTACCATGTCATTGCTGCTTTTGATCAATTACCGCAGTCCTTCGAGGATACTTCTTCTAAACCATATACAATACCATGTCTCTTCACTTGTTTTCAACTGCTCATTCGGGGGTCTTCTCACATAGTGCATTATGGCGAAGTGATGGAAAAACTTAAAGAGGCAGTCAGTTATAACGACCAGCACAATCTAAGTGTTTCAATTTCTAAGAAAAAATTACCAAATGTCAACATGATAATGACACAGGATGTTCAAACACAAATTGACTTTTTGCCTACTTGTACGATTGAAAGATTTTATTGTATTTATAATGGTGGTATGCACGGGGAGCTTTCAAAAACACTTGATATATTAAATAGTGGCTATGGTTGTTTGCATGTTGATAATAGTTTGTTTTTGATAAATTTTAATATGGAATCGAAATCTTTTAATTAACAATTGTCTTGTTCTGTTGTCTTTGAAGAAAGAATTGAGCAACAAAAAGTTAATTAAAAAATATTAGAGCATATGATTAGCAAAGCGTAACAAATCAATAACGTCGATATTCAACATCAAAGGATATTCGTAACCAAACATCACATGCGCAATAAAAATGCAAAAAAGTCCATAGAGTTTTGAGTTTTGATTTTGAACTGGTTTAGGTTTGAGTACTTGAGTTACTTCATTGTAAAACTGTACCAGACGGGATTACAGTGTTTGGTAGTTTTGTATCGGGAGTCCAAGCGGGTCAGCCAAATAAACTTTGTTTTCGTGAAACAAAATAACCATCCAATGACTTCCTTCATACTGCGCTTGTGAAGCATTAACTACAACAAATCCTTTTCTTGTTAGCTTTGGAAAATTGTCCGCTGCAAAAACTCCATAAAAATAATATTTCAAATGAATACATTTTCCCAACAAATAGCGTATTTCATCACTATCCATCGGTGGGGTAGGTGATAATTGAGTTTTTGTCACCTTTCGTTCCGAATTAACATAAAACGTTGAGCTTCTTTCGCCCAGAAATAAAATTTCTACGTTGGCCACCAATGCTCCGTCAAATGTAAGTTGAACTGAAATTGAGCAATTTTCAAGTTCTTGATGAATGAAATCATGAGAGGCCTCTTGCGTTGAAGTTAAATCAAAAGCTAAAATAAAGTGATTGGGATAATTGTCCAGAGTTTTTCCGTGCCCACCTTTGTCAAGAAAATCCAAGGCTTCCAGATTATTGAAGCAAATGCGGTGATTAAAAGTTGTTGAGACAGGAGTTCCAACAATAGGTTGACCATTTCTATAGACAACAATCTGACTCAAATTAAATTTCTGGTAGTGAAAAGGATTAGTGCGATTAGTTCCGAGGTATGCTTGTTTTGTTGCCATTGCAATTATCATACGTCGTACAGGTTCTTTCGAGAAAATATCTTCATGGCTACAACTTCTTATTCCAGTTGTAGCTAAAAAAGTTCGTGGTAATACTTCTGTATAGCGATACCCGGCAGCCTTTTTTAGTAGAGTTTTCTCAATTGCCGTCAAAACATGATCCGCTACTGTAATTTTTCTAACGTAGAGATTAGCTTCAATTATTTTAACTTTGTAATGTTTGTTTGACTCTGAAATTACAGCAAAATCATTTGTAGACCTTCTAAATGAAATTCGCTGAGTAACCCCACTAAGTAGGTGTTTATCACAAGTTAAAATATCACTCGCCGGCTTTCAAATAAAATAGTTTTCCTGGAAATTAGCAACAAGAAATTTTCTGGCCGCTACGTCGTCCGCGTGACCATCGGTGCCATCAATTTTAGCTGGCTCATCCTCGTAATAATATCCCTGACAAACTAGCCATGTGTTTTTTGCAGTTTTTCTGAAGAAAATTCCGTTTCAATGAATGCTTTATGCGCATAGTTTCCGTTTGTGTTGAAAATTTTAACACCGTTAGCAGATACAGTGCATTCTGAAAATAAAGAATGTAATGCAATGTTGCTCAAGTTTGGCGCCTCTGTATTTGTTGCATCAGTTCCTGTCCTTAAATCGCCGTCATTGTTCCGGGAGATTTTGCATTTTATTTCAAGGAGAAGTTTTTGTAAATCTATGAAATTGTTCCTGTCACCCAAAACTTCGAACTCAAGCATTGGACCATTCGGGGAATATGATGGTCCGACTTTTTGAGTAAAAGCATTGTCAAAAGTAATAAGCAGAGGCTGTTTTTCAAACAAACCAAATGTGGTGTGTGTTGCCTCTGCGGGCAGTAAATTAGTAATCATTTTGAACTTTAGAAAAGAAATTTGACCGACTTCTCGTCAAAGACTTTTTCTTACGATTGCCCTGCTTTGATTTTTCACCGTTGGATTTACTTTACGCATTCTTCCTGTTTTTGAACCGCCCACTTGTTTTCTTACAGTTTTCTGCACAGTCGACTTTATTGCTTGTTTTGGAGACTTTTTCTTTGTAACTACATCTACCAGCTCAGGAGCTGCTTGAACATTTTTCCTGTTCCACCGAATGAAACTAATTGTCTGGTTTCTGTCCGCGATTGAATTTCAATTGACTGAAAATTTTTTGATGATAAATTTTGTATTCCAAATTGCTGGAAACAATTCTGTGTGTTGGCTCTATTTCGCAGGGGCTAACATTTTTCAGGCGTTGTTTTGAATCAATGACTCGAATAAGAGGAGCTTTAGTATCACCTACGTATTGATACTCAATTATGTTAACGTAAATAAAAATCAGTTGCTTCTCTGCAGACAAATCAAAAGGATAATCACCAGCAAAATTTTTTCTTCGTCATCTGCCATGGTCCGATTTTCAAAAGTTTCCAACATCTTGTGTCCAATATGATAACCAGACCCATCATGGATACCGTTGAAACCTAGTATACTCGGAATTTCGTTATCCGGGGAAGTAATTCCTTCGTTTTTACCAAAAAATAGGAATAAAACTCCATTGATTTTGTTAAATTGATAGTCAAAATGAGGCAATCCAGTGGCTGTTTTCAAGGATCTCAAAAGATGGTCACGGTTTTCATAGAAACCAATTCCAATGATAGCTCGTTCTCCTCCGTAAGGTCTGGAGACAGCATCAAATGGAATACTTTTCTCATAAAACTTAAGGCATTCAGAAGAAAATATCTTCAAATCACTTTTGTTCTCTTGATTTCTTTTTGCCGGGAAGATAATTTCACTGAGTGCAACTCGCCAATCCCCCTCTGCAATTGATTAATATACGAGTATGTCCATTTGTCCTCTAAATACTTGTATATCAAATTCTTGAGCGATCGTATATTTCTTTCCGCAAATGCTGATTTTTTTTCGCTGAAAGTTTTATAAACTTCGATTTCATTTTTCTGACATAGAGTGCTGAAAGAGCCCTTAAATTCTGTACCAGCATCAACCCACACTTTTTAAGGTCGCTTGTTCCTTATCATTTTCTTAAACGCATCTGCTGTTGTTGTGGCGTACTTTGATTTTAAGGCTTCGACTCGTAGATAACGTGAGAGACAGTCCACCGCAACCAATAAAAATTTTACATCTTTGTTCTTTTTTGCTAATTTATCCACATGAGCCAAGTCTAGCGACCAAATTTTGTTTATATCGTAGGCAAAAACCTTCAGTGTTGGAATTTTTTTCTATGTTTTTTATGCTTTGTGTGGGCATTTTTGCCCTCTAGGAACAATTACTTGGTTTCAAGTTTGTGATTCTTTGTAGATTTTTTACGCTTCCGTATGCTGCTGGACCTTTCGTATATTTTAACTCAAGCAATTTTTTCTCATTCGTTGAAAGACTCCCAGTCCTTCTCCTCTTGCTGAGTTCTGTCTTCCTTCGAAGTTTCGAAACCACTTCCGGCGTCTGAGGATTCTTCTGTAAGTAATTGACTGGTTTCTTTGTGCTTGATTCCTTTTGGCGAAATAGTTTTCCTGTTCTTTTTTGATTTGGCAGTTCTTTGAGTTCTTTTCCGGATAGCAATTTTAGCATTTCTGTTGATCACCAAGTCTTCTTTTATGTTTAAAACCTCAAGAATCTTAAAATAATCTGGATTACTTAGTTTTATAGTTGGTTGTTGCAAATCATAGAGAAAAACAGGGACATTTATTCCTGTTGCTGTTCCGTCATTAATGAAATTTTCATTTTCGTCTATAACAACCTTTTTTTGACTCTTTAATGAGGCTAACTATTTTCTCCGTCCTGGTAAATTTCGCTGTCGCTAATACGTTAAGATTTTGAAGAATTTTGTTTGCAGTTTTTTTTGACAACTCAGTGGGATCAATTGTTTCCCTTGTATCTAAAAATTCCTGGTACTCTTTTTTAGTCTGTTCATTTGGTCGCATACGGTTCAAAAAGGAAAATTGAGCACCGGTATGCTGAACACTGGGATCATTTCGAGTTTGTGAGGTATAAGGTTGCCCTTTCATAAACTGATTTTTGGGAATCAAAACAAATTCTTCAGCAGTTGACATGGTTTAACTCAAATGGATGAAACAAAACTTTTTAATGAGTTGAATTAATTCGAAACCGGTTTTTGTTAGAAAAAGCGTTCGTCGTTCATCCATTGATGACTTTTTCTTGAGAACACTTTCAAATATGTGTCTGTATTTTTCTAAGTCTCTTACTTTCACTCTAATATGACCCAGCAACACATTGTGAAGACACTCACATAGAACCAGTATAACATCACTATCACAATTGCGCAGGTATTTCCTTAACTGTTTTGGTTGCAAATGCACCATTTGCTTCAGTATAGATAACTTTTTATCTTTCATTATTTAGAGTGATTGTTTCTGCATTATCAGATGGAAAGTAGAACACTGTAGGACCGGGCTCAGTAAAACTTGAACAGTATCGTAAACAATCAGAAGTTTTTGGATCAAGATCGATAAGCAAATGCCCAAATGGTTCTTTCGTTGCCAATTGATAGCAATGTTTTAAAAATTTAACAAGATTTAACTGCTTGCCTAAAAATTCGACTTGTTGAATATCGCGGGCTGATTTGAACAGAATGATGTGTGATGAGTTCAAGTCTATTGTACGAGACCACTTGCTCTGCTGATAAAGATTGTGCTTCATGTAAATAACATTAATCTTTTTGTGACGCCCTGCAGTGGCCAACTTACCAAATTCTTTGTCGTTATAAATTTCTTCGCACGAGACGTCGATTATCAACAGACAGTTTTCAAGGTTATTCAAAAATTCTAAATTGGCATACTTTTTGAAAATGACTCCAAGTTTCTGCTCCATTTTGATGTGTATTTGTTGCATTTCTCGGTATAAAAATTAATGTGGTTAAATTTTGGGTAAAACGTGTTTTCACTCAACGTTTTGAAAATTAACTCTGTTTTGCCACAACCTGAGGGCCCTACAACGGCCATGAAGACTCTATCTTGCGTAGATATAATTTTTTTCATAGTCTTGGACTTGGTAAAATGTATCCAACTAAACTTGACAATATGCATATCCAAACTGAGGTTTCTTCACAATTTGGTTTCAACACGGTTAACTTCACAATGCAAAGTGATATTAGCAGTAAAATAACAAACATCTACACAAAAAATACAACCTCCGAGCGTGGCAAAGTTGTTTGGTTATAAAATTTCGAAGACGACTTGCTGCTACTTTCTTTTTCAAAATAATTTTCCTCTACAACAGAGTCAACTTGATCGGCTGTTACTCCCTCAATCTCAACACAAAATAAGAACTTGTTAAAAAAGTATAAATTGGATATCAGTTTACATAAAACAACTCATAGCAATTAAACTCAGTTAGAAAGTTTTTCATATGAACCATAAAGCACTCAGAGAGTCTCTCAGTTTTGTTATAATGAACAATTTTGTATACTCTCTCATCCTTCACCAAATGTTGAATCTCTTTTAGCAGTGAAGGATCGTTTTTGTCAATTTCCTCACCAACCGGGTGCTTCGACATCAGTAAGAGTTTCGGAGGACAGACTCTGGGTTGATTTTTTGAAATTCTGTTTTCTCCACTGAAGGAAAGGTTCAATATAATACACTAAATGATAGAATGAGCGAATTTCGTCGTCAGTCAGCAACAATTTAACTTTTCTCTGTAAAAACTGGTTTCCGGTTTTTATGGTTTCGTCTTTGGAAATTGAAAGACTCAGATTCCCGTCCCTCGTAATCATGGCACAAATTGTTGAACTCGGTGACAACGGTGCCTCCACTTTCGTCAATTCCTCTCTCATTGGTAAACCAGTTGAAATAGAAAATGGTTTTTTCTTTTGCACAACGTTTGTTGAAAATGTTTTTGCCCTTTGAATGATTTTGACAATTTTGTGTAAAATAGTTCACAGATATTGAAGGACACTCAAGTGAATTGAGATCAGTAACAGGACATTCAAGCAATTCTGACAAAAACTTGACTTTTTCCGCTCCCTTAGCGTAGAATATTGCACCAGGACTCCGCAAGTGAACGCTTTGAATTATTTGTGTTAGATAAATATAGGGATAATTTCCTATGTCCCAATCAATATCGTGCAATTTTCTACTCAACCAACTGAAAGATTGCTTTTGTTGAGTTGTTAACTCACTATAACTTGTTGGTGCTAAAAATGACACACCGTTAAGTACTCTTCAGCACAAACTCTAAACTCTTTAGCAATAAATTTTTCTTTTCTGTGAAGAAATCCTTCAACGTCTAACACAACCGTTTTGCTGCTCAGCATTCCAATAAGTGAAAAATTGACGGATGAAAAATCTTTATATAAAGGCAAACTAATATTCCCGACAAATGCCCGCTAAAACAGTTGCTGCTTTTCCACGGAAGCATATGAGAATAAACAGGTCCTTGGTTATTTATTTCGTATATGAAACCTTCTGCTTCGTGTAAAATAGCGTGCAAACGTAAAATTTTTTATACTTTTAGATACTTGTCGAGAGATGAATTGTCGATGCCAATTAGACCTCCATATGGACGCAACTTTAGAGCAATATCATGATCAAAGGAGTCCAACTCACTAAAATATTCACTTGCTGCCAGGAAATAGTTAAATCTTACTGATTTTTCAGGATAAGATGTAGAAATGGATATGTATTTGTCCTGAATGTTTTCCAAACAGTTTCTACAAAGAACTGGTTGATCAAAACTCATGCCAGGTCTTTTTTCACTTACCAAACTGCAACTCAACAAAGTTTTTAATGCTTTTCGCTGACGAGTCTGAACCATTTATTATTAACAATCTTTAAACAAAGAGTGAATAAGATTTTGTCATTCTAATAATAGCGACAGACTAACTAATCGGGTTTTAAATTTTATAGTTTGAAACACTAAAAACCAATAACCGCAATGCTAACTGCATGTTTTTTTGTTTGTCCATGAATTCTTCAATTGGTTATGATAAGACATAGAACAACGCATTCGTATACTGTCTGTAGTCACCCTACTTTCGCCTTACTAGAACTAAGGTTAAATTTCAAAATTTGCTGTATTTTGATTGGCTAAGATAAAAACCAAATATATCCAACTATAATGCTCTACGTGACAAGTATAGTTGTTGCTGTTTTCTGATTGGCTAAGACAAAAACCAAACATATCCAACTATTATGCTCTACGTGACAAGTATAGTTATTGCTGTTTTCTGATTGGCTAAGATAAAAACCAAATATATCCAACTTCTATGCTCTACATGACAGGTATGGTTTTGAACTATTCTTAGAAGCAACACGCCTAAACATGTAGCAAAAACAATTGAACACAAATAATCATTTTCTTTCAATTCTTGCATACTGTTTGGTTGCTCACAAAATCCAAATCGTTGCTCTACAACCAATTGTAAATTGTTCGCAAACCCTTTTCACAATCTTTCTTCATTTCTTTTTGTCTTTCTCCACTTTTGATAACAATCTAATTATTCTCGAAACAGGATTGATACAAAATTCTTAAGTTCTAGAACAAATTGTTTTATCTTTTTATTATATAGAAAAGCTGACCAAAATTTTCACGTCCTGAAAAATTACCACAACAAATCATTAATTGCAACATTGTCTTCAAAGTTTGGAGATGTCTCCGTTGACAATTATTCTGAAAGTAGAGGCAAATCCCGATTTGAGAACAATAGCATATGAAACTTACAAAAAAGAAAAGTCGTTATTGTTAAACAAGAGTTGCGGGACAACGAGTGGATTACAATTAACCACATGGCGCTACCAATTGTAATTTTTGACTACATCCAATTATTCAGATTTGAAAAGGCGCTGATGAAAGGAGCACAGTACACGATCGAACATGTTACCGGCTACGTAAGAGAATTTGTTTTCAATCCAGAGACGATAGATGAAAATGTTAGGTAAACTCTTTACGACTATGATAACAAAGAGATTCCTCTATACGAAAATCGGGAGGGCTATTGGAGGGAACTGGAAATTATCGATAGTTTCTGGCGGATTCCAAAAAGCCCCGAAACTCCAGGCATTACAACTCGTTCAAATTCTCCTCTACCAGACTCAACGCCAACTCCCTCAACTCCCAAGGTAGCGGAAGTTTCCATAATTGCCAGCAGCGGTCTTGAGACGCCACCAGTGAACCTTTGCTTTGCTCCAAAGAAACGGAAGCTTGATATCAACTTGTAATACTCATTTAAAGACATTGTTTCTTCTTTTTCTCAGATCTTCTAGTGTGAAAATTATTTTTGTTAGTATTGTTTGTTCCGTGTTATATAGCCTTACATTTCTTTCTATTTTTGGTCTCAACGCACATTGTTCCACTTGAAATTAAATTTTTGCTTCCACTCCTTTTTTATCTTTTACACAGTAAACAGTATACACATTCTATTGAACGTGCGATATCGTGATGAAAATCAAAGTAATCTTGAGACGACGACATAATACTTTCTTTTTAAACACAAACTCAAACTTGTGACCACACATTGTCTTTGATAATAAAACCACACGTGTTCAAACATGTGCAAGACGGTAATAAAGCTTAAACTCAACTGACCAATCAGTTCTGACTGATCAGTTGACTAAAAATTTTTTGATGATAAATTTTGTATTCAAATTGCTGAAAACAATTCTGTGTGTTGGCTCTATTTCGCAGGGGCTACCGTTTTTCAGGCGTTGTTTTAAAGAATGACTCCAATAAGAGAAGCTTTAGTATCACCTACGTATTGATACTCAATTATGTTAACGCAAATAAAAATCAGTTGCTTCTCTGCAGACAAATCAAAAGGATAATCACCAGCAAAAATTTTTTCTTCGTCATCTGCCATGGTCAGATTTTCAAAAGTTTCCAACATCTTGTATCCAATATGATAACCATCATGGATACCGTTGAAACCTAGTATACTCGGAATTTTGATATCCGGAAAAGTAATTCCTTCGTTTTTACCAAAAAATAGGAAAAAAACTCCATTGATTTTGTTAAATTGATAGTCAAAATGAGGCAATCCAGTAGCTGTTTTCAAGGATCTCAATAGATGGTCACGGTTTTCATAGGAACCAATTCCAATGATAGCTCGTTCTCCTCCGTATGGTCTGGAGACAGCATCAAATGGAATACTTTTCTCATAAAACTTAAGGCCTTCAGAAGAAAATATCTTCAAATCACTTTTGTTCACTTGATTTCTTTTTGCCGGGAAGATAATTTCACTTAGTGCAACTCGCCAATTCCCCTCCAAATTAATTTCTTCATTGAAATAATTTTTTAATGAGGACAACGTGTTTTGAGGAAAAATATTCATAGATGCTGATGAAACTAAGTGAACCGTGAATTCATTCATGTTTTGTTATTTCACTACTATTGTCTCTAACTTTGACCAACTCTAACTCATAGAATTTTTCTTTGACTGGATCTTGGGTTGCGTCAATGAGACTATAAGTAGGGAGATTGGTTGTAGGTATATCGTAAATCTCGAAAACTTCGTTGGTAAAGGTTTGCTTGTATCCTTTTCTAAAAGGAAGATCCACTTTTGATATTCGCACAAAGTCCCCAACGTAAAATTTTGTTCGACGAACTAGTTTTGCTGACGTATTAAAAATTAATGAAATCAAGTAAGGAACGTCTTTCTTTGTCACTTTATTGGGCGCCAATTTCGTTCCTCTGTTGACTCTAGAGTTAATGGTTTGTACAAACCTCTGCAATTGATTAATATACGAGCATGTCCATTTGTCCTCTAAATACTTGTATATCAAATTCTTGAGCGATCGTATATTTCTTTCCGCAAATGCTGATTTTTTTTCGCTGAAAGTTTTATAAACTTCGATTTCATTTTTCTGACATAGAGTGCTGAAAGAGCCCTTAAATTCTGTACCAGCATCAACCCACACTTTTTAAGGTCGCTTGTTCCTTATCATTTTCTTAAACGCATCTGCTGTTGTTGTGGCGCACTTTGATTTGAAGGCTTCGACTCGTAGATAACGTGAGAGACAGTCCACCGCAACCAATAAAAATTTTACATCTTTGTTCTTTTTTGCTAATTTATCCACATGAGCCAAGTCTAGCGACCAAATTTTGTTTATATCGTAGGCAAAAACCTTCAGTGTTGGAATTTTTTTCTATGTTTTTTATGCTTTGTGTGGGCATTTTTGCCCTCTAGGAACAATTACTTGGTTTCAAGTTTGTGATTCTTTGTAGATTTTTTACGCTTCCGTATGCTGCTGGACCTTTCGTATATTTTAACTCAAGCAATTTTTTCTCATTCGTTGAAAGACTCCCAGTCCTTCTCCTCTTGCTGAGTTCTGTCTTCCTTCGAAGTTTCGAAACCACTTCCGGCGTCTGAGGATTCTTCTGTAAGTAATTGACTGGTTTCTTTGTGCTTGATTCCTTTTGGCGAAATAGTTTTCCTGTTCTTTTTTGATTTGGCAGTTCTTTGAGTTCTTTTCCGGATAGCAATTTTAGCATTTCTGTTGATCACCAAGTCTTCTTTTATGTTTAAAACCTCAAGAATCTTAAAATAATCTGGATTACTTACTTTTATAGTTGGTTGTTGCAAATCATAGAGAAAAACAGGGACATTTATTCCTGTTGCTGTTCCGTCATTAATGAAATTTTCATTTTTGCCTATAACAACCTTTTTTGACTCTTTAACTCTTTAACCTTTTTTTGGCTAACTATTTTCTCCGTCCTAGAAAAATTTCGCTGTCGCTAATACGTTAAGATTTTGAAGAATTTTGTTTGCAGTTTTGTTTGACAACTCAGTGGGATCAATTGTTTCCCTTGTATCTAAAAATTCCTGGTACTCTTTTTTAGTGTCTTCATTTGGTCGCATACGGATCAAAAAGGAAAATTGTGCACCGGTATGCTGAACACTGAGATCATTTAGAATTTGTGAGGTATAAGGTTGCCCTTTCATAAACTGATTTTTGGGAATCAAAATAAATTCTTCAGCAGTTGACATGGTTTAACTCAAATGGAAGAAACAAAATTTTTTAATGAGTTGAATCAATTCAAAACCGGTTTTTGTTAGAAAAAGCGTTCGTCGTTCATCCATTGATGACTTTTTCTTGAGAACACTTTCAAATATGTGTCTGTATTTTTCTAAGTCTCTTATTTTCACTCTAATATGACCCAGCAAGACATTGTGAAGACACTCACATAGAACCAGTATAACATCACTATCACAATTGCGCAGGTATTTCTTTAACTGTTTTGGTTGCAAAGGCACCATTTGCTTCAGTATAGATAACTTTTTCTCTTTCGTTGTTTAGAGGGATTGTTTCTGCATTATCAGATGGAAAGTAGAACACTGTAGGACCGGGCTCAGTAAAACTTGAACAGTATCGTAAACAATCAGAAGTTTTTGGATCAAGATCGATAAGCAAATGCCCAAATGGTTCTTTCGTTGCCAATTGATAGCAATGTTTTAAAAATTTAACAAGATTTAACTGCTTGCCTAAAAATTCGACTTGTTGAATATCGCGGGCTGATTTGAACAGAATGATGTGTGATGAGTTCAAGTCTATTGTACGAGACCACTTGCTCTGCTGATAAAGATTGTGCTTCATGTAAATAACATTAATCTTTTTGTGACGCCCTGCAGTGGCCAACTTAACAAATTCTTTGTCGTTATAAATTTCTTCGCACGAGTCGTCGATTATCAACAGACAGTTTTCAAGGTTATTCAAAAATTCTAAATTGGCATACTTTTTGAAAATAACTCCAAGTTTCAGCTCCATTTTGATGCATATTTGTTGCATTTCTCGGTATAAAAATATAATGTGGTTAAAATTTGGGTGAAATGTGTTTTCACTCAACATTTTGAAAATTAACTCTGTTTTGCCACAACCTGAGGGCCCTACAACGGCCATGAAGTCATCTTGCGTAGATATAATTTTATTCATAGTCTTGGATTTGGTAGAATGTATCCAACTAAACTTGACAATAGGGATATCCAAACTGAGATTTCTTCACAATTTGGTTTTAACACGGTTAACTTCACAATACAAAGTGATATTAGCAGTAAAATAACAAACATTTACACAAAAAATACAACTTCCGAGCGTGGCAAAGTTGTTTGGTTATAAAATTTCCAAGACGATTTGCTGCTACTTTCTTTTTCAAAATTATTTTCCTCTACAACAGAGTCAACTTGATCAACTGTTACTCCCTCCATCTCAACACAAAATAAAAACTTGTTAAAAAAGTACAAATTGTATATCAGTTTAAATAAAACAACTCATAGCAATAAAACTCAGTTAGAAAGTCTTTCATATGAACCATAAAGCACTCAGAGAGTCTCTCAGTTTTGTTATAATGAACAATTTTGTACACTCTTTCTTCCTTCACCAAGTGTTGAATCTCTTTTGGCAGTGAAGGATCGTTTTTGTCAATTTCCTCACCAAACTGGTGCTTCGACATCACTAAGAGTTTCGGAGGACAGACTCTGGGTTGATTTTTTGACATTCTGCTTTCTCCACTGAAGAAAAGGTTCAAAATAAAACACTAAATGAGAGAATGAGCGAATTTCGTCCTCAGTCAGCAACAATTTATCTTTTCTCTGTAAAAACTGGTTTCCGGTTTTTATGGTTTTGTCTTTGGAAATTAAAAGACTCAGATTCCCGTCCCCCGTAATCAAGGCACAAAATGTTGAACTCAGTGACAACGGCGCCTCCACTTTCGCGAATTCCTCTCTCCTTGGTTAACCAGTTGAAATAGAAAATGGCTTTTTCTTTTGCAAAATGTTTGTTGAAAATGTTTTTGCCCTTTGAATGATTTTGACAATTTTGTGTAAAATAGTTCACAGATATTGAAGGACACTCAAGTGAATTGAGATCAATAACAGGACATTCGAGCAATTCTGACAAAAACTTAACTTTTTCCGCTCCCTTAGCGTAGAATATTGCACCAGGACTCCGCAAGTGAACGCTTTGAATTATTTGTGTTAGAAAAATATAGGGATAATATCCTATGTCCCAATCAATATCGTGCAAATTTCTACTCAACCAACTGAAAGATTGCTTTTGTTGAGTTGTTAACTCACTATAACTTGTTGGTGGTAAAAATGACACACAGTCAAGGTATTCTTCAGCACAAATTCCTGTAACAATTCCTTTAAAAAACTCTTTAACAATAAATTTTTCTTTTCTGTGACGAAATCCTTCAACGTCTAACACAACCGTTTTGCTGCTCAGCATTCCAATAAGTGAAAAATTGACGGATGAAAAATCTTTATATAAAGGCAAAATATTATTCCCGACAATTGCCCGCTAAAACAGTTGCTGCTTTTCCACGGAAGCATATAAGAATAACCAGGTCCTTGGTTATATATTTCGTATATGAAAACTCCTGCGTCGTGTAAAATAGCGTGCAAATGTAAAATTTTTTATACTTTTAGATACTTGTCGAGAGATGAATTGTCGGTGCCAATTAGACCTCCATATGGACGCAACTTTATAGCAATATCATGATCAAAGGAGTCCAACTCACTAAAATATTCACTTGCTGCCAGGAAATAGTTAAATCTTACTGATTTTTCGGGATAAGATGTAGAAATGGATAAGTATTTGTCGTGAATGTTTTCCAAACAGTTTCTTCAAAGAGTTGGTTGATCAAAACGCATGCCAAGTCTTTTTTTCACTTACCAAACTGCAACTCAACAAAGTTTTTAATGCTTTTCGCTGAAGAGTCTAAACCATTTATTATTAACAATCTTTAAACAAAGAGTGAATAAGATTTTGTCATTCTAATATTAGCGACAGAATAACTTATCGGGTCTTAAATTTTATAGTTTGAAACACTGTGAACCCATAACAGCAATGCTAACTGCAGGTTGTTTTTGTTTGACCATGAATTCTCCAGTTGGTTATGATAAGAAATAGAACAACGCATTCGTATACTGTCTGTAGTCACTCTACTTTCGCCTTACTAGAACTAAGGTTAATTTTCAAAACTTATTGTATTTTGATTGGCTAAGATAAAAACCAAATATATCCAACTATTATGCTCTACGTGACAAGTATAGTTATTGCTGTCTTCTGATTGGCTAAGATAAAAACCAAATTTATCCAACTTTTATGCTCTACGTGACAGGTATGTTTTTGAACTATTCTTTGAAGGAACTCGCCTAAACATGTAGCAAAAACAATTGAACACAAAAAATCATTTTTTTTCAATTCTTGCATACTGTTTGGTTGCTCACAAAATCCAAATCTTTGCTCTACAACAAACTGAAAATTGTTCGCAAACTCTTTTCACAGTCTTTCTTTTTTTCATTTTGTCTTTCTCCACTTTTGATAACAATCTAATTATTCTTGAAACGGGATTGATACAGAATTCTTAAGTGCTAGAACAAATTGTTTTATCTTTTGATTATATAGAAAAGCTGACCAAAAGTTTTCACGAACTGGCAAATTACCACAACAAATCATTAATTGCAACATTGTCTTCAAAGTTTGAAGATGCCTCCGGTGACAACTATTCTGAAAGCAGAGTCAAATCCCGATTTGAGAACAATAGCATGTGAAACTTACAAAAAAGAGAAAGTCATTATTGTTAAACAAGAGTTGCGTGACAACGAGTGGATTACAATTAACCACATGGCGCAACCAATTGTAATTTTTGACTAGATCCAATCATTCAGATTTGAAAAAACGCTGATGAAAGGAGCACAGTACACGATCGAACATGTTGCCAGCTACGTAAGAGTATTTGTTTTCAATCCAGAGACGATAGATGAAAATGTTAGGAAAGCTTTTTACGACTATGATATCAAAGAGATTCCACTATACAAAAATTAGGAGGGCTATTGGAGGGACCTGGAAATTATCGATAGTTTCTGGCGGATTCCAAAAAGCCCCGAAAGTCCATACATTACAATTCAGTCAAATTCTCCTCTACCAGACTCAACGCCAACTCCCTCAACTCCCAAGGTAGCGTAAGTTTCCATAATTGCCAGCAGCAGTCTTGAGACGCAAACAGTGAACCTTTTCTTTGCTCCAAAGAAACGGAAGCTTGATATCAACTTCTAATACTCATTTAAAGACATTGTTTCTTCTTTTTCTCAGATCTTCTAGTGTGAAAATTATTTTGTTGGTATTGTTTGTTCCGTGTTATATAGGCTTACATTTCTTTCTATTTTTGGTCTCAACGCACATTGTTCCACTTGAAATTAAATTTTTGCTTCCACTCCACTTTTATCTTATACACAGTAAACAGTATGCACATTCTATTGAACATGCGATATCGTGATGAAAATCAAAGTAATCTTGAGACGACGACAGAACACTTTCTTTTTAAACACAAACTCAAACTTTAGACCACACCTTGTCTTTGATAATAAAACCACACGTGTTCAAACATTTGCAAGACGGTAATAAAGCTTAAACTCGACTGAACAATCAGAGAGTCAGAGACGACCACACTGAATTGCTTATGGTAATAAAAACAGACCACACCTTGTCTTTGATAATGAAACAACACGTGTTCAAACATGTGCAAGACGGTATTAAAGCTTAAACTCGACTGACCAATCAGAGAACCCGAGACGACCACAGTGAATTGCTTACGGATATGAAAAACACATGTTGGCATGTAGTATGTAGTAGACATAAAAATACCTAAAACTCGGCCAACCAATCACAAACGCCCAGACCAAAACTTGCGAAACAAAAAAAACAAAAGCATATTTTGTCATATGCACAAGTTTAAAATTAATCTTCAGTCAGCCTTCAATAAATCAGAGTTCGGCAAAACAAGTCCAGATTGAATGAAAATAGATGAACATTATAGACATACAGCTATAGTTATTGTTAGTGCTATGAAAACCATCAGGAGAACAAAAACAGAACAGGAAAACTGTTTATTAAAGTAAAGTAAAAAAAGGCGATTTCCTTCACAAAAAAAGAGAAATTAGTTTTCTCAAGTATATAAGGGAAATAGACTGCTCAATCGATCATTTTGCCTAAGTTACGCTGTAGGGTTCAGTCGGACATCAGTTTTTCCCGTTAAAATTTCGTCATTTTTTAGAATTTTCCCCAAGTTTTACAACATATTGCGTGATCACATTTGCATTATCCCGCAAACACCTTGTGTTACACAATTTACCGGTCTGCATTTGTTGTCATTCACAATGCAAAACAATTTGTGCATAATGGAATTGCTTTTTGTGGAAGTATTTTGCTTAAAATTGTCCAAAAACAACAATTTTTTCTAAAAATACACAATTTTTTCTCGATTTCTAACTCTCCCGTCATTTAAACGTGGTAGATGAATTGCTTTACAGCACACTTTCAAACATTTATTTAGTACTTTTTTGAAACATTTCATATAGTTTCGAGGATATATTTTGTCCATTTCATACGTATATTTCTTCCTTATTCTCTTCAAAGTTGCATTCTTTTCACCTCTGACGCTGCAAATTTCTTATCAGACACAATAATTCTCAATTTGGAGCCTGCCCTGGCACTTAAAATTTATTGGTTTTCTAATCTGCCCACACTCCAAAACTGTGAAATTTTAACAAGTTTTTATCCCCGCACAAAATAGCTGGAAATATCCTAAGTTTTTGCCCACACAACAAATTTGGCAAAAATTTCACAAGTTTTTCTTACCGCACAAAATTGACAAAAATTTTACAAGTTTTTGTCCCCACAAATTTGAGAAAATTTTACAAGTTTTTGTCCCCGGCACAAATCGAGAAAATTTTTACAAGTTTTTGTCCCTCCGGCAAAATTGAGAGACAAAATTTTTCGACCTCAAAAAATGTACCGCACGATTCGTCACGGGTGGGGACGTCCCCACCCGTGACAAAACATTATGCACGATTTGTCACGGGGGGGGGACGTCCCCCCGTGATAATACGTATATTTTAGTATACTACTGATACTGACTGCGCTGCTTCGCCAACTGCTGTCATGTTTCCTGGGGTCAATTGTTTTAGACAAGAAGAAATGCAAACTTCAAATTAAAAGACTGGAAGCCTGCAAAAATCCTCCAATCCTTCCCATGACGACGGATTTAACGTGGTTGGATTGGTTTTAAAAAAAACTTCCAATTGCCCTACTAGCTTGCCCTAAAATTTCACCGTTTAACGCTGACTAAATTGGAGTCCGGTGACGGTTTGTGCGTACGGTAATAAAAAAAACATATACTGCTTGTGGGTAAAAAATGACACTAATTCAAGTTATTGATTGTGCCAAACAAGTACTTACCCAAAGTGGGCAAACAATGTTAGGTACACGTTGGCAAAGATAATGCATGACACAAGATATGACAAGGAATTCTCGCCAACTATTTAAAATTGAGAATTCGAAATCTCTTACAGCAATTGTAATGCCACTGATGACAAACTTGTGTGTTCTCTTTTGTTGCATTTGGGTGTCGCCTGTGGGTGTCCAGAGACCGCAGAACATTCTCAAACGTGAAAACTATTAAACTATTGGACAAGAAATGTCCAAAAGAAGCCAAGGAAGACTACAAATATCACGAGGCACAAAATATCAACAACTTTTTTAGAATTTTAAAATAGTGATTTTGTACCACTTGTATGTGCTTCTTTGGCATTGTAAAGCAACAAACACAACAAACATCTGAGAAAAGAAACATCGTTATTTGCGGGAATCACTATATTGTTGCAACAGAACCTGCCGTGGTGAAGACGTTTAACTGATGTCAATAAGACTTCTAGTGTTTTTCTGCGCGAAGGAAATCTATATTTCTTCATTATTACAGCAATGATTCAAACGTATGACGTGGTTCCTGGAGCCAAGCATATTGCCCTAAGCCTAAAAGTTCTTTTCGTGAGTCGTTATTTTGTTAAAAATAAATACGCTGCTGCGATGTTTCATAGTAGGAGCTCACTGTGTCACCTAGTGATCATACGTTTGTTAATTGAATGAGCTTTCGATGAAGTTATGCATGTATTATTTTGATTTAAAATTTCATTCGAAACTATTATTTGTCATGCCAATGATTAATGTTTCTACTTTTTGCTTTTTGGATCTTGTTTTTCCCTGTACATCTTTTTATGTTATTGACCACAAAAGGTTAAGGCCGTTGTGTAAACGTGATAAGTAAGTTCTTTTAATTACTGTGATTGGGGGGTCATAATTGATATCTGGAGGATGAAAAGCAAATTTTTAGCTTGTCCAAAATACTAAAACCAGAAAAAAATATAACCGAAAAAAGTAGAACTTAAGAGTGTAATTAAGTTATAAGGTGTAATAAAGGCGTAACTTTGATGATTTACACTCTTTTTAATTACACCATTAATTTCTTTTTGCACCCTTATTTTACACCATTTATTCCACACTTCCACTCTTATTCTTATACATGCATTCCTCAATTCTAATTTTTCACCATTATTAAGGGTAGCACTAACGGTGTAAAAATAACGGTAAACACTCCGTTATATTTAGGTAAATTCTTCGATGCTTTATAAGAATTCAATTAGCTACCGTAGTGCCGGCTATATCTCAAGTTGGTTTAACAATCAAGTTTTGAGACGTTTCCATTATGTTTTGTTGGTGTTTCCCTACTCCTTTTCTCAACATGGTGTGGGGCGGCTACGGCGTAGTTAAAAAAATATCTATAGCAGACTTTGAGAAGAGCTCTAGGTAAAAAATCAGGCCCAAACTTACCTCCAAAAAACAAAGCAAAATAAAACGTTATGATAACAAAAAAAATCAGTTAACAAAAAAGCATATTAATTTCGTTACTCGCAAAATTTGCTAATTTTCGTATGGAAACCTAACTTTTTTCCTACACACTCTCAGTTTAGAACGGATACTTCATGCCAAAATTAGTTTAAGTTGGCCAACTCTGTTACCCCCTCAATAAAAACTATAGTTAAATTTCGTTATTCGCCAATTTTGCAAAGTTCCGTACGAATATCGAACTTTTTCCTACACTCTTAGACAAGCTATAGCAAAAAATTTGTTCTGTTTTCCGCTTTTAGTACACCGGGGATACTCAATACCAAGTTTGGATTAATGTGGACAACACTATGACCCACTCAAAAGTACTATACTTCAAAATTAATTATTTGAATTATTCGCAAGTTTCTGTATGAAAACCTCACTTTTTTGTAGTCACGCTATAGCAAAAACTTTTTCTGTTCTATACTCTAAGTAGTGGGGGGATACTCATTAAGAAGTTTGGTTAAAATTGGACAATTCTCTGACCCAATTAAAAATATAGTTTAAATTCGTTATTTGCAAAATTTTGCAAAATTCCGTATGAAATCCTAACATTTTTGTAGACAAGCTGTAGCAAAAATTCTTTCTATTATACACTTTAAGTACACAAGGAATACTCCACTTAAAATCTGCTTCAATTCGGACAACTCTATGATCCATTCAAAAAACACTGTGTTTCAAAGTTAATTATTTGAAATAATCGAAAATTTGCGCATGAAAACGTAGCATTCTTCCTAGAGAAGCTATTTCGAAAATTCTGTCTTTTCTACACTTTAAGTACACAAGGAAAACTTTATACCAAGCTTAATTTAATTTGGACATTTTTATAACTCATTTAAAAAATACTGTATTTTGGAAGTAATTATTTTAATTAATTGCAAATCTCCTAATGAAAAACGCAAATTTTAGGCAAGCTATAGCAGAAAAAGTTTTGTCCTACACTGAATAAAAAACTAACTACACTGGGAATACTCCATACTAAATTTGTATCGATTTCGACAAATCTATGACCAAATAAGAAAATTATATTTATAAATCGTTATTCGCAAAATTTGCAAATTTCCTTATGAAAACCTAATCCTTTTTCGTATTGATCAACTATAGGGGAATTATGGAAAAACAAAAGCAGAAACTCCATGCTCACACTCTATCTCCAGATCCAAACTGAACCAAACAATAAAATAGCAAAGAACTGTCGGAAAATCTGTAGCCAGTTTGAACAACCAATTTCGTTGAGATTATTCCAGCATGCTCTGATGGTGCTTCCCTCCTCTTTTTCTCAACTGGGCTGGGGATCGGCTACCGGAGAGTTAACTCTAGAAGATTTATGAGTAGAGCAAGAGCAGAAACACCATGCACAAACAACGCCCGAAATTACAAAGAAAGACAACAAAAAAATTGTCCTAAAAATTGAATAAAAATCTAACTTTTTTCCTAGTCAAGTTATTTCAAAAATTCTTGGTCTTTTTGACCCCTCAGACACAGGTGAAAGCGGTCTATCAGTTTGGTTTGATTCGAAAAGTTCTTTGGTCCATTTGAAAAGCACTTTTTAAAGATACAATAAGCGAAAATGTAGATATTTCCAAATGAAATACTAAATTTTTTTTCTCTATTAGCGAACGAAAACAACAAAAAACCAGACTCGTTTCCCAGTCAAGTGGCTCGAAAGATGCCTGACATTTTAGATTGATTTCTATAACTTCTGGATCGGATTCGAAAACTCAGTTTTAAAATTTAATAAGAAAAATCCAACAGAACTAATCATGCTCAATGTGTTTTAACACGCTGACGGAAAAAATCACCTTGAAGAGCAATTTTTACAGGTTTGTTTTTAACTGCATCTAATCTAAAGGCCTGGACATCAGTTGGTTTTGCAACACGGTAAGCGGGAGGTACAAAAGAGTCCACATCTATGGCAAATTCCGTTGACCTTAGATCAACTACAATTCTGTCATTAATTTCGTACACCTGTACCAAGCATTGCATCCCCTAATCTTGCTCTTTCAACAAAAAAATCTGGTCAACTAAATTTTCAACATTGTCTGCAATAGCAACAAAAGCTGTGGGAGCTCAATCTTGTATAATTCTGACTATCAAGATAGAAACGCCCTTGATATCTAAATAAAAAACAGGCTTCGGGAAATTTTTCTTGGGTCTCATAATACAAATAGTTTTTTAAACACATATCATATGTGATACCCGTTAATTTTTCCTCGGATCTTTAATATAGGCTTTAGATGGCCATCCTTCACTTCGAAGCCTTCAAGTTGTCGTTTTTAGATGTAACGACTAGCAATCAAACTACAGGTGTTAACGCTCCCCGTCAGAAATTTAATCAGATGGTTGTTGGCATTTTCGAACATCACAGCAGATTTATTCCCCTTCCAACGATGTATTCCAACGTTCTGCATTGGGAGGCTAGGTGTCGCAGCAAATGCAAATTGATTGAGTCAAATTTTTTTAGAGGATGAAAAAAGAAATGTTAAAATACAAATCCTCCAGATTATGTTCACATAAGTTTGCATTTGAGGTATTCTGGTACATTGATGATTGCAGTTAAAACACCAGGTAAATGGGATTTTGCAGGTTTGCATCATATGCAGCAGAACTCTCAGAAAATCATCAAAAAATTAGGGCCAAAAAATAGAGCAAGAACATTTTCAATTCGTTTGCTTTGAAGTCTTCGAACGAACTGAGTGACTTGATTAACCTTTTGAATTTGTACGGAAAAATTACTTGGCACGTATCGTCGTCAACTAAGCTTAGTGCCGTCAAACTTAGTTGCTCGGCAAAAAATTATATGACGTCGCTGGCAACACTTTTAAGGCACGGATTTATCTGGAACCAAACAATAAAATAGCAAAGAACTGTCGGAAAATCTGTAGCCAGTTTGAACAACCAATTTCGTTGAGATTATTCCAGCATGCTCTGACGGTGCTTCCCTCCTCTTTTTCTCAACTGGGCTGGGGATCGGCTACCGGAGAGTTAACTCTAGAAGATTTATGAGTAGAGCAAGAGCAGAAACACCATGCACAAACAACGCCCGAAATTACAAAGAAAGACAACAAAAAAATTGTCCTAAAAATTGAATAAAAATCTAACTTTTTTCCTAGTCAAGTTATTTCAAAAATTCTTGGTCTTTTTGACCCCTCAGACACAGGTGAAAGCGGTCTATCAGTTTGGTTTGATTCGAAAAGTTCTTTGGTCCATTTGAAAAGCACTTTTTAAAGATACAATAAGCGAAAATGTAGATATTTCCAAATGAAATACTAAATTTTTTTTCTCTATTAGCGAAAGAAAACAACAAAAAACCAAACTCGTTTCCCAGTCAAGTGGCTCGAAAGATGCCTGACATTTTAGATTGATTTCTATAACTTCTGGATCGGATTCGAAAACTCAGTTTTAAAATTTAATAAGAAAAATCCAACAGAACTAATCATGCTCAATGTGTTTTAACACGCTGACGGAAAAAATCACCTTGAAGAGCAATTTTTACAGGTTTGTTTTTAATTGCATCTAATCTAAAGGCCTGGACATCAGTTGGTTTTGCAACACGGTAAGCGGGAGGTACAAAAGAGTCCACATCTATGGCAAATTCCGTTGACCTTAGATCAACTACAATTCTGTCATTAATTTCGTACACCTGTACCAAGCATTGCATCCCCTAATCTTGCTCTTTCAACAAAAAAATCTGGTCAACTAAATTTTCAACATTGTCTGCAATAGCAACAAAAGCTGTGGGAGCTCAATCTTGTATAATTCTGACTATCAAGATAGAAACGCCCTTGATATCTAAATAAAAAACAGGCTTCGGGAAATTTTTCTTGGGTCTCATAATACAAATAGTTTTTTAAACACATATCATATGTGATACCCGTTAATTTTTCCTCGGATCTTTAATATAGGCTTTAGATGGCCATCCTTCACTTCGAAGCCTTCAAGTTGTCGTTTTTAGATGTAACGACTAGCAATCAAACTACAGGTGTTAACGCTCCCCGTCAGAAATTTAATCAGATGGTTGTTGGCATTTTCGAACATCACAGCAGATTTATTCCCCTTCCAACGATGTATTCCAACGTTCTGCATTGGGAGGCTAGGTGTCGCAGCAAATGCAAATTGATTGAGTCAAATTTTTTTAGAGGATGCAAAAAGAAATGTTAAAATACAAATCCTCCAGATTATGTTCACATAAGTTTGCATTTGAGGTATTCTGGTACATCGATGATTGCAGTTAAAACACCAGGTAAATGGGATTTTGCAGGTTTGCATCATATGCAGCAGAACTCTCAGAAAATCATCAAAAAATTAGGGCCAAAAAATAGAGCAAGAACATTTTCAATTCGTCTGCTTTGAAGTCTTCGAACGAACTGAGTGACTTGATTAACCTTTTGAATTTGTACGGAAAAATTACTTGGCACGTATCGTCGTCAACTAAGCTTAGTGCCGTCAAACTTAGTTGCTCGGTAAAAAATTATATGACGTCGCTGGCAACACTTTTAAGGCACGGATTTATCTGGAACCAAACAATAAAATAGCAAAGAACTGTCGGAAAATCTGTAGCCAGTTTGAACAACCAATTTCGTTGAGATTATTCCAGCATGCTCTGATGGTGCTTCCCTCCTCTTTTTCTCAACTGGGCTGGGGATCGGCTAACGGAGAGTTAACTCTAGAAGATTTATGAGTAGAGCAAGAGCAGAAACACCATGCACAAACAACGCCCGAAATTACAAAGAAAGACAACAAAAAAATTGTCCTAAAAATTGAATAAAAATCTAACTTTTTTCCTAGTCAAGTTATTTCAAAAATTCTTGGTCTTTTTGACCCCTCAGACACAGGTGAAAGCGGTCTATCAGTTTGGTTTGATTCGAAAAGTTCTTTGGTCCATTTGAAAAGCACTTTTTAAAGATACAATAAGCGAAAATGTAGATATTTCCAAATGAAATACTAAATTTTTTTTCTCTATTAGCGAACGAAAACAACAAAAAACCAAACTCGTTTCCCAGTCAAGTGGCTCGAAAGATGCCTGACATTTTAGATTGATTTCTATAACTTCTGGATCGGATTCGAAAACTCAGTTTTAAAATTTAATAAGAAAAATCCAACAGAACTAATCATGCTCAATGTGTTTTAACACGCTGACGGAAAAAATCACCTTGAAGAGCAATTTTTACAGGTTTGTTTTTAATTGCATCTAATCTAAAGGCCTGGACATCAGTTGGTTTTGCAACACGGTAAGCGGGAGGTACAAAAGAGTCCACATCTATGGCAAATTCCGTTGACCTTAGATCAACTACAATTCTGTCATTAATTTCGTACACCTGTACCAAGCATTGCATCCCCTAATCTTGCTCTTTCAACAAAAAAATCTGGTCAACTATATTTTCAACATTGTCTGCAATAGCAACAAAAGCTGTGGGAGCTCAATCTTGTATAATTCTGACTATCAAGATAGAAACGCCCTTGATATCTAAATAAAAAACAGGCTTCGGGAAATTTTACTTGGGTCCCATAATACAAATAGTTTTTTAAACACATATCATATGTGATACCCGTTAATTTTTCCTCGGATCTTTAATATAGGCTTTAGATGGCCATCCTTCACTTCGAAGCCTTCAAGTTGTCGTTTTTAGATGTAACGACTAGCAATCAAACTACAGGTGTTAACGCTCCCCGTCAGAAATTTAATCAGATGGTTGTTGGCATTTTCGAACATCACAGCAGATTTATTCCCCTTCCAACGATGTATTCCAACGTTCTGCATTGGGAGGCTAGGTGTCGCAGCAAATGCAAATTGATTGAGTCAAATTTTTTTAGAGGATGCAAAAAGAAATGTTAAAATACAAATCCTCCAGATTATGTTCACATAAGTTTGCATTTGAGGTATTCTGGTACATCGATGATTGCAGTTAAAACACCAGGTAAATGGGATTTTGCAGGTTTGCATCATATGCAGCAGAACTCTCAGAAAATCATCAAAAAATTAGGGCCAAAAAATAGAGCAAGAACATTTTCAATTCGTTTGCTTTGAAGTCTTCGAACGAACTGAGTGACTTGATTAACCTTTTGAATTTGTACGGAAAAATTACTTGGCACGTATCGTCGTCAACTAAGCTTAGTGCCGTCAAACTTAGTTGCTCGGCAAAAAATTATATGACGTCGCTGGCAACACTTTTAAGGCACGGATTTATCTTGTCTACTGGACAATTCAAAGGAAGAAAAGAAATGGCATGATATCGAACAGTTTAGAGTGTCTTTTAACGCCTAGTGTGTCAGGCTCTGGGTTTTTTCTTTTCTCGCGTTTCCTTCATCGACACTTCCACTCCAAATTTTCTAACAAGAATGTGATGCTCAGCTGGATTCCGCATTGAGACGGACTTGTTGTTCGGATAAGAGTGATTTCCTGATATCTTTGAAAATCTCTCATGGTAACAAAAACAAAACCTTGTCAACCATTGAAATTTTCATATTCAACACATCGTGCCTGCAAACAAAAACTACAACAAAAAAATTGTCGTAAAACTGATTTCTAATCATTTCTCTTTGTAAAGAATGTTCTTCATTTCTGCAAGAACAAATGCGTAAGGTTCAAAAATAGGGTTCCAGAGAATTTTTCCTCTTCCGTACCACAATTAACAAAGAAAGATGTTGTCGAATGAGGCCCTTAATATTTGCTGAAGATCAGCTAGAACAGCCCAATTAGAGTAAGCTGAGCAATCGCCTGACGTTCGAACTTCAACTCCATCTATATTTAAAACGAGTTTCAGGCTGATTGTCTATTCATCGGAAAGACTTTTTAGAATGAGATTCAATTCGGTTTCCGAGTTAGCGTAATCTACAATTTCCTTGATGCTCTTTTCTACATTCTCCTTTAGTTTTTCTGTAAAGATGAGTAAAACAACTTCTCTGCTGGCATTTTTTTGTACGATCTGATTCGTGTTAGTTTCTTGGTCTCAATTTTTATAAAATTTGTTGGAGGCATATTGTCGTGCCTCAGATCTTCAATATAAGCTTTTAGATAACCATCCTTCACTTCGAAGCCTTCAAGTTGTCGTTTTAAGATGTAACGACTAGCAATCAAACTACAGGTGTTAACGCTCCCCGTCAGAGGTTTAATCAGATGGTTGTTGGCATTTTTGAACATCACAGTAGATTTATTCCCCTTCCAACGATGTATTCCAACGTTCTGTCTTGCGAGGCTAGGTGTCGCAGCAAATGCAAATTGATTGACTCAAATTTTTTTAGAGGATAAAGAAAAGAAATAATAAAATAGAAAACCACCAGATTATGTCCACATAAGTTTGCATTTGAGGTATCCTGGTACATCGATGATTGCAGTTAAAACATCAGGTAAATGGTATTTCGCAGGTTTGCATCATAGGCAGCAGAACTCTCAGAAAAGCATCAAAAAATTAGGGCCAAAAAATAGAGCAAGAACATTTTCAATTCGTATGCTTTGAAGTCTTCGGACGAACTGAGTGACTTGATTAACCTTTTGAATTTGTACGGCAAAATTACTTGGCACGTATCGTCGTCAACTAAGCTTAGTGCCGTCAAACTTAGTTGCTCGGCAAAAAATTATATGACGTCGCTGGCAACAATTTTAAGGCACGGATTTATCTTGTCTACTGGACAATTCAAAGGAAGAAAAGAAATGGCATAATATCGAACAGTTTAGAGTGTCTTTTAACGCCTAGTGTGTCAGGCTCTGGGTTTTTTCATTTCTCGCGTTTCCTTCATCGACACTTCCACTCCAAATTGTCTAACAAGAATGTGATGCTCAGCTGGATTCCGCATTGAGACGGACTTGTTGTTCGGATAAGAGTGATTTCCTAATATCTTTGAAAATCTCTCATGGTAACAAAAGCAAAACCTTATCAACCATTGATTTTTTCATATTCAACACATCGAGCCTGCAAACAAAAACTACAACAAAAAAATTGTCGTAAAACTGATTTCTAATCATTTCTCTTTGTAAAGAATGTTCTTCAGTTCTGCAAGAACAAATGCGTAGTTTTCAAAAACAGGGTCGCAGAGCATTTTTCCTCTTCCGTACCACAATAAACAAAGAAAGATGTTGTCGAATGAGGCCGTTAATTTTTGCTGAAGATCAGCTAGAACAACCCAAAAAGAGTAAACTGAGCAATCGCTTGACGTTCGAACTTCAACTCCATCTATATTTAAAACGAGTTTCAGGCTGATTGTCTACTCATCGGAAAGACTTGTTAGAATGAGATTCAATTCGGTGTCCGAGTTAGCGTAATCTACAATTTCCTTGATGCTCTTTTCTACATTCTCCTTTAGTTTTTCTGTAAAAATGAGTAAAACAACTTCTCCGCTGGCATTTTTTGGTACGATTTGATTCGTGTTAATTTCTTGGTCTCACTTTTTATAAAATTTGTTGTAGGCATATTGTCATGCCTTAGATCTTCAATATAAGCTTTTAGATGACCATCCTTCACTTCGAAGCCTTCAAGTTGTCGTTTTTAGATGTAACGACTAGCAATCAAACTACAGGTGTTAACGCTCCCCATCAGAGGTTTAATAAGATGGTTGTTGGCATTTTCGAACATCACAGCAGATTTATTCCCCTTCCAACGATGTATTCCAACGTTCTGTCTTGCGAGGCTAGGTGTCGCAGCAAATGCAAATTGATTGACTCAAATTTTTTTAGAGGATAAAGAAAAGAAATAATAAAATAGAAAACCACCAGATTATGTCCACATAAGTTTGCATTTGAGGTATTCTGGTACATCGATGATTGCAGTTAAAACATCAGGTAAATGGGATTTCGCAGGTTTGCATCATAGGCAGCAGAACTCTCAGAAAAGCATCAAAAAATTAGGGCCAAAAAATAGAGCAAGAACATTTTCAATTCGTATGCTTTGAAGTCTTCGAACGAACTGAGTGACTTGATTAACCTTTTGAATTTGTACGGAAAAATTACTTGGCACGTATCGTCGTCAACTAAGCTTAGTGCCGTCAAACTTAGTTGCTCGGCAAAAAATTATAAGACGTCGCTGGCAACACTTTTAAGGCACGGATTTATCTTGTATACTGGACAATTCAAAGGAAGAAAAGAAATGGCATAATATCGAACAGTTTAGAGTGTCTTTCAACGCCTAGTGTGTCAGGCTCTGGGTTTTTTCTTTTCTCGCGTTTCCTTCATCGACACTTCTACTCCAAATTGTCTAACAAGAATGTGATGCTCAGCTGGATTCCGCATTGAGACGGACTTGTTGTTCTGATAAGAGTGATTTCCTAATATCTTTGAAAATCTCTCATGGTAACAAAAGCAAAACCTTATCAACCATTGATTTTTTCATATTCAACACATCGTGCCTGAAAACAAAAACTACAACAAAAAAATTGTCGTAAAACTGATTTCTAATCATATCTCTTTGTAAAGAATGTTCTTCAGTTCGGCAAGAACAAATGCGTAGTTTTCAAAAATAGGGCCGCAGAGCATTTTTCCTCTTCCGTACCACAATAAACAAAGAAAGATGTTGTCGAATGAGGCCGTTAATTTTTGCTGAAGGTCAGCTAGAACAACCCAAAAAGAGTAAACTGAGCAATCGCTTGACGTTCGAACTTCAACTCCATCTATATTTAAAACGAGTTTCAGGCTGATTGTCTACTCATCGGAAAGACTTGTTAGAATGAGATTCAATTCGGTTTCCGAGTTAGCGTAATCTACAATTTCCTTGATGCTCTTTTCTACATTCTCCTTTAGTTTTTCTGTAAAGATGAGTAAAACAACTTCTCCGCTGGCATTTTTGTACGATTTGATTCGTGTTAATTTCTTGGTCTCACTTTTTATAAAATTTGTTGTAGGCACATTGTCGTTTTAATGAATTTTTTTGCCATTTCAGCAGATCGAATAAAACTTTGTTGGTTAGACAATGTCGGGCAGCAACTGCAAATAAACCCATCGTTGCATTATGAATAGTTACATTCGAGCTACTAGTTAACGGATGGGAGAGAGATTGAAAACTTCTTTCTGCAACGCCAATGTTTTTACTGTAAGCATGATCTTAATCGTCAGAATCAGAGGAAGTGACCTCCGATTTTGCTCCAGTTAGGAGGTTATATTCATGAGGGGCTTCAGTTTCAAAGCCAACGTCAGCAGAACTTTGCAAAGTGACTAGTGTATCGATCCCCGCAAGTCGATTCCCGAAGACCGAGTGGCATCCATCTGGTGAATGAAGGTTCTGATTGTGCGGCTCGAACACTTTAAAATCTTTTTTTTGATCGCCTTTCTCTTTGATAACTAAATTTTCATTTGCCGAAAATTCACTATCAATGGGTGTGCCAATGCTCGGCTGACTTACAGTCATTCAATTTCCACTAGATTCTAAGCTGGGACTTGTGTTACTCAAAAGTTTCAACTGTGTAGAGATATCAGGGTTTTCGAGTCGAGGGGTCGTTGGTTCCAAATTTTTTCGATTTAGCGCTACGTGCTTTTTTTTATGTGGGCATCTACATTTAGGACTGCCGTCTTTGACCACCAATAGCTATGGTTCTTCTTCAATAATGGTTATGGACTTTATCATTTGAAGAAACATGTACTTGTTGTCGGGAGGAGAAACTTGTCTATTCTAAAAAAACTTAGTTTTAGGCAAACTATAGTGATTTGCAAAACGAAACGGGCCAAGCACTACAACTTCAACCTGCTCATAATTGCCACGCATTACAGACAAATCGGACATTTCTTTTTGGAGTTCAAGAGAAACCTCTTCAATTGGGCCTACAGGAAAATATCTAAGGGGTTGAAATGATCGTTTTAATACATTTCCCGCATTGTTGAAGAGGCCGTAGCCGCCAGAGTTTTCGGGCAAGGTTTTAAAATGCAATACAAAGCTCAAATAATTTTTTTAAGGACAAATAAGACTTTGAAAGCTGTTTTTCAAAATGCATACGCTTTGCAAACTGTCCGAAAATGTTCAACGGCAGCATAATGTGAGGATATACGCTAGAACAACTTGTCCGTCCACCATCACTAAATCTTCACTTGTAATCATAACACTTGAAAAATTCAACCAAAGTTAAATTATGGCTGTCATAGTTGCCATATGAAATGGTTAAATGAACAAAATCTTTTTTGAAAAGGTAACTTGTCTTGAAAAATTGTTTAAATCAAGCGCAATAGACAAAACTAAATATTTAACACTGGCAAAACACCGAAGGCTTAAACGAAGAATACGAATTGAATCAAAAAGTTAGTTTAAACTCGGGGAAACAAATTTGCTCAAAAAATTAAAAGTTTCCTCTAGATTACATCAATTCTATAAATCATTAGAAACATAAACAGCTTCTGAATCTATTAAAATTTTCAGGCAGATAACACTACTCGTTTTTTTCTAAGCTGGAGTGTCATACACCGCAATCCTTGTCCTATTGGTTAGCCATTTTTTGGGCTTTCTCAAACGCGAGAACAGGAGTGTCGGGATACTTCTGCTCCAAAACCACTGAAAGTAGGAAGACAATATCAATTTAACTTTTATGCCTGTTTTATCTCCTATTATTATATGCCGTTTTTGCTCTTGTTTTGAATTGCTGGCTTCTCTAAATTGAACAATTCAAAAAAAAAGACGCAGAAAAGGAGATGATCAAAACGCTAATTGAAAAGAAGGTTTCCTGTCTAATTTTAAAAAAATCTACTTTTAAACTTGTTGTCGAGGATTTCATTGGGAGCTTTGGTTCTACAATCAGCTTCACGTCTTTTTGGCGCCAGAAAAAATCTCCACTTTCATTATCTGGGAAATTGTTCTAATAAAAACGGTTTACCCAACTTGCCAAAATTGGAGCAAGCGTGAATCGACATAAGTGTTTCACCGTTTTGCATGACTGCTGTGGTACCTGCGCTGCGCGAAGTATAGTCGCTACTATTTTGAAAACCATGAAGATCAAAAAGAAGAGTTTCTTCCAATTGGGTAAACTAGACGTTTATAACTAGGGCAACCTGTCATTTATCTACATGATCCTAAGCTTTTATGGCGTTTGACAAATTGAGGATATTGAATCAAATGCTAGCAAGTAAGGTTAATCTCTTAAAGCTATTATAAAAAATTATATGAGTGGTGATGTACCTTAGCGTCGATTCTTGCGCATAGCTTTGACCGTCTTTTTCGTCTGTTTTCTTGAGCTCTTTGAATGCTTGCATAAAACCATTAGTCTCAAAAACATGACCCTCAAATTTCTGGAGAAGACGGCGATTTGGAGCACAGTCTTTTGCGTTGTACAAGTTACTTGGAAGAGTGTTTGAGCTGGTTTCCGCAGAAGTAGAAGGCATTGTGACTATAAAATCAATATGAGGCTGCTAAAAAGGGGAAATATTAGCAATTCAAAGCAAAGCAACCAAATTCATCAGCATGCCCTTCTCCCTTTTCACAAGACTGTCATATCTTTCGACAAACTATGACAAATTTATGAGGTAATTAACAATCTGTAATATGCCATTTTTCATTAGCTAATACTCTTTTATTTTCGAATTGATAGTTTCCTCTGCTGCACTGAGTGACTTCGATGACGTAGATTTCGAGGCTTTTAATTTCTTCTCACCAGCGGGTTTACCAAGATATTTTTGTACTGTTCATCACAGGCGAACATCCTAGACACAAAAAATGTTTACCTTGACAACAACAGATGCCTTGTGAGCAGCAAGGACTGTCTTTTGCAGGTTGGGGCCATTTACCGTCATCTAGCTCCCGTTGATAGTTCTTCATAAGGTCCTCATTTCTTCTCAGATTTCCCTTCGCCAATAAACGACAGGGCAATATTTGCTCTTTAATCCTCAGATCAAAACTATCACCTTCGGAACTTAGCATTACAGATAGCTTGGTCTTGGGTCGCCATTTAAAACTGCTTATGGTTATCAAAATAAGCTCCTCCTAAACGAAGAGCTATGCCGTTTTATTCGCCAAGATACTGGTCTGGTATATAGCGTCTCTTTTGACCTCAGAATCATAGAGGTTACTGCCTTTTTGGGATCAGTTCTCAAAATTAATTTCCTTTTCAACGATCTAAAAACTCATTTATTTTAAATATATTAATACATTCAACTGTTTTTGCATGGCCACAGAAAAATTTTTCAATTTATCTAACATGTTCGATTGAATTTGCAAGCCAACAGAAAAAAACAAAAATTTTGAATTGTTCGGAATCAACGAAAATTGGTATTTTTTTATTTTAATTTTACTGAAATTGGAGCACAAATTTTTTACAAAAAGATAGAATGAAATGAACCTAAAACTTTGAGTTAGAGATTAGATGGAGCAGTAATATGCTTTGCATCCAAATTTTAAATTGCAAAAACAGAAACAGAAAAATAACAATACAAGAAAATCAGAAATAATCTAAATAAATGGAATTTTGTAACAAAGACTTAAGGATTTTTTTGTACAATTTCTGGATCAGCATCGCTCTCTTTATTGTGCGTTTCGCTTAAGCTTTGATTGACAACTTTTTCATTCCAGCGCTTTTTTGCTTTTCCTCTCATTTGTGCACGCCAGAAAGGGTCATTTTTAATCTTTCTGTAAAGCACCGCATCCTTACTGGATCTTTTCACAGCCGAAGGGGAGTTGTTGTAGCCTTCCGGCCCCAGACAATTTGGAAAATGCTTCGTGAAAATCCCTTGAACACAAAAAACCAAGTTAACAAATTCCGCCTTTCATTTGGGGAAGCCCGACATAACCAGTAAGTTCTGGTTTCTTTTAAAAATCTGAAATTGCAAAAAATGTCCAGGCCACATTTTGCTGTGATGAGCCCTTAGGGAATGGAAGAAAGCAATCTGCAATTTAATTGACGGAAAGGCTGCTAAAGAGTTGAAATCTAGGTTTCTTCAAAATTAGTACTAGTTTTAAATGCCTTTAAGATCATTAGTTCTTTTCGGAGATTCCGGTTGTATAACCTCGCTTTCTCTCTTTGGAGAAAAAATCCCTCGCTGTAGACCCTTTCTGCACAGAGTGCAGATCTGAGGAATCTGCTGAACTTGACGAAATTTTATCGTAAAGGAAGATGATCTAAGTCAACGTCTCCACAGGTTGTAGCCGTCATGGTTTTTGGGCAAGATTTTGAAACCTGATACAATACAAAGCTCATAAAATTTTTCTAAGAACAAATAAGACTTTGAAAACTGTTTGTCAAATTGCATGCGCTTCTCAAACTGTTCGAAAAGGTTCAACGGCAGCATCATTTGAGGAGACACATTAGATTTGTTTAAAAATTGACGCTTAACTTGTCCGTCTGCGAACACTAAATCTTCAAATGTAAACATAAAACTTGAAAAACTTATCCAACAGTTAAGTCATAGCTACCGTAGGGGTCATAAAATTTTAATTCAATAAGATCTTGTTTGAAAAGGTAACTTGTCTTGAAAAATTGTTTAACTCAACTCAATTGACGAAATTGAATTTTAACACTGGCAAAACATCGAAGGCTTAAACAAAGAATACGAACTGGACTTAAGAATGTTTCAAAAAGTAAGTTCAATCTCGGGGAAACAAAATTGCGCAAAATTAAAAGTTTTCTCTAGATTACATCAATTCTATAATTGATTAAGGAGAGAAACAGCTTCTGAATCTTTGAATACCTTCAGGCTGATAACACTATTTATTTTCTTCTAAGCTAGAATGTCAACCTCGGCAATCCTTCCCGTATTAGTTTGTCAGTTTTGGGGGCGTTCCCAAACGCGAGCCCAGGAAAACAATCTTTTATTAGTTTGTACGCCTATATTATCTCCTATTGTTATATGCCGTTTGGCTATTGTTTTGAAGTGCTGCTTTTTTCAAATTGAAAAACTTAAAAAAGGACGCAGAAAAGGTAAATTTCAAAATGATTAATGAAAAGAAGGCTTCATGTCTATTTTTTGTTAGAAAAACATACTTTCAAACTTGTCAAAATGCTAGCAACTAAGGTTCTTTTCTTAAAATTAATAGCAAAAAACAAATGAGCGATGAAGTATCTTAGAAAACCCGTTTTTATTCTCTGTTCTCTTGATCTTTTTGAATGCTTGCATAAAACCACTCATCTCAAAACCATGCCCGTCAAACTAATCCTGGAGAAGACGGCGATTTGGAGCACAGTCGTTTGTGTTGTAAAAGTTACTTGGAAGAGTGTTTGAGCTGGTTTCCGCAGAAGTAGAAGGCAGTGTGACTATAAAATCAATATGAGGCTGCTAAAAAGGGCAAATATTAGCAATTGAAAGCAAAGCAATCAAATTCATCAGCTTGCCCTTCTCCCTTTTCACAAGACTGTCATAGTTTTCGACAAACTATGACAAATTTATGAGGTAATTAACAATCTTTAACATGCCATTTTTAAATAGTAAATAACTTTTTTTACCGAATTGATCGTTTGCTTTGCTTCACTGACTGACTGTTACGACGCAGATTTCAAAGCATTTGATTTCTTCCCGCCAGCGGGTTTACCACGAGATAATTTGGTACTGTTCATCACGGTTGAACGTCCTTTACACAAAAATTGTTTACCTTGTCAACAACATGTGCCTTGGGAGCAGCATGGACTATATTTTGCATTTTGAGGGCCGTTTACCGTCATCTAGCTACCGTTGATAGTTCCTCATAAGGTCCTCATTTTTTCTAAGATTCTATTCGCCAACAAAAGTCAAGTTTTGCTCTTTTATCCTCAGATCAAAATTATCATCTTCCAAATTTAGCATTATAGATGGCTTGGTCTTGGGTGGCCATTTAAGGCTGCTTATGGTAATCAAAATGAGCTGTTCCTCAACAAAAATCTACGCCGTGTTATTCGCCAAGAGACTCGCCCGGTTTCTATCCTCTCTTTTGGCCTCAGAATTTTACAGGTGGCTGCTTTTTTGGCATCAATTCTCAAATTTGGTTCTAATTTCAACGATCTAAAAACCCATTTTTCTTAATAAACTCAACTGTTTCTGCAAGGCAACAAAAAACTTTTTCAATTACTCTAACATGTTCGATTGAAATTGCAAGGCAACAGAGAAACCCCAAATTTTGAATTGTTTGGAATCAAGGAAAATTAAAAATTCTTCAGTTTATTTTTAAAGCAATTGGAGCACAACTGTTGTACAGATAGATACAGTAAAATGAATATAAAACATTGAGGTAGCGATTAGAGGAAACAGTAACCTCTTCTGCATTGAAAATCAATCCAAATTTCAAATAGCAAAAACACAAAACGAAGTATAACAACAGAAGAAATTCAGAAATTGTTTAAATAAATGGATTGTTGTAACAAGTACTAAAGGGCTTTATTGTACATTTTCTGGATCAGCATCACTCCCTATATTGTGCGTTTCGCTTACGCTTTGATTCACGACATTTTACTTCCGGCGTTTTTTTGACCCTTTGTTTTTCTTGTCACTGTTTTTTCTATTCATTTTTGCACACTAGAGAGGGTCAGTTTCCCTCTCTCTGTACAGTGCTGCATCTTGAAAAGCCCTTGAATACAAAAAAACCTACTTAACAATTTCAGCCTTTCATTTGGGTAAAAGAAGCAGAAACAATATTTTCTGGTTTCTCTTAAAATTCTGAAGCTGCAAAAATTGCCGAAACCACATTTTGCTGTGATGGGCCCTTAGGGAATGGAAGAAAGCAATCTGTAACTTAATTTCGGGAAATGCTACTAAAAAGTTGATATCTATTTTTTTCTATTTTTTTGAAAAACAGTACTAATTTTGAATGCCTTTAAAAACATTAGTTTTTTCCGGAGATGCCAGTTTCAGCACCTCTCTTTCTCTCGTTGGAGAAATAATCCCTCGCTGTAGATCTCCTGCTCTCCAACGTGCGGTTCCGAGGAATCTGCCGAAATCATCAAAATTTTAGGGTAAAGGAAGATTTTCTAAGTTAATGTCTCCATTGAAACTTGGTAGCACTTCAGTGGTCTCCTCTACCTCGTCCACAGAATCACAAACTTTGAGCACTTTCTAAAACTCAAACATGTCTACTAAACATCCATTTTATCCAGAAAACAACCTAAATCAATAATCCCCTAAATGAACTTCCCAATCCCCGAAGCCAAATAATGGAATTGCAAATTTGAGAAAAAATGTCTTCAAAATTTTTGAAAAATCAAGTACTCACAACATCTTAGGAATTTTGTGGCTGATTTTGCATTTTTTATTGCAATCCTCTGCTGTTTTCTCATAGACCCGGAGAATTTCGATGAACATACGTTTGTCTTCGTTAAGGACTTCTACAACCATTGCATGATTAGGGCTTTCCTAAACAGGGCAACATAATTGACATTGACAACGAAGAAAAAAGATCAAATAAATGAAAAATTCTGCTTATTTTTACTAAGATACGAAAGCAACAACTTGATGTTCGGAAGCCCAGAACGTTGCAGAAAGATTTATTTTATTATCTCTACACCGTTCATAAATACTGATCAATATTTCGAGACGCATAGAAAAAAAAGCAAGACGTCTTATTAAAACCCGTGGTGTTTCAGGTGCAAATTTTTTAATTGGTGTCAAAAATTTTGCCAGTCCACCGCGCTCTTTTTCGTGGGGTGACATCCAAGCTGTCTTTACACTGTTCTGCAAACGCACTACAGATTTCTTGACTTTTTCTGAACTCTGCCTCCACCGCACTCTGCCTCCACCAATAAATCTCAGAACCATCGATTAATAACTTTGCTTTGTCATCATTATTCAGTTTCATACACTTATTGATGTGCAGGGTCTTGGGCCACTGAGAATCAATTAAACTCAACTTTAAAAATAGGCGACCTTCCTTAAGGAAAACAAACTCAGCTCTCAAAGCCATCTCTAAAATTTCACATAAAATGATTAGGCCACTGACACAAGGCGTCTCATTAACAAAAACTACCACTACAAGATAAAAACATGGTGAAAAAAAGTCATCTGAATTCAACACCAAATATCAACTAAATTCAACGCAGGACTCAATAACTCTAACTTTAGTTGAAATCAACAGAAACGCCAAAAGAAAAGAAAACTAACTTTCAAAAGACAAAATTAACCGCAAAATTGAACCTTATCGAATATTTTTGAACCTAGCTGTAACGAGCGAATATTTTTAAACCTAGCTGTAACGGGCGAAACGGATCAAATCTGAGCGGAAAATAGGAAGAAGAATGAAAATAGGAAGATGCAGAAGCAGCGTCCTGGATTTATGAAAAATTTATTCATAGAAGGAACTACATTTTGCATTTTTTTTTGTTTTTATGCTTTAGAGAACCTATAATGTAGAAACTTATCTGTTCACTGCGTCAATCATTGTTCATATTTTACAAGTTATTATCGACATCAATTCAGGTTATATATTTCTTTTATAAAAGACAATGCGATGGAATTTTTTTTGTAAAAGTTAAAAGTTAGCTGTGGATAGTACTTATAAAAACTAAAAATTTATTTTATAAAGAAAATAGTTCTTGAAACTGTTTCACTAGTTATTCCACTAAACACACAGTATTATCAAGTGATTTAGTTTTTTTTCGCTTTATCGGAAAGAACTTTAACATGGCTACTTGAGTGTTTTGAAGTACAGATTTGAAATTGTTATTCTAAAATGTCTGTAACAAATAATAGAATATGATAAAAATGGAATGGCAAGCTTGCTGATTATCAACTCTTTTCATAAAAAAGAGGAACGGCTCAAATCAACAACATTTCAGAGGAAAACTGGAACAATGAATTCAACGTTTTTTTTAGTTTTTCAAAAATTCAGTTCATATCTACTGAAACCTACTGAGATAGAGCTTCACTGCTTAATGAGGAAGAGGCAGCAACCCTGAATTTCAAAAATGAAGATATTTGAACAGAAATAACATAAATTATATAACACAAAAATTATTAGAAAGAAGAATAGTCAGATTGTTCATTCCGTAAAAACCACTGATAGAGAGAAGTTTCTATTCTCTCAAATTATCAGTTTTCAAAGAAAGGCGCCACAAAATCAAGTCCAGCAAATTATTTCGACATTTGGCATTTTTCTTTTGAAAAAAAATTGGCTAAACTCAAAAATGTGCTAACAGAAATCTTCATCTCTTGCAAAAACGGAATTATCATTCAGCGTTTAATACATATCCAAAAAAACTAAATGATTAATTTGAGTTCAAATTGATTTACTTATATTTAGATTGCAACTGAAAATGGAGTCGGCTTCTGTCCCTCAAAATAGATTTTTGTCAATTAAGAGTTCAGCATTATACTTTGCTTAGGAGAGAACTCCAATTTTTTTCTTTTGCATATTCTACAGCTACGCAACCACTTTTAAGTTTGGAGACGCAATTTGAGAGAGCAATTTCGAAATCAGTAAAACACATGACTTTTTAGAAAAAAAGGAAAACAATAGGACAACCAAATCTTTTGCATCAAATTGACAAAACTTAAAAAAAGACGCAGAAAAGGAAACCTCCACATTCATTATCTGGGAAATATTCCTGATCAAGTGCTCTACTCAACTTGACGACATCAGAGCCAGCGTTAATCGACAGAGGGTATTAACCGTTGTAAATGACTGTTACGGTACTTGCGCTGCGCTAAGTAGAGTCATTAATACTTTGAAATCATGAAGATCAAACAGGCGAATGTCTTTCAAATGGGCAGCCTAGACATTTACCGGTAGGGCCACCTGTGATTTATCTACATGAGCTTAAACTTTTATGACATTTGAAAATTTCAGCAAATTTGAAAACGCTAGCAACTGATGTTCAATTTTTAAAATTAATAGCAAAAAACAAATGAGCGATGAAGTACCTTAGAGTTGATTCTTGCGGATAGATTTGCCCGTCTTTATCGTCTGTTTTCTTGAGCTCATTGAATGCTTGCATAAAAACATTCATCTCAAAAACATGTCCGTCAAAGTATTCCTGGAGAAAACGGCATTTCGAAGCACAGTTGTCTGCGCTGTCCACATTACTTGGAAGAGTGTTTGAGCTGGTGCTCGCAGAAGTAGAAGTTAATGTGATTATAAGATCGAGATCAGGCTGCTAAAAAGGGACAAAGTTATGCAAATCAAAGCAGAGAAACTAAACTTATCAGATTGCCTCTCTACCGTTCACAGTAGTTAGTAAATTTTTTTTCGAATTGAACGTTTGGTTTGCTTCACTGACTGACTGTGATGACGCATTTGATTTCAAGGAATTTGATTTCTTCACGCCAGCGGGTTTAACAAGAGATATTTTGGTACTGTTCATCGCGGACGAACGTCCTCTAAACAAAAAAAGTTTGCCTTGTCAAGAACAGGTGCCTTGGGTGCAGCATGGACTGTGTTTTGCAGTCTCAGACCGTTTACATTCATCTAGCTCCCATTGGTAGTTCCTCATAAGGTCCTCATTTTTTCTAAGATTTCCCTTCGCCAACAAAGGTCAAGTTTTGCTCTTTTATCCTCAGATCAAAATTATCATCTTCCAAACTTAGCATTTTAGATGGCTTGGTCTTGGATGGCCATTTAAGGCTGCTTATGGTAACCAAAATGAGCTCTTCCTCAACAAAAAGCTACGCCGTGTTATTCGCCAAGAGACTTGCCCGGTTTCTGTCCTCTCTTTTGGGCTCAGAATCATACAGGTTGCTGCTTTTTTTGGGATCATTTTTTCTAAATTGGTTTCATTTTCAACGATCTAAAGACTCGTTTGATTTAATAGATTCAATTGTTTTTGCAAGGCAACAGAAAATTTTTTCAATTTTTCTAACATGTTCGATTGAATTTGCAAGGCAACAGAGAAAACAAACATTTGGAATTTTTTGGAATCAAGAAAAATTTGTAACTCTTCAGTTTAATTTTAATGCAATTGGAGCACAATTTTTGGACAGATAGAAAGAGTAAGATGAATCTAAAACTGTGAGGTGGCGATTAGATGGAACAGTAACTTCTTCTGCATTGAAAATGAATCCAAATTTCAAATAGCAAAAACACAAACCGAAGTATAACAATAGAAGAAAATCAGAAATCATAAAATTAATTGGAATATTGTAACGAGGACTTGAGGGCTTTATTGTACAATTTCTGGATCTGCATCACGTTCTGTACTGTGTGTTTCGCTTAAGCTTTGATTCACGAAATTTTCATTCTTGCGTTTTTTTGACCCTTTGTTTTTCTTGTCACTGTTTTTCTATTCATTTATGCACACCAGAAAGGGTCAGTTTCCCTCTTTCTGTACAGCACTGCATCCATACCTGATCTAGTCACAGCCGAAGGGGCGTTGTTGCATGACTTAGGCCACAGACGAGTGCGTAAATGCTTCTTGAAAAGACCTTGAAAACAAAAAACCTACTTAACAAATTCTTTCATTTGGGGAACAGAGTTAGAAACAATAATTTCTGGTTTCTCTTAAAAATCTGGAGCTGCAAAAAAAGCCGTAACCACCTTTTGCTGCGATGAGCCCTTAGGGAATGGAAGAAAGCAATCTGCAAATTAATAGTAGTGAAATGCTGCTAAAAAATTTATATCTAATTTTTTTTGAAAAACAGTACTAATTTTAAATGCCCTTAAAAACATTAGTTTCTTCCGGAGATGCCAGTTTCCGCACCTCGCTTTCTCTCGTTGGAGAAAAGATCTCTCGCTGCAGACCCCTTTCTCCCAAATGTACGGTTCTGAGGAATCTGCCTAACGCATTGAAATTTTAGGGTAAAGGAAGATTATCTAAGTCGACGTCTCCATAGAAACTTGTAAGCACCTCAGTGGCATCCTCTACATTGTCCACAGAATCACAAGTCTTGAGCTCTTTCTCAAACTCAAATAACTCTATTAAACATCCAATTTATCCAGAAAACAACCCAAATCATTAAAACTCCTAAAAAACTTCCAAATCCCCGAAGCCAAATAATGGAATCGCAAATTTGAGAAGAAAATGTCAACAAAATCATTGAAAAATTAAGTACTCACAATACCTTTGGAATTTTGGTAGTTGGTTTTCTAGCTTTTTATTGCAGTCCTGCACTATTTTCCTGTAGACTCGGAGAAGTTCACTGAACATACGTTTGTCTTTATTAAAGACTTCTACAACCATTGCATGATTAGGGCTTTCCTAAACAGGGCAACATAACCGACATTGATAACGAAGAAAAGAGATCAAATAACAAAAAAAATTCTGCTTATTTTTGATTAAGATACGAAAGCAACAACTCGATGTTCGGAAATCTAGAACGTTGCAGAAAAAAAATATTTTCTTATCTCTAAACCGTTCATAAAAACTGATCAATGTTTCGAGACTCATAGAAAAAAGCAAGGGGTCTAACCAAAACGTGGTGTTTCAGGTGCAAATTTTTTAATTGGTGTCAACATTTTGCCAGTTTACCGCGCTCTTTTACGTGGGGGGTGACGTCCAAGCTGTCTTTACACTGTTCTGCAAACGCACTACAGATTTCTTGATTTTTTCTGAACTCTGCCTCCACCGCACTTGGGGGACCATGCTTTAGCAAAGAGGAATAAAGCTCAGAGCCATCGATTAATAACCTTGCTTTGTTGTCATTATTCAATTATACGCTCATTGATTTGCTGGGTTTTGGGCCACCAAGGATCAAAAAACTCGGCTTTAACACATGTAGTCTTCTTAAAGGAACACAAACTCAACTCTCAGAGCCATCTCTAAAACTTCTAATAAAGGGATTAGACCACTGACACAAGGCGTCTCATTAACAAAAACTACCACTACAAAATACAAACATGGTAAAAAAATTCATCTGATTTCAACACCAAATATCAACTAAATTCAACGAAGGACTCAATAACTCTAACTTTAGTTGAAATCAACAGAAACCCCAAAAAAATTGAAAAATAACTTTCAAAATAAAAAACTAACCGCAAAAACGGACTTTAATATCTGTTCACTGCGTCAATCATTGTTCATATTGTACAAGTAATTATTGATATCAATTGAGCTTATATAATTCTTTTATAATAGACAATGCGATTGAATATTTTTTATAAAAATTATTAAATAGCTGTGGATATTCAAATATCCATTAGTTATCTTATAAAAACTTTAAAAATTTATTTTACAAAGAAAACATTTCTGGAAACTATTTAGCTATAGTTACTGCACCAAAAACACGATATTATCAAGTGATTTAGTTTTTTTGTTTCGCTTTATCGGAGAGAACTTTAGCATGGCTACTTGAATGTTTTGAAGTACATAATTGAAACTGTTAATCTAAAATGTCTGTTACAAATAATAAAAAATGAAAAAAATGGAATGACGAGCTCGCTGATTATCTACTCCTTTCATAAAAATGAGGAAAGGCTCAAATCAACAAATATTCAGAGGAAAACTGGAACAATGAATTCAGCGTTTTTTTTAGTTTTTCAAAAATTCAGTTCATATCTACTGAAACCTACTGAGATAGAGCTTCACTGCTTAATGAGGAAGAGGCAGCAACCCTGAATTGCAAAAATGAAGATATTTGAACAAAAATAACATAGAAAAATTATTAGAAAGAACAATAGTCAGAATGTTCATTCCGTAAAAACCACTGATAGAGAGAAGTTTCTAATATCTCAAATTATCAGTTTTCAAAGAAAGGCGCCACAAAATCATGTTCAGCAAATTATTTTGACATTTGGCTTTTTTCTTTTGAAAAATAAAATTGGCTAAACTCAAAAATCTGCTAACAGAATTGTTCATCTCTTGCAAAAACGGAATGATCATTCAGCATTTTATATATATCCAAAAAAGATAAATTAATTAATTTGAGTTCAAATTGATTTACTTACATTCAGATTGCAACGGAAAATGGAGTCGGCTTCTGCCCTTCAAAACAGATTTTATTCAATTAAGATTTGAGCCTCATTCTTTGCTTAGGAGAGAACTCCAATGATTTTTCTTTTGCATATTCTACAGCTCCGCGAACACTTTTATTTTTTGAGACAAAATTTGAGAGAGAAAATTCGAAATCATCAAAACACCTGACATTTTAGAAAAGAAGGAAAGCAATAGGAAAACCGAAACTTTTGCATAAGTCCCAGAAAGTATTCTCTCCAAATATCTCCTAACGAGATTTAAAAAAAATAATTTGTGCATCTTTTATTATTGTCGGACTTTTGTTTTGAGAGATATTGTGTAAAAACGGCCACTGTTTCGAATGGAAAGGTTAATATCTGTGCGTTCAATTTTTTTTAGAAGAAAACAATCAGACAAGTAAGCTCATAATTGCAAACAATGCAGTCGGGATTTGATTTGTAAAATTAATGATATTAGTTTTGTAAAATTGTGTCAAAGTTTCTAGAAACAGAAGTCACTTTTTCGAGCAAATTTCCGTTAACAAAAGTGAACTCAGCAACATTTTTTAAATTGTGGCTCTTTCGAGAAACGTATAATAGTTTGCTTGATATTAGGATATAGAATTTAAATTTTTTGATCTTGTTTTCCTTAGATGCACCAAAAAAGTGATCAGAAATAGCTTTTATTTAACCTTAATCTTTCTGTCTTCACTTTAATATAAAAGATAAATGCTTTTGAATGAAAAATCAAAGTTAAAAAACAATATCTTCATTAAAAACTACTTTTTCACAATAACAAAGCAAACTGAAAATGGAGCTTTAGATTTATTCAATTTGGTCTAGTGCTAACAGAAATCTTTATCTCTGGCATAATGAAGACATTTGAACAACAAAAAATAAAAAATAAAATTTTTTCGAAAAAAGAACAGTCAGAATGTTCAATCCGTAAAAACCATTGATAGAGAAAAATTCCTCTTCTTTCAATTTATCAGTTCTTAGACACAGGCGTCACAAAATGGAATTCAACAAATTTTTTCGACATTTGGCATTTTTCTTGTGAAAATTTAAAACGGCTAAACTGAGATTGTGCTAACAGGATTGATCATCTCTTGCAAAAACGGAATGATGATTCAGCATTTTATTTATATCCAAAAAGGATTAAATGATTATTTTGGATTTAAATTGATATACTTAACTGTAGATTGCAGCTGAAAACGGAGTCGGTGTCTGCCTTTCGAAATAGAGTTTAGTCAATAAAGAGTTCATCCTAATTTTTTGCTTAGAGAGAATTCAAGTTTTTTTCTTTCGCAAACTCTACAACTACGCGATCACTTTTAAGTTCGGTGACCAAATTTGAGAGAGCAAATTCAAAATCATCAAAACACAGGACTTTTTTCAAAAAAAGGAAAACAATAGTACAACTAAATCTGTTGCATAAGTCGCCAAAAGTATTTTCTCCAAATATCTCCTAACAAGATAAACAGAAAAGGTATTTCGTCCAACTTTTTGGATTGTCGCAATTTATTTTTGAGAGAGTTTTTGAGTAGAGACGACCACTGTCTCGAACGGAAACGTCCATATCTGTACGTCTAATTTTTTTTAGAAGAAATCAATCAAACAAATAAGCTTATAATTGCAAACAACGCAGTCAGGATTTGATCTTTAAAATTCATGAATATAGTTTTGTAAAAGTGTTTCAAGGTTTCTAGAAACGGGAGCCACTTTTTCGAGCAAATTTCCGTTTAAAAAACTGAACCCAACAATATTTTTTCAAATTTTGGCACTTTCGAGAAAAGCAAAATAGTTTGCTTCATGTTAGGACATGGGATTGAAATTTTTTGCTCTTTTTTTCCTTAGTGGCAAGATCAGAAATAGTATTTATTTCAACCTACTCTTTCTGTTTTCACTTTACGTTAAAAGATAAATGCTTTTGAATGAAAAATTGAAGTTAAAAAACAATATCTTCAATACAAATTGCTAACAAATACAAATTCACAACAAAAAATGCTAACAAAAAATGGAGCTTCATATTTATTCAAGTTGGTCTAATGCTAACAGAAATTATTATCTCTGGCATAATTGGAATGATGATTGAGCTTTTTACAGATATCCAAAATATTAAATGATTAATTGGAGTTAAAATAGACTTACTTCATGTAGACTGCCTCGCAAAATTTTTTTGCATATTAGACAGCCAACCAATCACTTTCTAAATTGTATGCAAATTTCGCGAGAGCAGACTCAAAATCATTAAATAACAGGCCTTTTGTGGGAAAGATTGAAAGCAATATGATAAAACCATCTGTTGTATAAATCCCAGAAAGAGCTCGCTGCTGAAAACTTAAAGTAAAGCTGCAATTTTTTTTACAAAATTTTTTTTTCTCTGTTCGTCTTATCAATTTATTTTTTTGCCCCCAAAAATATACTTGCCCTGAGACACACACAGTATCCCGATTGCTATTCTTGATTTCGACAAATTAATGTCAATCGTCTGAAACTAAATATTTTGTCACAATTTTACAATACTTCAAAAAACAAAGTCTTGCTCGGAACACACTTTTTGGGCTCAACCAATCGGAAGTTGCTTATCTTCAGCAATCAATAAAATTTAACAACAACTGCATTGCTTAAAAAAATTAAAGTTGATTTTAGAGTAAAGATTAAGTAAAGAAGACCGCTGTTTTGCACGGAACGCTCTGTATCTGTTAGTTCAAAAAAATTTTTATAATATATCAATCAAACAAGTCTGCTTATAATTTCCAACAATGCGGTCAAATTGAACTCAAAAAATTCTTTCAAATTTTAGTTTTTTTACGAGAATGATATAAATTTTTATTTCGTATTAAGCTAAGGGATCGAATTTTTTGCCAATGTTTTCCTTAGATGCACCAGAACAGGATCAAAATAAGTGATTATTTTGTCCTGCTATTTTGGTTTTCAATGTACTTTAAAGGATGAATGGTTTTGAAAGAAAAATTGAAATTAATAAACGATCAAAACCTTAAACAAAACTTCCATTTACATACAGAGAAACAAAAGAGAAAACAAGAAAAAGCTCCAAATATTTCTAAGGTGGTCCGGTGATAACAGAATTGATTTTCTGTTGGTCAGATAACTGCATCTGAGGTACAATAAAACCAAACTGATTTCGGTAAACAAAATGCTTTTCTCAGTGGACAAATCATCTTTGGAATAACTGGAATTGTGTTTGAGCATTTTATATATTATCATAAGAATAATAAACAATTATTTGGAAATTGCATAGTTTTACTTATCTATATGTTGCAAATGAAAAAAGAGGCAGCTTCTGCATCTCAAAATAGATTTCGGTCATTTATGAGTTCATCCCAGCTCTTTGCATTGGAGAGTACTCAGTTTCCTATGCAATCACTTTACAGGTTGGGAGTGCAATTTCAAGAGCAAAAATTCAAAATTAATACAAAGCAGGACTTCTGAGGGAAAAGAACAAAACTAAATTGATAACTGAATCTGTTTTAAGTCTCTCATAAAAGAGTTTATGTGAACACCTATAGTAACGCTCCGATTCTCTCCTAACCTTTTACAAAGAAAGCTGTTTTTCTCAAGCTTGAAAGATCAATTTATACATAATTGAGCTACAAGTATAAAAATTTTTAGACACAGATAGAAATTGGAACATCAAAATGCAAAATTATTCAACAATAACAAATAGTAGTTGCATTATATTTACACATTAAATTAATTACACTATAATACAGGAACAAAAGCGTACCAATGGACTGATAGCCGAGTGGACCACATCTTAACAAGAATTGAGTGCAACCCTCACTCAAAAATAAAAAAAATACTTCACAGTTCTTATTATAAGAACGTCTTACTTTACGAAAAGTTTGTACTTTCATATGAAAAGTTTACTCATCAGTTTTTGTCCTTTATAGTTTTTCCTGCCTCGCTCAGCCCAAGTATATTGTACGCTTCTGGCTCCGCATCATTTTTTTCAGAATTTGATAAGCCCGATTGATGGTCTTGAAGAACTCTGTGTGTCCACCAGCATCAGGGTACGTCAACAGGCTCATTTTATGGTAGTGTTTCTTGATATAATTTTTTGAAGTAGAACATTTTTCCATCAAAATCTCATAAGCGTATAGGCTGGTTCATAATGCTCTTGCCTCGAATCTTGAACAGACATTTTTCTATGTTATTTGCTTAGGCATTTTCGTTTATAAGACAATTTTTATCGATCAATGACAGTATCTTTTTTCGGCATTCGTTGGCCAAATACTGGTTGTAGTTTTCCGGCTGCTGAAGCTCTGACCGCAATTAGTCATTCACGTTCTCCATTTTTTTGATGGCTTCGTCCTTTTTAGAGGCATTGACTTTTAAATCAGCCGACTCTTCAATAAGTTTGCTTCAATAAATCGATGTACTTCTCCTCTTCAGCGTTTCGGGCTGCTGCTGCCTTGAACTTATCTCGGAGCAACTCACACTTGCACTCCATTTGCCGAATGTTTCTTTTATTGCCTCTTCGTCCTGGTCACGCTGGTTATTCGGTTTTGTCGAAGCTCGACGAGGTCTTTCTGAAGTGAAGAGTTTCTACTCTTCAACTTCTCTATTTGTGAGCACTGGTTTTGCAGTTCCACTTCAGACTGCAGAGCGCGGGACCGAAAATTGGCGGGTGCAAAAAAATTTTGCGTAGACACTTTCCGAGTCCGCGAAAGACAATACTCCACTGGGTACACTCCATAATTGGTGCGGGATCTCGTTGCCCGTTATATTAAATACCGTGACCAACCTGTTGATTTTAAAGGTCCTATATTCAAAACCCAATATGGTAAAATTTTTATTCTGTCATACAGACACTGTATATGCCGCTTCATACATAAAACGTTTTTGTTTTTTCTCAAACTGAACCTCAGAAGATGTCAAAAAACCCTTTTCTATTTTTTTCGATACTCCAATTGTGTTATCATAGTTTGTACTGTGATCCAGAGAAAAGGATTTTGTTGATACGATAATGTCGAATTCATAACCTTATGTTTTGGTAAAAGGTGACGAAGAAGCAAAAATGGCTAGCAATGCCAGATACACACATAGTGATACTGCATGACATGATGCTACAGATAAACTCGCCTTTTTATCCGATTCCAGTTTTTCCTTCTGAATTTTCCTGAAACAGAAACATCACAAGTTTCATCACTGCATAGGTACTGCCTCGCAAATTTTTTTTTAATATTAGACAGCCAAGCAATCACTTTCTAAATTGTATGCAAATTTCGAGAGAGCAGACTCAAAGTCATTAAATAACAGGCCTTTTGTGGGAAAGATTGAAAGCAATATGATAAAACCATCTGTTGTATAAATCCCAGAAAGAGCTCGCTGCTGAAAACTTAAAGTAAAGCTGCAATTTTTTTTACAAAATTTTTTTTTCTCTGTTTGTCATATCAATTTATTTTTTTGCCCCCAAAAATGTACTTGCCCTGAGACACACACAGTATCCCGATTGCTATTCCTGATTTCGACAAATTAATGTCAATCGTCTGAAACTAAATATTTTGTCACAATTTTACAATACTTCAAAAAACAAAGTCTTGCTCGGAACACACTTTTTGGGCTCAACTAATCGGAAGTTGCTTATCTTCAGCAATCAATAAAATTTAACAACTGCATTGCTTAAAAATATTAAAGTTGATTTGTTTGATCGATTAATTTTTCAAAAAGTGTAAACTTTCAGAAATTTAGCAATTCACCGTTTTGTATACTCAATAAACTGTTCAGAATTAACAACCAAAACTGCGTTACAGAGTGACAATTGTCCGTCGAAAATATTTTTCACATGCTTTGTGATATTTGGCACTTACTTGAACATGAAAGACAGCAGGTCATCAGACAATACTAACTGTTTAATTGCTGTTTTTTTGTTCAATAAAACTAAAAATATCAAGGGGCAAAAGAGAACAAAATTTTCGGATGTACATTTGCTACTGCGTAATGAGAGGTTGATTGTTTCCTTTGAAAGAGTTATTGAGTAAAGAAGAGCGCTGTTTTGCACGGAACGCTTTGTATCTGTTAGTTCAAAAAATTTTTATAATATATCAATCAAACAAGTCTGCTTATAATTTCCAACAATGCGGTCAAATTGAACTCAAAAAATTCTTTCAAATTTTAGTTCTTTTACGAGAAAGATATAAATTTTTATTTCGTATTAAGCTAAGGGATCGAATTTTTTGCCAATGTTTTCCTTAGATGCACCAGAACAGGATCAAAATAAGTGATTATTTTGTCCTGCTATTTTGGTTTTCAATGTACTTTAAAGGATGAATGGTTTTGAAAGAAAAATTGAAATTAATAAACGATCAAAACCTTAAACAAAACTTCCATTTACATACAGAGAAACAAAAGAGAAAACAAGAAAAAGCTCCAAATATTTCTAAGGTGGTCCGGTGATAACAGAATTGATTTTCTGTTGGTCAGATAACTGCATCTGAGGTACAATAAAACCAAACTGATTTCGGTAAACAAAATGCTTTTCTCAGTGGACAAATCATCTTTGGAATAACTGGAATTGTGTTTGAGCATTTTATATATAATCATAAGAATAATAAACAATTATTTGGAAATTGCATAGTTTTACTTATCTATATGTTGCAAATGAAAAAAGAGGCAGCTTCTGCATCTCAAAATAGATTTCGGTCATTTATGAGTTCATCCCAGCTCTTTGCATTGGAGAGTACTCAGTTTCCTATGCAATCACTTTACAGGTTGGGAGTGCAATTTCAAGAGCAAAAATTCAAAATTAATACAAAGCAGGACTTCTGAGGGAAAAGAACAAAACTAAATTGATAACTGAATCTGTTTTAAGTCTCTCATAAAAGAGTTTATGTGAACACCTATAGTAACGCTCCGATTCTCTCCTAACCTTTTACAAAAAAAGCTGTTTTTCTCAAGCTTGAAAGATCAATTTATACATAATTGAGCTACAAGTGTAAAAATTTTTAGACACAGATAGAAGTTGGAACACCAAAATGCAAATTTATTCAACAATAACAAATAGTAGTTGCATTATATTTACACATTAAATTAATTACACTATAATAGAGGAACAAAAACGTACCAATGGACTGATAGCCGAGTGGACCACATATTAACAAGAATTGAGTGCAACCCTCACTCAAAAATAAAAAAAATACTTCACAGTTCTTATTATAAGAACGTCTTACTTTACGAAAAGTTTGTACTTTCATATGAAAAGTTTACTCATCAGTTTTTGTCCTTTATAGTTTTTCCTGCCTCGCTCAGCCCAAGTATATTGTACGCTTCTGGCTCCGCATCATTTTTTTCAGAATTTGATAAGCCCGATTGATGGTCTTGAAGAACTCTGTGTGTCCACCAGCATCAGGGTACGTCAACAGGCTCATTTTATGGTAGTGTTTCTTGATATAATTTTTTGAAGTAGAACATTTTTCCATCAAAATCTCATAAGCGTATAGGCTGGTTCATAATGCTCTTGCCTCGAATCTTGAACAGACATTTCTCTATGTTATTTGCTTAGGCATTTTCGTTTATAAGACAATTTTTATCGATCAATGACAGTATCTTTTTTCGGCATTCGCGGCCAAATACTGGTTGTAGTTTTCCGGCTGCTGAAGCTCTGACCGCAATTAGTCATTCACGTTCTCCATTTTTTTGATGGCTTCGTCCTTTTTAGAGGCATTGACTTTTAAATCAGCCGACTCTTCAATAAAATTTGCTTCAATAAATCGATGTACTGCTCCTCTTCAGCGTTTCGGGCTGCTGCTGCCTTGAACTTATCTCGGAGCAACTCACACTTGCACTCCATTTGCCGAATGTTTCTTTTATTGCCTCTTCGTCCTGGTCACGCTGGTTATTCGGTTTTGTCGAAGCTCGACGAGGTCTTTCTGAAGTGAAGAGTTTCTACTCTTCAACTTCTCTATTTGTGAGCACTGGTTTTGCAGTTCCACTTCAGACTGCAGAGCGCGGGACCGAAAATTGGCGGGTGCAAAAAAATTTTGCGTAGACACTTTCCGAGTCCGCGAAAGACAATACTCCACTGGGTACACTCCATAATTGGTGCGGGATCTCGTTGCCCGTTATATTAAATACCGTGACCAACCTGTTGATTTTAAAGGTCCTATATTCAAAACCCAATATGGCAAAATTTTTATTCTGTCATACAGACACTGTATATGCCGCTTCATACATAAAACGTTTTTGTTTTTTCTCAAACTGAACCTCAGAAGATGTCAAAAAACCCTTTTCTATTTTTTTCGATACCCCAATTGTGTTATCATAGTTTGTACTGTGATCCAGAGAAAAGGATTTTGTTGATACGATATTGTCGAATTCATAACCCCATGTTTTGGTAAAAGGTGACGAAGAGGCAAAAATGGCTAGCTATGCCAGATACACACATAGTGATACTCCATGACATGATGCTACAGATAAACTCGCCTCTTTATCCGATTCCAATTTTTTCTTCTGAATTGTCCTGAAACAGAAACATCATAAGTTTCATCACTGCATAGGTACTATTCATCTTGCTTAGTAAAGTAATTCATTATTTTCTCAGGTACGATATTTAATTGGCTTAAACATTTTTGGTGCCTATGGATAACTATTTATTTCTTCGTGGGCACTATTGGTTTTACCACTAGTTTCCTGTGGTTTGCTTTCTTGTTTTGGAATTTTTTTCTCCGGTTTTTTCTCCAGTGTGCAGTTTAGGTTTCAAAGAAGTTGCACCTCCTCCCTCGGCAATTTTGCTTGCTCTCTCGTAATTTTTAGAGGTTTCTCGCTCTGATTCCTTAGCATTCTCAGACGTGTTATTTGTAACATTTAGTGACTTGTTAGCATTCTCAGATTCAGATTAATTTTCTGAGTTTAGATTACTTTCACTGTCTGCAGATAATTCTCTTTCGTTTATATCATTATCGTCTGAGCTGTTCAAATTGATATTATTCTGCTAAATCAATGTTGTTTTCCGTTTTGCCTGAGGCTCAGGCGTGAATGTTTTTTCTCTTATTTTATATTTTTTATTCGGTCATAGGGGACCTTCATAGCTCGAATGGTCTTTTTATCATCTACATCGAAATTCGAATCGTTTATAATTTCAAAACTTGTGTATGGTTCTCTATTGTAAAAAATAAAATTTTTGTGTTTCTCCCTTTTTTTACCGTTTGGTTGACGACTAACACATCTTTTCCAATTTAAAAGCTCGGTCCATACCTACTGCAGTCAAAATAGGTTTTCTGGCGTTCTTGTTTGCCATTCATAAATTATCGCATCAACTGAGGCGTTCTCTGTAGCTTTTGCTTCCTTGTGAAAACATAGTCCCTTGGTGTTAAATTTATTGCGTTCTGTGGTGTGCTATAGACGCAGTGTGCTATATATCGGCTGTATTTTGTTACACTAGGGATTGATGATCGATGAGCCATAATCGCTAAAGGTAGAAATTATGCCCATTCATTTTGATATTGGCCTATTTATATGGAGAGACATTCTTGTATTGTTCTTTCAATCCTCGCGTTCTCTTGTGGGTAGTAGGATGTTGTTGATGACTTCACTGCGAAGACTAGGAAAAATTTGACATGAATTTCAACCCTTGGTAACTGTGTTGGTTGACGGGTCAGCCGAATCTCAGTAACCAGTGCTCAGCAAATGCTCTTGACACGGTTTTTGCTTCTTGATTGGGTAAAGCTACGGCTTCGTACCACTTACTGAATTGATCACCGTTAAGCAAAATATACTTTTTTCCCTGAGACTTGGGATGTGAAACCATGATATCAAGAGATACTTGCCAAATGGATGACTAGGTTTCCATTTTGTCATTGAACGTCAATGTTTCTGCCTAGTCTTTTTCTTTTTTAGGTACACGTCACATTCTTCTATCCAATTTCTTACGTCCCTGCTCATGCACGGCCAAAAAATTTTCCTAAGCCATTTGGCATGTTTTCTCAATTACAAAGCGGCCGGAACTAGGAGAGTCATGCAACAGCTCATGCACGTTGGACACTCCCTCCCATGGTACAAGCATTTGATAAACAGTCTCAAAATGAGGATTTGTTTGACGTTTACAATAAAAAATCCCTTCTATGAGACAAAGACTTTTATAAAGAAACCAGTAGTTCCAAAAACTCTTTAAAGCTCCATTTTTCATTTGCGGTAATCCCGATCTTTATTTGTTTAGTACCTAGGAGCAAACTTCTTCGAGTATTTTGTCATTGTGCTGCAAATCTAGCAGTTTTACTCCCTGAAGTTTACATAACTGCCAAACTAGCCTACCACAGCCAGCATTGTCTTATTCTGCGTCCCTCACAATAGCGTTAACAAGAGCTGTTTGTTCATCATCTTCTGTTTTTTTGCGTGACAGACAGTCAGCACATGGGACTTTTTTGCCTGCTTTATGCTTGATGTCAAAATGGAATTACCAAGTTTTACTATTCATCTTGCAGCCATATCGTCTGGTTTTTTAAAACTATATATGCAGACAAGAACACTGGGGTCTGTTATAAATAAAAAGTGCTGAACAAGTAAACATTTTTTTAATGAGTTGCGTAAATTGAACAAATTGCGAATAATTCCAGCTTACTGCTTACTTACTGAAAATTTTTTTGGAAATTGACTCAGAGTTTTGCCAGCATATGCAAAAACTCTATCATGAGTTCTTTGTTTTTGGTAAGAATGAATGCAATGTCTGACCTCGAAGCATCCGTTATTAATGTATCGGATCGCTATCGTTTGTACATCCAAAAAAGTGAAGCTTTCAAAAGCTTCTTCTTTAATTGGGTTACCTCAATTTTGCTTTTTGTACGACTTTTAAATTTATTTGACTTTTTCAGTAAACTGTAAAGACATTGACTCCACTCTTCGATATAATATGCCCGAAGAAGCTGACACGCTTTTGGAAAAAAATGCATTTTGATCCTTTAATCCTCTATCCATTATCCACTAAACGCTGCAAAACTAATTTGAATGGATTTTAGATTTTCGTCGAGTTTCTTCCGAAAACGATAACGTCATCTAGTTAATTTAAAGCCTTTTCGTAAGAGAGGCCAGCACAAATTAATTCAGCAAATTTAAACTAGAGCCATTTCTTAAGTGAGGCCAATGAAAATTAATTAGGTTTTTAAAAACTTGGGTGCATAAATTAGTCACATAGGAGGTCTTTTCCTATTGTACAGGCCCAGAAGCTTTATAAAAGCTGTGAAATTTTGACTCTCTTCCTCGAGGACCATCTGAAAGTATACCAACGAAAAATCTCTGTTCCAGAATTACGTGTTTCCCTCGAGTGAATCAATAACCTAACTAATTCGTGGTAAACGCCAGCATGTTTTGTCTATTGGTTTGTTGAAACCAACATAGTCTACAAGAAGTTCACTAGGCGAACTCATTGAACTTCTCAGCATCAAATTCATCTCTAGATTTGATATTATTTTGAGGGTTGCTTTGCTGTCCTCCTGAACCCATTTCAATGTTTTTTCTTCGTCAAAAATTTTGCATTTAATGAACCCATCGCAGCGACGAGGTAAACGCTGGTCCGCTACAGGAAATAAAAACAAATTTTTAATACTTCGTTGTGATGGTGACAATTGTAATTTTTCCCATTTTTGCTGCAGAACAGTTTTTTTCCTGGGTTTCAAAATACATTCAAAATCATAAAAAATTTCATGACCAATAGAAAAAGCGTTATCTCACTTTTAGTCACGAGAAAGTCAATTGTTATTGCGGTTGTAAATTTTTGAAGTTGAGCTTGAATAGCGTTTGACCTCTTTACAGGCCTTATCCCGTTGTTGGCAGCTATAATATTTTAGTTGCACACTCTGATCAGGCTCAGTTTTCCCAGTTCCTGGTAAAGTGTGTCGTTTAAAAGAAAGATTAAAACGACTTTCACTATCAATTAAGGCCAGAATTAGTTTGCCTTTTATCAATTTTTCTTTGCAAAAAACGCCTCCACGGGGTTGTTTCCACCACGCAAAATTTATACGTAGCTCGCTAATATTGAAGCCCTGCCATCTTAACCTAATTCTTGTTTAAATAAGGGCAATTTTGTTTGAAATGATTTGGACTTCCACATTCAAAACAATTCTTGCATGCTTTAGATGATTGATTTTGATTTCCGCAATTTACACGTTTTTTTCTCGAGACTCACCGCTGTTTTTGAGTGCTCGGCAAAACTCTCGTTCGACTGATCTCGGCTTCTGTTCTTGTCTCCTGGTATTGAAAATTGCGCTCTACTGTCATAATTGGTTCAGCTATTATTAGCGCTAATTCAGGTATAGCTACTATAGTTTCTATTTCTACCTCCGGTTGTTCTTGAAGTCCGGTCTGCTCATTTCTACGCAGAAACTTTTTTGACCTCGATCCCCGGAAGGGAAACTTTTGGTTCTACTGCCTGTTGGATTAATTAGTCTGCAATGTTCGCACTAAATCTTCAATCGAATTAAATAGTTGAAAATTTTCATTCAACTGGATGACACAAACCCGCGGCTCATTGTCCTCTACGTCAATTCTTGTGTCTGCTTCAATATGTAGTGCTCTTTCTAAAGCTTTGTCCAAAGTCATATCCACCGTTTTTTTCTCTGGTCGATTCGCACTTGACTACTTTCAATGCCTTCAAGGAATTCTTTCAAAATAAGATGTTCTCTAATCCCAGTAGACTCTTTTGGGTACGCTTTCAAGGCTAATATGTGCAAGTCACCAAGAAAATTTGTCAGTTTTTCAACCGGTTGCTGGACTCTGCTAGCTAGCCTCTCCCGGGAAACAACAGGTTTCTCATTATAATGTTGTCTAAAAATGTTGTCTCATCATAGACATTCCGAGTTTCCTCCAAAAGTGTATGATAGAAATCAGCAGCCAACTTTTGTAGCCTCAACAAAATTATTGTTGCTGTTCATCAATTTCAGTTTCGGCGCCGTTTACTGTTTCTTTTCTTTGTCACTTTTGAAGTAGTGACAAATGCTCAAACTGTGTAACATAACTTTCAAGATCCTTTGCTCTCGTTAAAAGATACGGTAACTGCGTTTTGAGGAGTGCCTTGCAATCCGTGTTTTATTTAAATTATGCTGTTATTCAAAAACTTCAAAAATTATGTCGAAATCTGAACCATTTTTTCGACACATTAACTCAACAGCTCATAAATCTTTTTGACACTGTTTTTTGCCTGGAGAAATTAAAAAAAACACGGTGTTCAATGGTATACTTCCAGGCAAACTATGTCGATTTTGAATACACTTGATATTGAACGCTATTTTTTAATCGACAAAACATGTACAACCCGATATACATTATTCGAACTTTTACGGAGTACTCACTTGAAAATTGAAAGAGATTGAAAAAGATGGTAGTTCTCCTGTCGAGGCCCAACACCAGGTTACAAATCTTCTTTCGAGTCGTGATGTCAAGACGTCAGATTCGTGTTATAAGTGGGTTTTACAAAAAAAGATTTCTTCTAGCAATTAGTGCAACGGTGTATGTTGTTGGATGGTGGTTTTCTGTTTGCTTGTAATATCTGTCGCTAATACAGTTGCCGCCCTTGCGCAATGTTTTCTGTCTTAGCTAATTGAAGGAAATTCTTTTTTGGAAAAAAGTTGGAAACTAAAATATTAAGTAGTTTATTGTAGAAGAAAATTTGGTTTAAATAATTTAAGGTTCAATAGAGTGGTTAGCTCTGATGGCAGGTTTGGTTTTCAATGAATGAACACAATCCTCACTTTTGTCGGTAACTAATATCGGTTCTATCATCGTAGTAATTTAATCAAGTCACGAAAGAAATGTCAGTTTTTTTGATTGGGATTCTAATCAAAAGCCTACAGTCTGTTCTGAGATCTATCAACCTTTTGTCAGCCATATATCAGGTAATAATATAAAGTTTTCAAACAAATCCTTAAATTTGAAACCCTAGGTTTTTAGTACATCTTTTTTGATATATACGTGGGACACTGACATCTCCATTGATGATTCTTGCAACCATTGACTATTTCATTTTCAATATTTTTTTGTTTTTCAGTTAAGATTTGTGTGCGTGACGTTTTTTGCTCTGCTCTTGTTAATTGTGGGACTTACCTCACCCGAAAAAAAGACTTCTGAACTCATTTAATGAACTTTAAATTTTATGAATATATACTAGTTAAAGATCTATAGCGTGCATCTAAGTAGTGCCAAACGTATAAGCCCTAATTCTTGGGTAGTAGTAGTAGTAATAGTAGTAGTAGTAGTAGTAGTAGTAGTAGTAGTAGTAGTAGTAGTAGTAGTAGTAGTAGTAGTAGTAGTAGTAGTAGTAGTAGTAGTAGTAGTAGTAGTAGTAGTAGTAGTAGTAGTAGTAGTAGTAGTAGTAGTAGTAGTAGTAGTAGTAGTAGTAGTAGTAGTAGTAGTAGTAGTAGTAGTAGTAGTAGTAGTAGTAGTAGTAGTAGTAGTAGTAGTAGTAGTAGTAGTAGTAGTAGTAGTAGTAGTAGTAGTAGTAGTAGTAGTAGTAGTAGTAGTAGTAGTAGTAGTAGTAGTAGTAGTAGTAGTAGTAGTAGTAGTAGTAGTAGTAGTAGTAGTAGTAGTAGTAGTAGTAGTAGTAGTAGTAGTAGTAGTAGTAGTATTATTATTATTATTATTATTATTAGTAGTAGTAGTAGTAGTAGTAGTAGTAGTAGTAGTAGTAGTAGTAGTAGTAGTAGTAGTAGTAGTAGTAGTACAAGTGCATCGGTACACCTTCAACCCTCCCGATCCGAGTTGTCGAAAAAAGATGCTGGATCACATTCTGTTTGCAGAGAGATACAGAGGATGTCTGACGAATGTGAGGTCCAGAAGAGGGAAAACCACAATTACCGATCACGAACTGGTCATTGCGGAAGTATCTATGAAACTTTTGTCTAAAAAGTCATGCTTCACGCCCAGAATCAGTTCTGCAAAGCTGCAAGATGAAACAACGCGTGACTTATTCACGCAGGAGGTCAAGTTACATCTTGATAAGAGCGGCGATTTCGAGAATACAGAGCAGTCTTGGGACAATTTTCGAAAAGCCCTGAACCAAGCAGCAGTGAAATGCCTCCTTCCGGACAAGCGAGTGAACAAACCTTGGATTTCTCCAGATTCTCTGGAACTTATCCGGAAACGAGCCGATCTACAGTTAAAGAAACACAGCAGCGCGGAGGCGCTGTTAGAGTTCACAAACTGCTGTAAGGAAGTCAGAAAAGCTCTACGTGCAGACAAACGGGCATGGCTTGAACGCAAAGGCCAAGAAGTGCAGAGCTTCGCGGACAGAGGCAACTTAAAGGAGGTTTTTGGGGCATCACAGCAGATTTGCCGAAACTGGAGGCCCCAGTTGACCAAATTAGTTTCAAGCACTGGCGTCAACTTACGGACGAAAGAGGAACGACTTGAACGCTGGACGGAACATTTTAGTCAACTCCTGAATCCCTCAACATTCAATTGCAGTACGAGATTGGATCCCGAAGAAGCAGCTGAAAGCTTGCCGATTGACCTGAGCCCAATTCGATTTGAAGAAGTGCTTGAAGCTGTCCGCAGGTTGAAGAATGGCAAGGCAAGTGGACCCGATAACATTTCCTGTGAGATGTTGAAAGCACACAAGGGTATTGTCGAGTGGCTCTGGGACATCATAGATAAATGTTGGTCGACGGAAGTTCTGCCCGATGACTGGAAGGTAGCAGAAATTGTCCCATTATACAAGAGTAAAGGAAAGAGGTCAGAGTGTTCGAACCACCGAGGGATCTCTCTATTGTCAGTACCAGGCAAAGTGTTCGCTTCCGTTACTCTCAATCGATGCAAAGATTCAGTGGATCGCGTCTTAAGGGAAGAGCAGTGCGGCTTCAGAAAAAGCAGAGGATGCGCCGATCAACTCTTTGCCCTGCGTCAAATAATAGAGAAATCAATGGCGTTTCAATTGGATATTAGCTTTTGTTTCATAGACTTTCGAGCGGCATTCGATTCTGTCGATCGTGAGCAGATGTACCAGATAATGAAACACTATGGTCTTCCGCAAAAAGTGATAAACATCATAAGAAACAGCTATGATGGATTCAAATGTCGAGTCAAAGCCGAAGGTGAGAAAGGACGCTTATTTGATGTCAGAACGGGCGTTAGGCAGGGTGATGTGTGGTCCCCAATCCTATTCGGCCTTGTCATCAACTACATTTTGGCTAACTCGGTGCATGGAGGATTAGACATTGGGAGATTGGTGGCTGACTTAGATTTTGCTGATGATGTTGCTCTCGTGGGGGTCTCAGACAGTGAGGTGCAAGAAAACCTACATCGAATCGAGGCCCTTGCGGAAGCCGCTGGTCTGAAGATTAATGTGGCCAAAACAAAGAATATGGGCGTAAAATGCTACAGCCCAAATGTTGTTGCAGTGCCTAGTATCCAACAAAACGTGGAGATACTCACTGGAACACATAAAGGCAAACTAGGACTCCTGGCAGAGACATCTAGCCAGTCACGACTAACCATCGGCACGGAGGTGCTGCTGGGAACGAAAAAGAAAGCGGGCTGGTTCGAAACACAAGATGGCCGGAAGCTCAGATTGAAAAGCTTAGCGGAGGCTAAGCCAGCGTTGGTAGCTTCACAACAACAATCTGCAGTAGCGGATTTAGAGTCGCTAGAAAAGGAGAGTGGATCAGCGGTGGCTGATCAAGAGTCTTTAAGATGTCAGAACTGTCAGCGGCAATTCAGTACAGTTACCGGACGCAAAGTGCACCAAACAAGATTCTGCAAAGCCGGTTTGTCAATGAATGTCGTCGACAAGTCAAAGTTCGAGCAACTAGAGGCGAGCCTCACCTGTGACAAGTGTGAAAGGAAGTTCAAAACAGTCAATGGCCGAAAAGTTCACCAATCGAGATACTGTGGCAAACCTAAAGCAGCTGCCACACGCGTGTTTTCCTGCAAAGTACAAGATGTTATCGGAAACGAGTTTGAAAACAGAGAAGCGTTCAAGTATCTCGGATCATATGTCAGCCTCAAGCATGGAGACCTCCAGGAAGTCAATTGCAAACTTGCAGAAGGTAGACAACGGTTTGCTAACTTCCAAAATCTCTGGAAGAGCAAGCAGCTCAGCGTGCACCTCAAGTGCAATTTGTACAAAGCACTCGTTTTATCAGCCGTGCTGTACAGCTCAGAGACTTGGACTCTTTCGAAATTAATGGAGAGAAAACTTGAGAGTTTCCACTGTGGTTGTCTTCGGAGAATTCTACGTGTGTCATATCTGGAGAAAGCAACGAACGATGAAATTATGTCAAGATCGCGAATGCCCCAACTATCCACGATGATCATGCTCAAACGGATAAAATGGTACGGTCACATCCAGAGAATGGAACCAGGAAGATTAGCCCGCAGTGCCTTCGATTGGGACCCGCCCGATCAATACGCCCATGCCAGACGCGCTCCTGGGGGGCAACGGAAAACGTGGATGAGTCAAATCGAAGGAGACTGTGTACGAAACAAAGTATCGTTCACCAGATTGCAGGAGAAAGCAGCAACCGGGTCAAAGAATGGCTTCAACAATTTCGTCGTACAGCACTTCACAGAATAACCAAACAAATAACTCTTCTTGTTTTGTTTGTATTTGTATTTGTATTTGTTGCCAACCGTGCCTTTATTTCATATTTGGAATTAAAGTGTTGAAACAGTAGTAGTAGTAGTAGTAGTAGTGGTAGTAGTAGTACTATGTTTTTTCTTATCATGTTCTAAATTGCAACATCGTTTTCATTCCAGTCTAACGATATCAGAAGCAGCAAGTCGTGCATCTCAGCATACATACTAAGTCATAGAAGTTTGAGCTTTAGTAGGCGTTCCTTGTATCCTGATACTTGTCCATTGACAATCCCTTTTGACGCTTCTATCTAAAGTGATTGGAATTTCGATAGGTTGGTCTTGTTGGCATGCCCCTTTTGGGAGCAGTACATAAGGATTGGGACAACATATCCTGCCTAGGCGTGTAGTTTTATTGAAAGGCTGCTTTTGTTTGTTATGTTACGCTTTATCTGAAAACACGCAGTTGCTTTTTGGATTCAGATTTCACAATTTTCTGTCAAGTTGAGATTTGAGGAGATGAGGAGCCCTAGGTCTCGCTGTACTGGAGCTTCTTTCAGGTCAGTTTTGTTTAGACTTGCTGAAAGCTGACTTTTTATATTCAGTAGCTTGCATTTTGTGTCATTGAGCTCCATTTGGTTTTCATTGCACCTCATTTCGATGTGGGTGGTTCCGGCTTCCAATTCTTTTTGGTTCTGTGCGATCATTTTAAAGAATTGTTACTCCCTGGGTGGTTACTCTCTGCAGGCAAGCACTTGCTACGCAGATCATATGGGGTTGTGTATGAGTTGCGAGCCACACAGCTTGCAACTGGGCATTTTTGTAATTTTTAAAAGCTATCCTTCGAGTGATGCGTTTGAATGCATTTTCCCCCAAATTACGGAAACGCTAATTTTATTGTTAATTTCAGCTTAGCCTTGTCGTTAAAGTAGCATTACGCGATCATGGTACTGAAGCTGTAGTAGTTCTGTTCCAATTTTTCAACTTGGGATTTTGATGAATATCACAATTGAACCACCCATCATTTTTCTGAAGAGAGAGGAGGGGTTTGTGGGTCTTGTACAAACAAAAGATAACAATTTCAGTCCGGAAAAGTTTTTTGAGCTCTGCGTGGTGAATTTAAAACGCTTTCTAGAGTTACAAAAGATACGCTAGCTGGATCCGTGGCTGTCCGTTGTGTGGCTGACAAGATTTATGGACCGATCAAAAATTGAGTTGTCGGCTGTTTTCCAACTCATTTTTGTCAGCTGAACTTTTCAATGTGTTCTTGTCGGCTAAATCCTCTGTTGGTCAATCCTAGACCCACCTTCATAATTGATCCGATTTATGGATAAGTAACAGCATGTTGACGATAATCTTGGTTGAGTTGAATAAAACCAATCTGTTTGAGGTTGCAACTTTAGCAGAGCCTGGGTTCAGTTGCCGCGCGATTGATCTTGATCCCAAAGTAGTTTTTTTTCGATTTATCCAAGCTCCAAATTCTTCAGTAGCATTTCCGTCAAGTTTTGTCTTTTTTATTTTCTTTTTTTTTCAGCGAGAACGCCAGTAGAGTCTCACGAGCGCAAAACAGAATACAATTAAATGAGAGAATCAAGTCTTTGCAACGTTTTCATTGGTCGAAAAAATATAAAAATCAGCGTAAGATCTATCCTTGGTCACAACCGCCCTCTCCCCTCGGGGCGAGTTGCGGTAACGGCGAACCATCGCGGAGAGCAAACCAACCACTCACCAGTGTTGGGGAGTGGCAGAGTTAGAAGTTCACTATGGATAATGAAGCGACGACAACAAACTGCACATGGCAGTTTCATTGCGACTGCGGAACGTGCAAAGAGAATTGGACAAAATTTTAATGTGTGACTCTAGGGAAGAAAGTAGTGATAACACAAAATCCTTAAAACAAACAAACAAAACAAACAACCGAAAAAACAAACAACTCCTGCACCTGGCTGATTGCGTGCTCTCGTGAGATACAGGTAATCGGAGCAATCATAATTTATTTTTACGTACTGTTGCATGTCTTCAAGGTATGAATGCAGAAGTGTCAACAGTTTATCATCAACTTCAAATTTTTTAAGCTTTTCTATAAGGATGTCATGGGAAACTTTGTCGGAAGCTTTGGCGAAGTCCGAATAAAAGATTGTGAGTCTGTCAACCGCCTCATCGTCGTGCTTACTTTGTATGGAATCTAGGAAAATCAAAAGTTGAATTGTGGCAGATCTGTTTTTTTTCTAAATCCAAACTGATTTTGATGCAGCCATACTTTGCAGTGCCTATAGAGGGCATTAAAGTTAAATTTGTCAAATATTTTGGAGATGCAGCAAAGAAGACTAATGGGTCGGTAACTCTTGACCTCAGCTTTATTTTTTTCTTTGAAGATTGGTGATATTTGACTGATTTTCCAGTACTTCGGTTACATTCTGTTGTTTAGTACTGTCTGGAATATTCATTTTAGTGATTTGCTAAGAGATTTTGAGCAATGTTTCAAGATGATGTTTTCAGTTTTATCTGGTCCCGTTGCTTTGTTTAACTTCAGACTTTCCAATTTTTTTTCAATTTCAACATCTTCAATTTCAATGGTGTTTAGAATGCGATGTTGGGGATTGAGCTGCGTTGTTTCCTTTATATTATAAACACTTTTGAAGAAACCTTTGAATAGGTCAGCTTTTCTCTGTCGGATTCACCTCTCGTATTGCGCAGGTATACTATAGGAGGCACATTTGGGTATTTTCGGATGCTGGCTAAGTACTTCTGGATGTTACTGAACTGTCTTGTTTGAAAAACTTCCGCTTCATAGTTTGTGAGGTCACTGCTTGTTGCAATCTCGATTTCTCGTTCTAGGTGTTTCAGTTTGAGCGTTCTGTTGAGATTTAGACTCCGTTTCCGTTTTCTGGTTTGCAGTTTTTTTATTAGATGGGACTATGTATCTCAAAAATGATGATCGGAATCTAACCCAAAAATTATTGGTCTGTTAAAGGACTGGTCTATCTTGTTTCTTTAGTTGTTTCAGTTCCATGGAAGGCAAGAAACGTCTATCGCGGCTTATTTCCGGTGATCTGCTAGCTATTGTTGTTGTTGGGGATTTTCAGGTTGTCCTGAGGGGATCTCTCCCTGCTGTTGGATTAGAATCTTGACCTCTGATCTCGGCATAGGTGGCAATCAAATGCCAGCTGCCAATAACATGCGTTACGCCGAGAAGTTTTTTTGACGATTTTTCATAAGCTTTATTTTTCGGGTTTTTAGACCAATCGGATTAAAGAAATCATTTTCATTAAAGAAATCCTTTTGGATTAAATAAATCCTTTTCATATTGACAATCCGGCCCATTCGGTAGAAGAACTCATGTCGGGTTCTTTCGGTTCTGACGTTTTTGTGGTTAAAGAATAGATTTTCTTTTCTGCGTCACAAATAGGATGGTGCACAAATAGAACTTCTGTTCGAGAAAACTCGAAATGAAAAGTAGGCTGTTCAATTGCAAAAACACAGAGATAGGCAGAAGCCTATTTGTTGCCTCTCAGTTGTCAGCTCAGAACATAATCTATTGTTTTCGCTCTTTGGATTTTTGAGTTAATTGACATCGGCTGATTTTCGTATTATACTAAACCGGCTTCCTTTTGCATTGTGATAAATATTTTTTAATCCTATTAATTTAACCCTTTATTTAACTCTTCAGATAACATGATGCGTAAATTTGTGACTGCTATTTAGTTAAATAGCTGCTCAGTTTTGCATGGCATAGTTTCCTAGGCTATAGCAGCCATCTTTTCAAAAATTTCACTTGGAAATTGAAATGTGAAAGAGACAGTGGACGTACCAGAACGCAACGAAATCAACATAATTTCAGTTTTCTTTGCTGAATATTGTTTCAATACGGAGCGATTAATTTTGTCGGCTTTTAGAAACTGGCTCGCTAACAGTTCTGAAGTGGTGCAAATTTTAAAGGGTGTGCATGAAATTAAATTGAGCGAAAAAATGGAAATCGCCAAGAGATCGATTTGGGATAAGAAGTCGGACCAAATCAATTTTGACACTACATTAGCAGGTAATTGCGCTGCTAAAGAAAATGGTGCTCCACTGGATCCGCTGTCGCACTTTCTAGAGTTTTTTTCTCAAAGAGGGGAAAAATATGACGCTTCTTCCTCCTTACTCGACCTCCTATTGATTGAAAATATTTTGACCAACCGGACTCGGAAAATCTTTGATGTTATTGCCATTTTCAAGAAATGCGGTTTTGTCACCGGATTTATGGAGTTTGTGCTGCTCCCTAAAAATGTAACTATGAACATCATTCGCGCTGAATTAATTGATTCGCGTTCATCCTATGAGGCGAAACTGCTGTATCATTTGTGTAAAATTATCGAAAAACGTCAATGGGCAAATCGGCCATCATCTAAAAGAGAATTGCTTGTACTGTCGCGCTTTATTAAATTGGAATGCGTTGATCCGCAAACCTTTCCTGATTACTTAGAAAGTTTTATTTCCGAATGCAAGCTGGATCTAAATACACCGGTGAACTTTTTGTTTTCTGAAATTAGACTTGACTGCAGTTCGCCTGCTGCGTTATGCTTTTTCTTTCATTATAATGAGATTTTGCTGGACTGTGTTATTTGGAAATTTTTGGGACCTTTCTTCGATATCTTATGCAAATTGGATTCAAAGATAAGTGCGGTAATAATGTCGAACATCGAGTCATTGGCCGACTCTCAAATAAGCTTCGATTCAATTACAAATTTTCGAGACGGCATAGCAAGCGCTGCCAAATCTGATTCGAACAAATTACGAAAACGTTTGAGTAATTTGAACTGGAGATACCCTTTTTCGTACCACGGAAGTTTCGGTAATACTGAATATGGCGTGAATATATGCGGCAGTGAATCTATTATATTGTGGGCGAAATCGATGCTGGAGACGGGAGGTAAAATAGTAGTCTCGCTGTACTGGTGCTTCTTTCAGGTCAGTTTTGTTTAGACTTGTTGAAAGCTGACTTTTTATATTCAGTAGCTTGCATTTTGTGTCATTGAGCTCCATTTGGTTTTCATTGCACCTCATTTCGATGTGGGTGGTTCCGGCTTCCAATTCTTTTTGGTTCTGTGCGATCATTTTAAAGAATTGTTACTCCCTGGGTGGTTACTCTCTGCAGGCAAGCACTTGCTACGCAGATCATATGGGGTTGTGTATGAGTTGCGAGCAACACAGCTGGCAACTGGCCTTTTTTGTAAATTTCTAAAGCTAACTTCCGATTGGTGCGTTTGAATGCATTTTCCCCCAAATTATGGCAACGCTAATTTGATTGTTAATTTCAGCTTAGCCTTGTCGTTAAGGTAGCATTACGCGATCATGGTACTGAAGCTGTAGTAGTTCTGTTCCAATTGTTCAACTTGGGATTTTGATAAATATCACAATTAATTCACCCATCATTTTTCTGAATAGAGAGCAGGGGTTTGTGGGTCTTGTACAAACAAAAGATAACAATTTCAGTCAGGAGAAGTTTTTCGAGCTCTGCGTGGTGAATTTAAATTGCTTTCTAGAGTTACAAAAGATACGCTAGCTGTCAGCTATGAACGCAACGATCCGTGGCTGTCCGTTGTGTGGCTGACAAGATTTATGGACCGATCAAAAACTGAGTTGTCGGCTGTTTTCAAACTCATTTTTGTCAGCTGAACTTTTTAATATGTTCTTGTTGGCTAAATCATCTGTTGGTCAACCCTAGGACCACCTTCATAATTGATCCAATTTATGGATAAGTAACAGCATGTTGACGATAATCTTGGTTGAGTTGAGTAAAACCAATCTGTTTGAGGTTGCAACTTTAGCAGAGCCTGGGTTCAATGGCCGCACGATTGATCATGATCCCAAATTAGTTTTTTTTCGATTTCTCCAAGCTCCAAATTCTTCAGTAACATTTCCGTCAAGTTTTGACTTTTTTATTTTCTTTTTTTTTTTCAGCGAGAACGCCAGTAGAGTCTCACGATTGCAGAACAGAATACAATTAAATGAGAGAGTCAATTATTTCCCGTGCTTTTATTGGTCGAAAAAAGGTAAAAATCAGCGTAAGATCTATCCTTGGTCACAACCGCCCTCTCCCCTCGGGGCAAGTTGCGGTAACGGCGAACTTTCGCGGAGAGCAAACCAACCACTCACCAGTGTTGGGGAGTGGTAGAGTGAGAAGTTCACCATCGATAATGAAGCGACGACAACAAACTGCACATGGCAGTTTCATTGCGACTGGGGAACGTGCAGAGAGAATTGGACAAAATTTTAGAATTTTAATGTGTGAATCTAGGGAAGAAAGTAGTGATAACACAAAATCCTTAAAACAAACAAACAAAACAAACAACCGAAAAACCAAACAACTCCTGCACCTGGCTGATTGCGTGCTCTCGTGAGATACAGGTAATCGGAGCAATCATAATTTATCTTCACGTACTGTTGAATGTCTTCAAGGTATGAATGCAGAAGTGTCAACAGTTTACCATCTACTTCGAATTTTTTAAGCTTCTCTATAAGGATGTCATGGAAAACTTTGTCGGAAGCTTTGGCGAAGTCCGAATAAAAGATTGTGAGTCTGTCAACCGCCTCATTGTCTTACTTACTTTAGATGGAATCTAGGAAAATCAAAAGTTGAATTGTGGCAGATCTGTTTTTTTCTAAATCCAAACTGATTTTGATGAAGCCATACTTTGCATTGCCTATAGAGGGCATTAAAGTTAAGTTTATCAAATACTTTGGAGATGCAGCAAAGAAGACTAATGGGTCGGTAACACTTGACCTCAGCTTTATTACCTTCTTTGAAGATTGGTGATATTTGACTGATTTTCCAGTTTTTTGGTTACACGCCGTTGTTTAGTACTGTCTGGAATATTAATTTTAGTGAATTGCTAAGAGATTTTGAGCACTGTTTCAAGATGATGTTTTCCGTTTTTATCTGGTCCCGTTGCTTTGTTTAACTTCAGATTTTCCAATATTTTTCAACTTCAACATCTGCAATTTCAATGGTGTTTAGAATTCGATGTTGAGGATTGAACTGCGTTGTTTCCTTTTTATTGTAAACACTTTTGAAGAAACCTTTGAATAGGTCAGCTTTTTTCTGTCGGATTCACCTCTCGTATTGCCCAGGTATGCTATAGGAGGAACATTTTGGGTATTTTTGGATGCTGGCTAAGTACTTCTGGATGTTACTGAACTGTCTTGTTTGAAATACTTCCGCTTCATAGTTTGTGAGGTCACTGTTTGTTGCAATCTCGATTTCTCGTTCTAGGCGTTTCAGTTTGAGCGTTCTGTTGAGATTTAGACTCCGTTTCCGTTTTTTGGTTTGCAGTTTTTTTATTAGATGGGACTATGTATCTCAAAAATGATGATCGGAATCTAACCCAAAATTTATTGGTCTGTTAGAGGACTGGTCTATCTTGTTTTTTTAGTTTTTTCAGTTCCATGGAAGGCAGGAAGCGTCTATTGCGGCTATTTTTCGTTGGTCTGCCAGCTTTTGTTTTTGTTGGGGATTTTCAGGTTATCCTGAGGGGATTTCTCCCTGCTGTTGGATTAGAATCTTGACCACTGATCTCGGCATAGGTGACAATCACATGCCAGCTGCCAATAACATGCGTTACGCCGAGAAGTTGTTTTGACGATTTTTCATAAGCTTCATATTTCGGGTTTTTAGACCAATCGGATTAAAGAAATCGTTTTCATTTCCGATAATATTGACAATCCGGCCCATTCGGTAGAAGAACTCATGTCGGGCTCTTTCGGTTCTGACGTTTTTGTGGTCAAAGAATAGATTTTCTCCTCTGCGTCACAAATAGGATGGTGCACAAATAGAACTTCTGTTCGAGTAAACTCGAAATGAAAAGTAGGCTGTTCAATTGCAGATACACAGAGATAGGCAGAAGCCTATTTGTTGCCTCTCAGTTGTCAGCTCAGAACATATTCTTTTGTTTTCGCTCTTTGGATTTGAGTTAATTGACATCGGCTGATTTTCGTATTATACTAAACCGGCCTCCTTTTGTATTGTAATAAATATTTTTTAGTCCTATTAATTTAACCCTTTATTCAACTCTTCAGATAACATGATGCGTAAATTTGTGACTTCTATTTAGTTTAAAGCTGCTCAGTTTTGCATGGCATAGTTTCCTAGGCTATAGCAGCAATCGTTTCGAAAATGTCACTTGCAAAGTGGAATATGAAAGAGACAGTGGACGTACCAGAACGCAACGAAATCAGCATAATTTCAGTTTTCTTTGCTGATTATTGTTTCAATACGGACCGATTAATTTTGTCGGCTTTTAGAAACTGGCTGGCTAACCGTTCTGAAGTGCAAATTTTCAAGGGTGTGAATGAAATTAAATTGAGCAAAAAAATGGAAATCGCCAGGAGATCGATTTGGGAACACTTGACCTCAGCTTTATTACCTTCTTTGAAGATTGGTGATATTTGACTGATTTTCCAGTACTTTGGTTACACGCCGTTGTTTAGTACTGTCTGGAATATTAATTTTAGTGATTTGCTAAGAGATTTTGAGCACTGTTTCAAGATGACGTTTTCCGTTTTTATCTGGTCCCGTTCCTTTGTTTAATTTCAGACTTTCCAATATTTTTTCAATTTCAACATCTGCAATTTCAATGGTGTTTAGAATTCGATGTTGAGGATTGAGCTGCGTTGTTTCCTTTTCATTATAAACACTTTTGAAGAAACTTTTGAATAGGTCAGCTTTTTTCTGTCGGATTCACCTCTCGTATTGCCCAGTTATGCTATAGGAGGCACATTTGGGTATTTTTGGATGCTGGCTAAGTACTTCTGGATGTTACTGAACTGTCTTGTTTGAAACACTTCCGCTTCATAGTTTGTGAGGTCACTGCTTGTTGCAATCTCGATTTCTCGTTCTAGGCGTTTCAGTTTGAGCGTTCTGTTGAGATTTAGACTCCGTTTCCGTTTTTTGTTTTGCAGGTTTTTTTATTAGATGGGACTATGTATCTCAAAAATGATGATCGGAATCTAACCCAAAAATTATTGGTCTGTTAAAGGACTGGTCTGTCTTGTTTCTTTAGTTGTTTCAGTTCCATGGAAGGCAAGAAATGTCTATCGCGGCTATTTTCCGGTGATCTGCCAGCCTTTGTTGTTGTTGGGGATTTTCAGGTTGTCCTGAGGGAATTTCTCCCTGCTGTTGGATTAGAGTCTTGACCACTGATCTCGGCATAGGTGGCAATCACATGCCAGCTGCCAATAACATGCGTTACGCCGAGAAGTTGTTTTGACGATTTTTCATAAGCTTCATATTTCGGGTTTTTAGACCAATCGGATTAAAGAAATCCTTTTCATTTCCGATAATATTGACAATCCGGCCCATTCGGTAGAAGAACTCATGTTGGGCTCTTTCGGTTCTGACGTTTTTGTGATTAAAGAATAGATTTTCTTTTCTGCGTCACAAATAGGATGGTGCACAAATAGAACTTCTGTTCAAGTAAACTCGAAACGAAAAGTAGGCTGTTCAATTGCAGATACACAGAGATAGGCAGAAGCCTATTTGTTGCCTCTCAGTTGTCAGCTCAGAACATATTCTTTTGTTTTCGCTCTTTGGATTTGAGTTAATTGACATCGGCTGATTTTGGTATTATACAAAACCGGCTTCCTTTTGTATTGTAATAAATATTTTTTAGTCCTATTAATTTAACCATTTATTCAACTCTTCAGATAACATGATGCGTAAATTTGTGACTGCTTTTAGTTAAATAGCTGCTCAGTTTTGAATGGCATAGTTTCCTAGGCTATAGCAGCAATCGTTTCGAAAATGTCACTTGCAAAATGGAATATGAAAGAGACAGTGGACGTACCAGAACGCAACGATATCAACATAATTTCAGTTTTCTTTGCTGATTTTTGTTTCAATACGGACCGATTAATTTTGTCGGCTTTTAGAAACTGGCTGGCTAACCGTTCTGAAGTGCAAATTTTCATGGGTGTGAATGAAATTAAATTGAATGAAAAAATGGAAATCGCCAAGAGATCGATTTGGGAACACTTGACCTCAGCTTTATTACCTTCTTTGAAGATTGGTGATATTTGACTGATTTTCCAGTACTTTGGTTTACACTAGTTCTGTCTGGAATATTAATTTTAGTGATTTGCTAAGAGATTTTGAGCACTGTTTCAAGATGATGTTTTCCGTTCTTATCTGGTACCGTTCCTTTTTTTAATTTCAGATTTTCCAATATTTTTTCAATTTCAACATCTGCAATTTCAATGGTGTTTAGAATTCGATGTTGGGGATTGAGCTGCGTTGTTTCCTTTTTATTATAAACACTTTGAAGAAACCTTTGAATAGGTCAGCTTTTCTCTGTCGGATTCACCTCTCGTATTGCCCAGGTATGCTATTGGAGGCACATTTGGGTATTTTCGGATGCTGGCTAAGTACTTCTGGATGTTACTGAACTGTCTTGTTTGAAACACTTCCGCTTCATAGTTTGTGAGGTCACTGCTTGTTGCAATCTCGATTTCTCGTTCTAGGCGTTTCAGTTTGAGCGTTCTGTTGAGATTTAGACTCCGTTTCCGTTTTTTGGTTTGCAGTTTTTTTTATTAGATGGGACTATGTATCTCAAAAATGATAATCGGAATCTAACCCAAAAATTATTGGTCTGTTAAAGGACTGGTCTATCTTGTTTCTTCAGTTGTTTCAGTTCCATGGAAGGCAAGAAGCGTCTATTGCGGCTATTTTCCGGTGATCTGCCAGCTATTGTTGTTGTTGGGGATTTTCAGGTTGTACTGAGGGGATTTCTCCCTGCTGTTGGATTAGAATCTTGACCACTGATCTCGGCATAGGTGGAAATCACATGCCAGCTGCCAATAACATGCGTTACGCTGAGAAGTTGGTTTGACGATTTTTCATAAGATTTATATTTCGGGTTTTTAGACCAATCGGATTAAAGAAATCCTTTTCATTTCCGATAATATTGACAATCCGGCCCATTCGGTAGAAGAAATGATGTTGGGCTCTTTCGGTTCTGACGTTTTTGTGGTTAAAGAATAGATTTTCTTTTCTGCGTCACAAATAGGATGGTGCACAAATAGAACTTCTGTTCGAGTAAACTCGAAATGAAAAGTAGGCTGTTCATTTGCAAATACACAGAGATAGGCAGAAGCCTATTTGTTGCCTCTCAGTTGTCAGCTCAGAACATATTCTTTTGTTTTCGCTCTTTGGATTTGAGTTAATTGACATCGGCTGATTTTCGTATTATACTAAACAGGCTTCCTTTTGTATGCTAATAAATATTTTTTAGTCCTATTAATTTAACCCTTTATTCAACTCTTCAGATAACATGATGCGTAAATTTGTGACTGCTATTTAGTTTAATAGCTGCTCAGTTTTGCATGGCATAGTTTCCTAGGCTATAGCAGCAATCGTTTCGAAAATGTCACTTGCAATGTGGAATATGAAAGAGACAGTGGACGTACCAGAACGCAACGAAATCAACATAATTTCAGTTTTCTTTGCTGATTATTGTTTCAATACGGACCGATTAATTTTGTCGGCTTTTAGAAACTGGCTCGCTAACAGTTCTGAAGTGGTGCAAATTTTCAAGGGTGTGAATGAAATTAAATTGAGCGAAAAAATGGAAATCGCCAAGAGATCGATTTGCGATAAGAAGTCGGACCAAATCAATTTTGACACTATATTAGCAGGTAATTGCGCTGTTAAAGAAAATGGTGCTCCACTGGATCCGCTGTCGTACTTTCTAGAGTTTTTATCTCGAAGAGGGGAAAAATATGACGCCTCTTCCTCCTTACTCGACCTCCTATTGATTGAAATTATTTTGACCGACCGGACTCGGAAAATCTTTGATGTTATTGCCATTTTCAAGAAATGCGGTTTTGTCACCGGATTTATGGAGTTTGTGCTGCTCCCTAAAAATGTAACTATGAACATCATTCGCGCTGAATTAATTGATTCGCGTTCATCCTATGAGGCGAAACTGCTGTATCATTTGTGTAAAATTATCGAAAAACGTCAATGGGCAAATCGGCCATCATCTAAAAGAGAATTGCTTGTACTGTCGCGCTTTATTAAATTGGAATGCGTTGATCCGCAAACCTTTCTTGATTACTTAGAAAGTTTTATTTCCGAATGCAAGCTGGATCGAAATACACCGGTGAACTTTTTGTTTTCTGAAATTAGACTTGACTGCAGTTCGCCTGCTGCGTTATGCTTTTTCTTTCATTATAATGAGATTTTGCTGGACTGTGTTATTTGGAAATTTTTGGGACCTTTCTTCGATATCTTATGCAAATTGGATTCAAAGATAAGTGCGGTAATAATGTCGAACATCGAGTCATTGGCCGACTCTCAAATAAGCTTCGATTCAATTACAAATTTTCGAGACGGCATAGCAAGCGCTGCCAAATCTGATTCGAACAAATTACGAAAACGTTTGAGTAATTTGAACTGGAGATACCCTTTTTCGTACCACGGAAGTTTCGGTAATACTGAATATGGCGTGAATATATGCAGCAGTGAATCTATTATATTGTGGGCGAATTCGATGTTGGAGACGGGAGGTAAAATAGTAGAACTGGTACCTCAAAATATTGCTTTTGAAATATTCGCTTGGATGTTCACTTGTCTACCTAACACGAAAGAGGTAAATGAAATTACGAAAAATTTGGCTATAAATCTTGTTGGCGATAAAGTTTCTGAAGTTGGTTATAGTGGATTTCGTTTTTTGATGCCGTTCAAATTTCTTGAGGTTGAAGCGAAAGACATGTTAACCATATTGCTTGATATTCTAAGCAGCAAAACTATGATTGGAAGTTTAACTTCAACGTTTGTGAAGTTTTGTTCCACAAGCCTGAAAAAAGTCAAATTGTATTCTGTCAACATTGGAAACGACCAACGTGTTGAGGATTTGATCCGAAAATTGTTTCAGCAGTCTGTGGAAATAATAAATTTTTACGGTGAGTACTTGTTGGATTTGTTTTTCTCCAAGATTTTTATCTCCGATTCAGTTGCTTCTAAGACGTTTCAGATGATTTCGGGAGTTTTATTAAATCGCCTTACAGACCCTCAGCTTATTGTCACATGTCATCTGCTGTTGCAGTTTCCAAAATTGTCAACCAAGATCGAATTGGGAGAAATTACTGCCAAGTATACGTTCTCATTAAGTTTCATGGACAAGATTCTGAAAAAGTTGTTACAAAGTATGCAAGAACAAGGCATTGATTTGGGAAATATTTTGGAAATATCACCTGAGAAAAGCGCAATTTTAGCTGCTAATCGAAGTTGGTACCAAATATGCGCCTCTCAAGGAAATGAAAGCACTATTTCAAATGACCCGGAATCTCCAGAATTCTCAGCAATTGATCCGGAATATTTGATGAATTATATTAACCAGCTACTCAATAATGACAGCTCGATCGATTCTGCGGTAAAAGTGGAACAGTTCATTGCTACTGGAAAGCTAGGGTTTCTAATTATGTGTCTCTCCGAGTATACGCCCGATAGTTTCTCGACTGCGGCTAAATTTTTGATAGCAAAATTTTCCGAAAAAGTTGAGTTACTGCAACCTCCGCTGAAATACGTGACCAGAAGGTGTTTGGAAACAATAAAAAATGGGCTTAAGTCCGAAATTGACACATTGCCCTACATGGTTGCTTACTTCTTCGCTGAAGTGTTCGCTTTCTTGACGAGTTCTGAGGCCGGGTTCATTTCTCAAGCCGACCTGAACAAAGATGAAATTAGCCTGAAAAGTTTCAAAAAGAAGGCGAACAAGAAGAAAATGTCTCACCGAGAAGTTGTATCTAAAGTGTTCTCTGCATCGGAGATGTTACTAAAATTGATAATGACATCAAAACTGGACGTTGATTGTACGCAGTTCCCACCAAAAGCTTTTGTCGATTTGGTTTTGGGTGCGAGTGAAAATAAGCATTTA